>NW_024082095.1:1601-335376 GCF_003009895.1 Hyaena hyaena | reverse complement strand
AGAGGGAGTCATAGACTGAAACAGGCTCCAGGCTCTGAGGTGGCAGTCAGCACAGAGCCCGACGCGGGGCTCGAACCCACGAACAGCGAGATCATGACCTAAGCGAAAGTTGGACGCTTAACCGACTAAGCCACCCAGGCGCCCTATCCTAATGCTTATTTTTGAGAGAGAGAAAGAGCACATGCATGTGAGCAGCGGAGAGACAGAGAGAGAGGGAGACACAGAATCCAAAGCAGGCTCCAGGTTCTGAGCTGTCAGCACAGAGCCAGATACGGGTTGAACCCATGAACCATGAGATCATGGCCTTAGCCGAAGTCAGATGCCGAACTAACTTAGCCACCCAGGTGCCCTATAAATTTAAGGATTCAAATTAAAGCTCTTTAATCTCTAGAAAGCCCCTATATCCTGAAATCTATGAAGCTATATGGTATAGGATCTAGGACGGTTTTTGGGAAACAGTTTAGTTAGGAAGCCATCATTTGAAAAGAGCAACCATTCCAATATTAACTCTTAATAAAAAATTATAATCTCCAAACAGAATTTCATGAATTAAAGAGTAGTCATTTTAAGCTAGTTTCTATAACTAGGATGACAAGGATAATGACCTCTAATAACAATGGAAAGAAATAGTACTTACTGAGTTGAGATTTCATATGAAGTATGCTAATTTAATCCAGTTTTTGAGTCCCTGATTTAAAATTACTGATTGGAATTGGTGTTGCTGTGCCTCATTATTCTTTAATCAGTGGGAGTCCAGTCAGGAAAATAAAAACTATTTTATATATTTCTAATTCAGGGAATTTTCACATAGGAGTTGGTTACAACTGAGTTGGAAAGGCCTGGAGGAACTAAATTAAAAAGAGAGTTGTTATCAAAGATCACGCAGCTTTTACAGCTTGGATGGAAACTGAACCCACATGGACCATTAAACCGCTGGAGGTCCCAGTTTCCAGCACAGCTGCTATTAGAAGAGCATCACCAGCGATCCAAAAATGGGGGTCCATTCTCCTGCTGAGAGCCCAGACCCCTGGGGTCGCCATCAAGTCCCTCAATGCTTCTGTGACTAACACAGGAATCATTAGGAACAGAAGAATGAACGGTGCTTCCTTTCCTTACTCCTTCCTTTTGTCTGATAAACCTTCATGGGCAGGATGCGCCGGAGAGTCAGCTCACTCCTGAGAGTGCAGGGAAAGAGTTTAGTTAGTGTTGCTTTTTGTTTTGTTTGCTTGTTCATTTGGTTTTGGTTTTTTGGTAGGCTTACACCCCTGTTGCTACAAGAGCAGTATGTGGAAGGAGAATGTAAAACTGAAAGAGGATAGATAGAACTCAGCACTAATGTTACCATGCCTAGTAAAAGAAGGAAATCCTGTCATTTATGAATGAATCTGGAGGATATTATGTGAATTGAAATAAATAAATCAGACACAATACTGTGTGATTCCACTTAAATGTGGTGGTTTTAAGAGGTTGGGGAACAGTGAAGATGGTGAGGATTTGGTCAAAGGGTATAGACTTTCAATTATAAACTGTATAAGTTCTGGAGGTCTAATGTACAGCAAGGTGCTACATTTAATGACGTATACCTGTAGTTTGCTGAGAGTAGATACCAAGTGTTCTCACCATGGTATTTTCTCACCATATATAAAATTATATGAGGTGACAGATATTAATCAGCTCAACCCTTCCATCCCTTCCATAATGTATACATATATCAAAATATCATGTTGTACACCTTACATATATACAATTTTTATTTGTCATCCTTAAAATGAGCAAAAATCTAATAGAAAACAAAGGATCTTATGCTTATCTTTGCATAAAGGAAACCCAAAATTCTGAGTCACTTTTCATAGACAACTTTGAACACAATGCAGAAGGAAGCCATATTTATCCAAGTACTTTCTGGTGGACAACAGTTTAGCCTGTTCACCATTTTACCTCTGTATCATGATATACTGCCTGTGACAAAGGGTATGCCTCCTATGAGTAGAGGTCAGTTAAGATGTCTTGTGTGTTTGTTGATCTCACTTATCTACTTTTCTTGATTAATCTCATTCACTTCCATGTCTTAAACTACCACATGTATATACTGAATTATTATTATTTTTTCCTTTTCAGATACCTATTTGTTAAGATCAAGAAGTTCTCTACAATAAATGCTAACAGCAGCACTTCTGTTGAGGTAAGGATACATTATTTTTTCCCTTTTTTCCTGTTAATGTTGTAAATTATATCAATTGACTTTCAAATGTTAAAGCATTTTTTCTATTCCTGCAATACACTCCAGTTTCTCATGATGGGTTTTGAGTTTCTACATCACTGGATTTGATTTGCTAATATTTCGGTCAAGATTTTACATCCGTATTTATAACAAGAAGGAATTTCCCCTTTGTTGTTGTTGCGATGTCCTTGTCAGGATTTGATGTTAAACTTAAAACTCATACAAAATGGGTTAGAAAATGTCCCTCTCTTTTTCTCTCCTCTTCAAATATTGGAATATTGTATTACTTTTAAAAACTGGTAAAATGGCTTATGAATTTGCTTGAGCTTGAACTTTTCACTATAAGGAAGTTTAAAATAACAAATTTTAATTCATTAACATATTTAATCTTCTTGAAATCTATTTATTCTTTTGTAAAGTTATAAGTTATGTTTTTCAAGGTATTTAGCCATCTTATTTTCACTTTCAAACTTGTTAATTCAAAGTTGATCATGATATTTCCTTAGTGTCTGTAGTGATGCCTGATTTTTTGTGAGCAGGGCAGTTTTCTATATTAAGAGTCTCATATTTTCTGACTGGGCTAGCCAAGTGCCCTTAGTTTCTTTCTATCTTATATTTGAACAGTGTTAGTTGGGTTTATCAAATTAATTAATACTTACAAAAATTCTTCACTGTTCTCTATTTTATGATATAACTTTTATTGATTTCTACTATTATTTTGCTTTATTGCGTAAATCTGCTCTCCCTTTCTTTTTGAGCTTCTTGAAATGGAATTTTAGGTCATTGATTTTAAAACTTTTTGACATTAAGACTGTATATTTCTTTGTAAGCAACTCTTTACCTACATGTAACAGGCTTTAATGTATTTTTATTAACATTCAGGTTACATTTTTTAATAACTTTTGTGACTCCTTTTTTTATTTTGTTCTATTGGTCATTTAGAAATAACTTGCTTTTTTTCTAAGAGCTTCAAGATCCCTCACCTTTTTTTTTTAATTGACTGTTGTCTTTTCCCACCAGTGTCAGAGAGCATATATTGACAATAGCAATCCCTGTTAATTTATTGAGGTTTGCTTTCTAAACCAACATATGGTCAGTTGTGTAGAAAGTTATCTATGTTCTTGAAAGGTGTGTGAACTATGTTTTTTAAATGATTTTTTAAATATATTTTAAGTTTATTCAGAAAGAGAGATAGTGGAGGGGCAGAGATAGAGTGAGCGTGAGAGTGATATAGAGAGAGGAGAGAGAAACAGAGAGAGAGAGAGAATTCCAAGCAGTCTCTGTCCTATGGGGCTTGAACTCACCAACTGTGAGATTACGAACTGAGGTGAAATTAAGTGTCAGACACTTAACCCACTGAATCACCAGGCACCCCTAAATGATTCTGATAAACATAGGCATCATATTTAGTATTACATGTCCATATTATTATCAGTTTTATGTGGTTTTTTATTTCACATATTTTATATGTCTTTATGTTTCTTGCTGTCTCTCTACTAATCACTTTTTTTCAGTTGTCCACTATACTAATTCCATAGATATAAATATATGTAGCATTCTGTAAGAGATTATAAAATATATTATTGACTTAGCCTAGTCCTCTAGAGATGAGGTGTGTTTTTATTATTTATATTCATGTTAAATGACTCTGTGCTTCCAGTAGCTTAGGATAGAAAGGTTCTAATTTTTGTATGTTATCTCACAAATTTTGTGTCCTAAGTCTTGAAAATTTTGTTCATAGTGACTGCTATAAAATTTAATTACATGGTTTTTTAAAATTTTCTTTACAAAATAATTTTTTAAATTGTGTAACGTTGGTTGCAAATATAAAAACCTGCGCCAACAACCAGAATCCAAAGGGCAGTGATGGTAGGGGTGAGTGGACCATGCGAAATGAGGAGGTTCAGAGCAGTTACTCTGATGGTTACTCTCATTTATAAATTTGAATACAGCTACTTAGGAAGTATCTCTCTGGTCCCTGCACAGTCACGGGCTTGCCTCTGGGTGGATCCATAGGACTCCTCTGTCTATTCTTAATATGATGACAGTAGGTGGGGACATGTAGGGTTATCCAGACTTGTAATAGTGCATGTGATGCTTCCGAATTTAAGAACAAGTTGGGAGGAAGGAGACAGTGAGGACTTTGTATTTGACTGTGTTAAATTTCACATCTTATTTAAGCTTATTTTCACATTATTTTAAGGGTTTAGAATATCGTATTTTGGTTGTCTTCTTGTTTACATTATATACTAGAACATTATGATACCTGCAAATTTGATACAGGAAATTATGTTTGCTAAGTAATGAAATATTACTTAATAGAGAGTAATTTATTTCTATAGTCAACAAAATGTTCTATTTTATACATAAATGAGAAGACAAATTTGAGAAGTATCCTGTAAATGAAAATGAATTTGCCTAATATTTTCAGTACCTCCTCTGCTGTGTTCTTTCTCTGCGGGCACTCACTTTAATATCTTATGTCTTGCTATTATTGTCATCCAGTTAAAAGAATAGAAAATTTTATTTGATTTAATATAAATTGTTATATATGCCATATATACCTATGAATATTAAGTATTAAGAATGGCATGTTCATTAAAGACCTATTATTCACATTCTTCTTTGGAGTAGTAAGGTTGTATAGGAGAAATCACTGGCTTTAGAGGCATCTTAAATACTTCATTTTTGATACAAATTAAAATATACCTTCAACAGTCTATAATCTATAATTTTCAAGGTCAGACATCTAACTGCTAATCTTTAAGTTCACTCCATATATCTGATGCTTTTATACTTATTATAACGAGACAAACATTTCAGAGAAGATAAATAATAACATACCTATGAAAATATTTGCTAAGAGAGCATATTGTGTTAAACTAAATTATCATAAGTAATTACTCTTCAAAATAGTCCATTTCAATTTCATTGTTCCCAATTGTATATTCTACTCAGCTCTCATTTTCTTCAGGCATTAGAAGATTTCATCAGGTGAATAAATTTTAATAAAAACACTCGTTCACAAGTGTTTCTGACTGGCCTGTGGTTATTTGTGTAAGCATCTGGGCAGAGAGCTACATTAAGTACAACAAGCCTTACTTTCAGGCACCGTGTAAAGTAGGCAGTTTGTCCTCAGTATTTTATCCACCTTATTTTGTAGGTTATTATGGTCTCTTCAGGGTTTCTATGCCAAAAAACGCAGTTCTTATTTACTTTCTTCTCCCGGTTTCTCTCTCTCTGAGTTAATGGCAGGACCAGTCTGTGATTAGATGGCACGGGTTGGCATCCCATTGTTCCCTGGCCTTAATTAGCTCATTCTAAACTGGGTTTCCACACCCAGGTAACCTTGGGAAGACATTCCAGCTCTCTAATGTCCATCTGTGAAACAGACATCGGAATAGGACCAAACCCATCATTTTGTTTTGGGGACGAGATGATCCACATTAAGATTTTAACATAGTGATCCTTCACTCCATGTTGACTACAGTGCATGAACTGCTCTCACTGTAGTGTCATCAGAGGAACCACTCAAACACGGAATAAGTCTCTTGTTCTCCCAGTATCAGTGCAGAGTGGATGTTACAGCGTGAAAGGCGGGCTCTCCTTCTTGCAGCCATTCAGCACCCCAGCCTTCTTTCTTTGTCCCCTCACCCCCACCCCAACCTCTCCTCTTCCTTCTTCTCCCCAGTGATGATGATGATCCCTCTTTATAGTATCATTGTCATTTACTCTCTAGAGTTGCTATTCCTTCCAGAATTCGGTCTCATTAGAGCACTACCAATATTGTCAGACTAGCTACGTCCTCTCCATGGCAGCTATATGTCCTATCTTCTGGTGTTTACCTTTGAAGTAAAGCTTAATGATCTTTATACAAAGGAATACCAGATAAGGTTGAACATCACCTGGGAAATATCGGCTGGAAAGGCATGTGAGAAGACATACGTTCCCCTGGTCAAAGCATTTTATTCCCATCAGTCTGGCCCTGTATTTGTTGGCTATACTCTTTCAAGGGACATATGTGACTTCTCAGTCATTCTTACCTATTAAGTGACTATACTATTGAACATGGAGTTTTGAAGCAAATTTTCGTTCATTTGTTATGAATGCTCTGAAAAATTCAGTACTTTGATTCTTAGTGATTACTTCATTTACTGATTATTATTTCCTTTGAAAAAAAGCCAAAGTAATCAGAAAACAAACCTCCACAGGGTTTTAACTGCAGATCTGTTAACCTAGCCACATGCTCTTCCTTGCTGCTGCTGCAATGGATGAAGGCACTGCTGTCCTACCTCAGGCCTCGTCTACACTTGAAACAAGCCACTTGGCTCAAGTGATTTTGAATCTCCTTTGTATAAGTACATTTGTAATGTGTGGGGCTCTTCAAAGCCTGGAGCTCACGGCAGGGGCCCCCTTACCCAAGAGTTCAGTGAGGTTTTGTCTGCCTGAGATTGTTCTGAATTAATTGAGTCAGTCCAGTCAACATAGAAAGGTGTTTCATTTCTCCTTACCTCACAGTAACATCAACCCTTTCTTTCGCACTTAACTTACCATGCTACATGTACTGTTGGTGCTGTCGCTTTGTTTCATTTTGTTCTTTTCCTCTTCCTTCATGTCTGCTCCCTTTCACTTTCCATAGCTGCTTGCTACACATATCTTCTGGTCCGTTCTTTCACTTTATCCTGCATTAAGTATTTTCTTATACCTTTTCTGAAAGGCCAACATAGTATTTGACAGGACAAAAAGGGACATTCACACACTTACCATTCACTTTGCAAGTGACTGTCGAACCAATGGGTTGACCAGTGGTGCTTCAAATAGGAATTGTCTGAATAATTTTTCAAATGTACTCGTATCCGGGCACTTCTCTCAGAGATTAAACTTGCTCACCAGTGCCGCCCAGATGCTGATAGATTTTAAAGGTCATCAGATGATTCCAATTTAAAATGAGGGTTAATAATTAGTGGATTAGATTTAAGACACATACTCATGATTAGTTTTATATATGATTAGGTCAAGGGGTTAGGATGTCCTAGAAAGTCAGCTCCTTAAAAAGAAAAACAACAACAAACACTAAAACAACAGCAACAGCAATAATAACAATAAAACCTTAACTGTCCTACTAAGTGGTCAACCCTCAATTTTCTATCATTAGTTGGAAAGAAACCAGCCTGAAGCCATCAGCAGACTGCATTCTATTTACAAACACTTGGAGAAATCACTTGATTGGTCTAGTAGAGGTCAGATCCATATCACTGTTCAGTGAGGTAGGAGTAGAAGGCTGAGTTCAAAAGTGAAGACATGGCCCTTGTGTGCAAATGTCTAAGAAAACATTTGTAATGAAAGGGCTTATGGAAATATTCTAAGGGAGCTGATTTCCATTGGTCTATTTTAATGTAAAAAACAAAGAATATTGGGGCACCTGGGTAGCTCAGTCAGTTAAGCATCTGACTCTAGCTATTGGCTCAGGTCATGATCTCATGGTTTGTGAGTTGAGCCCCACATCAGGCTCCAAGCTGACAGTATGGAGCCTGTTTGGGATTCTCTCCCTCTCTCTCTCTCTGTCCCATCCTGACTCTCTCTCTCTCTAAGTAAATAAACAAGCTTAAGAAAACAAATAATATTTATGTTTTGCTTTTTCAATTTTTTCATTTATTTAAGCTTCACATGTGGCTTTGCAGAATTTCTCAGAATGGCATCTGGTATTTCCAACTTTAAAATGTGAGAAATCATTATATTACATTAAGAACCTATTATTCTCATTAACACTTTGACTTTACTATAATGCATCATCACATTAAAATAAGAGGTCGTAAGAGTTAAAATGAGTTTGTACTTTTAGGTATAAAATCTACTGACAGTATTTAGCATGTAAAAGACATTCCATCCATGTTATTTCTCTTGATCAAAGTTATGTGACTACCAATTTCTTCGGACTAGATTAAATCCTAAAGCTCGTGCTATTCAGGGCTCTGTCAAGTATATTCTAAGATACTTGTTCAGTTTCTTAATGCATATTTACAGAAGGTAAAATTGAGGAGGTAGCCAGTAAAATGCTAAATACGGTCTTATTTGAGAAGTACCATGTATACACAAAAACTTTGTCAGGAGTGTTTTCTCAGGCCATAAAGGAATCTACAAGATAGAATAAAAAAATTATGAAAACACATTTCAGAGCAGCTCTGTTGTGGAAATCATGTCACAAGTGCCCTCATTAAATACCCAGAAAACTTACAAGTTAGAAAATTGTTTGCCTTAAAGCATGGGAGTTGTTTGTGGAAATGCATATCATAAGTGCGATTTGATCGTATTTTCTCTGATCCGGCAGAATTTAATCAGTTAAAATGAGCTCTGTAGGAAATTTTACATGTCTGAGAGTGACCTCTTCTCCCATTTCTCAGGCAAAGAATACATCTATTCCTTGGTTCACGTACAGAAAATCTGACGTGAAGTCAGTCCATCCAAATCCCCATTTGCAGTATTCGATCGTAATTAAAAGCCTTGAGACCAGAATAGAATCAGATACGAAATAGAATGACCAGATACTTCTGTGAATTTCCCCTCCTGACATAGTCTCATTTCAGCTCCCAACCTGGGTGTATGAATCAAAGTCATTTAAAGAAATATTTAAAAATATTATGTCCCTACCGTAATCTACAAAGATGTTTAATTAAAGCTTTTTAAATGAAGAAACATAAGTCTAACTGGAGAATCATTTGATCTCTATGTACAGTTTATTCTTTCAGCCAATATCTGTATGATATTTCAGAGTGAAATAAAGCAGCAGGTACTGATATAGGTGGCGACATTTCACAAAGAGTTTCATCATAAAATGATTAGTTTTATAATATTTAAAAGGATTTTTTAATAAAGCAGAGCTGACAAAATCCTCTGAATTATGTCTCAATAACCCCGTTTTAAAAAAAACACAGTGAGATATTACTGCACACCAGTCGGAACGAATGGATAAAATAAAAACAGCGATAACTAACACTGCATGTGGCGGAGAAACTGTCCCCCTCGTATATTGAAAGTGGCGATATAAAACAGGACAGCCTCTCCGGAAGCTGTTTGGAAGCCCCGTACAAAATAAACATACGTGTAACCATATGTCCAAGCAATTGCACTCTTGGGCCTTCATCCCAGAAAAATTAAAACTGCTCAGGCAAAACCCTGTGAATGAATACTGGTAGCAGCTTTATTCATAATAGTTCTGAATTAGAAAGCACTCACACACCGTCTAACAGGTGAATGCGCAAACAAACCGGGACACAGCCGTAGTTTGGGATTATGCCCATCATCACAGGGTAGTGTATGTCTGATAGCCCTTAAGAAAATTATGTTCAGTTAAAGAAATAAATTTTAAAAATACATCTCAAAAGGATACTCACTGCATGACTCCACTTCTACAAGATTCTTGAAATCCCACAACTAGAGGAGTGGAGAACAGGTGAGGCGTTGCCAAGAGCTAGGAAGAGGGATAGATGGGGATGAGGGGAGATTGGTGTGGTGGCATAAGGGTGACATAAGGGATTTTTGCGCTGATGGAGCTATTCTGTGTATTGACTACATTCGTTACAAAGTTACATAGAACTAGGTGCGCAGATGTACAAACACGTAAATGACTACAATGAAACTGGGGAAATAGGAATAAGATCAGTGGGTTTTAAGCAGGACGTTATCTTACTTGTGATATTATATTAAAGTTTTGCAAGATGTTGATAGTAGCATACTTAGGTAAGGGTAGATAAGATCTCTTGTATTATTACTAATGATTGCATGTGAATCTGGTCTATTTCAGAATACAAGTTTGATTTCTAAAACAAGTCAAACCCGTGTGATGTTTTATCTTAAAAAGCCTTTACTGCCTTCCTAATTCACTCAGCATATGAGTCTAAATTCTTACAGTAGCCTAACAGAGTCTTATTTGATCAGAGCCCTGTTTGTAGGGCCCTATTCTGACCAACAAGTCATCTATTGATTTACTTAGGTCCAACCTCACTAGGCTTCCTGTGGCTGTTCAAAAATGTTAAAATGGGTGGCCTCGAACCCACAAACCATGAGGTCGTGACCTGAGCCAGTTGGACACTTAACTGACTGAGCCACCAGGTGCCCCGAGATCTTTTTTTTAATTATTTTTTTAAATTTACCAACACACCCTAAGTGTTACAAAAATGTCTGGTATACCATATAAATTTTACATATATTTAATTAATAGACTAATTGGATGTGAACCTCTCATTTCTAAAGAGAGAGGTTTCTGAGGAGCATCTGAAAGAATCATACGTGGCTCAGGGCACCTGGGTGGCTCAGTCAGTTAAGCCTCCAATTCTTGATTTTGGATGTCACTATTCTCTAATAGATGCTGGAAGTCATGGCCTCAAAGGGAATCAGTGAAGGATGGTTGTGGAAGATGGGGAGTTGGCAAAAGAGAGGAAGAATGTTGTAAATGAGAGGTAAAACCCAATAAACCCACAGCACCAGATGTTGGAGACAACGCAAAAGTGAATAAGTCCCTGCTCCCATTCAGGAGAAGTACAACTTCCTGAGGTGCTGTGGCAATTTCAGAAAGGACCCACTTACCTAATAGCTTCAATCAACTTGAACAGCCCCAAACCTGGAAATAACTAAAAAGCTCCCTAATGCCGCACAGAGAGATCTAATCAAAGACTCAAAAATCACAGAAAATGAATGTGATTGGCGAATTTTTCAGCCTTCAGGAAAGAAATGTGCTCATAGACCAGTGACATAGGTCAGTGCTCAAAAAAATCTTGCTTGTGCAAGAAGTTTAAGGGAAAGAAAGAAGAGGGGAGTGCAAAGCAAGCACCAGAAGGGCCATCAGCGGAGGTGCTTGTGGGAAGGGCAACTAGACCGTGAGAAGGAGCTGTGCACATATTGATTAGAAACTAATAACTGATATCAGGAAACAAAATGAGAAGTGGTCAAGACAGAAGACAATGCACAGAGAACCGCAGACAGGAGTGACTTTCTCCCAGGGGGACATGGCAGCCGGGAGCAATCTCTGCCTTTTCGACCCTTCCCCCAGCATCCCTAGCAGGTAGCTTCACTGAAGGAGAGGAGTAGCACCTGCAGGAGGAAAGGTGGGGGATGGGGATGGTAGTGCTGGGAATATGGAGTCTATGTGGATGGACATGAAGGGCAAGCTAAGTAAACCCTCAAGGTCTCCATTGCCTACAAGGATTGCTTGCGTTTCTGGGCTCAAAGGTTAAAGGCCTGCCAGTGTGATTGTCTAAGAGTGTGGGACCTTTCCAGCATCCTGGGATAAACGAGGACACACTGAATGATTCCTTGGCTCCCTGCTGGCCCAGACAGAAGCTAAACTTCCTTCACGATCCTCTGTCGCCCATAGTTGGCCCTAATCTGTGTTTCCAAAACCATCTCCCACTCTTTTTCTAAACTCTGAATCTGTTGACTGATCGCTCTCAAAACACAGCCCATGCATCCTTATCCCCATCATGTTCATGTAATTTCTTTTCCAAATAAAATATTTTCCATGGTGGTCTCTATTTAAAATCTCGTACCTTCCTCTGGAAGACCAGATCTAATACTTTGAGAGGTCTGCCCTGGTAATTTGAGCTGCAGGTGAACTGATTACTATTGAAGCCACTGGGCACTCCATTTGCCTCCCTACCATGGGATGCCTTTGGTGATTATTTGGGCATATATTTTCTTTTTTATTATATTATCAGCCCTTGAAAGTACAAAATATAGAATTTACTTCTTCATACTTCTCTCAAAATCACACATCCTAGTGTTCAACTATCTAAAAACTAATGAGTGACTGGAAAAATTGAAATCCATATTTAACTTGAATGGGTGATCTGGGAAGTTTTGATATATTAGTAAATTATTTGTTTAGAGGTCATAAATCAAGTAGCTTTATACAAATTAATGAGATTTATAGTAGGTGATTATCTTGAACCTAATACAAGAGCATTATGCATGGACTAAATAAATAATTAACACTGTTTACATTGCTATTTTCCCGAATGATAATCTTTAGTCTCTTTATTTTTATCTCCAAACACATAGACATAGTTTCTTCAGTTTTTCAAATAAAGGTAGCATAATATTTTGGGTAATGAATGAGTTATTTTTAACTTGTTGATAACCTTTAAATGTTTCTGTATTTCTTAGTACCCTTTGTTTATATATCATTAGAAGTTTGTCATTTTGTCTCTTAACTGAATATATATGTTGTCTCATCTAAGTTTTCATTATTCTCCATATATACTCTCTTTCTTTCTCATTTCAAACAGATTGATATTCCCTCTAGCCCTATAGCTATTCCCAGGTTGCAGAAAAAAATTTTCTTCATGTGCTCTACTCCTTTACTTCCCGCTGACACCTGGATTTTGCTGTCATGACCCAGCAACACTTTCAATAGAATCGTCAGTGTTGTTCTAGTGTCAAAAGTCCAGGACAGATCATTGTTATCTGACTAACCTTTTTTTTTTTCCATGTTTCCTTCCCTCTCTCCTTTTCTTCCTTCTTTTTCTTGTTTGTTTGTTTGTTGGTTGGTTTTGTGCATGTGAATTTAACTTATTTTCGGTTTGACCTCTTGGTACAAAACAATTTATATTACATTTTTTTTCATAATTGTTTCAAACCTATACAGAAGTTGCAAGAACAGTGCAAATACCACATCTTCCTCACCAACTTCCCAACTGGTAAAAGTTTTATCACATTGTTCTTTTACTTATTCTACACACACACACACACACACACACACACCACAGCCCCTGCAGCCTTAAATCCTCTAATACGAATCCTCCCCAAACAAGAACACTACTATTTTTTTTTTTGTATGTTCATGTATTTTTTTCTTTTTTTTCATCTTCAAAGATTTTATTTTATTTTTTTCATGACTTGAGGTAGCTTTTTTTTTTTTTTACAAATAGTTTATTGTCAAATTAGTTTCTACATAACACTCAGTGCTCATCCCCAAAGTGCCCTCCTCCATGCCCATCCCCCCTCCCCCCCTCATCCATCAGTCCTCAGTTTTTGTCAGCATTCAAGAGTCTCTCATGGTTTGCCTCTCTCCCTTTCCCCCACCATTTCCGCCCTTCTTCTCCCCCTTGTTCCTCCGTCAAGTTCCTCCTAATCCTCCTATACGTGAAAACATATGGTATTTGTCCTTCTCTGCCTGACTTATTTCGCTCAGCATAACACCCTCAAGGTCCATCCATGTTGCTACACATGGCCAGATTTCATTGTTTCTCATTGCCATGTGGTATTCCATGGTATAGATAAACCACATCTTCTTGATCCATTCATCTGTTGATGGACACTTAGGCTCTTTCCATGTTTTAGCTATTGTGGAGAGTGCTGCTATGAACATTGGGGTACATGTGCTCCTATGCCTCAGCATTTCTGTATCCCTTGGGTAAATTCCTAGCAGTGCTATTGCTGGGTCATAAGGGAGTTCTATTGTTAGTTTCCTGAGGAACCTCCACACTGTTTTCCAGAGGGGCTGTACCAGTTTACATTCCCACCAACAGTGCAGGAGGGTGCCCGTTTCTCCACATCCTCGCCAGCATCTAGAGTTCTCTGATTTGCTCATTTTAGCCACTCTGACTGGCGTGAGGTGGTATCTCAGTGTGGTTTTGATTTGTATTTCCCTGATGAGGAGGGATGCTGAGCATCGTTTCATGTGTCTGTTGGCCATCTGGATGTCCTCTTTGGAGAAGTGTCTGTTCATGTCTTCTGCCCATTTCTTCACTGGGTTGTTTGTTTTTCGGGCGTGGAGTTTGGTGAGTTCCTTATAGATTCTGGATATTAACCCTTTATCTGATATGTCATTTGCAACTATCTTTTCCCATTCCGTTGGTTGCCTATTAATTTTCTGGGTTGTTTCCTTGGCTGTGCAGAAGCTTTTAATCTTGATGAGGTCCCAACAGTTTATTTTTGCTCTCGATTCCCTTGCTTTTGGGGATGTGTCAAGTAAGAAGTTGCTGCGGTGGAGGTCAAGGAGGTTGTTTCCTGCTTTCTCCTCTAGGGTGTTGATAGTTTCCTGTCTCACGTTCAGGTCCTTTATCCATTTTGAGTTTATTTTTGTGCATGGTGTGAGAAAATGATCTAGTTTCATTCTTCTGCATGTTGCTGTCCAGTTCTCCCAACACCATCTGTTAAAAAGGCTGACAAGAACACTATTATTGACATTATACAACCCACCCATGTAGAAAATAAACTGATAAAATGCTACAATTTTACCACTGTTTCTCACTTAACTTTTGCTCACTTGGCAACAATGTTTCATTTTCTTTTACAGAACTTTATTCTAGAACACATATTTTAGTTGTCTTATCTGTCAGTGGCTATAAACATGGAACAGATTTATCTTTGTCAGTCTTTTTTTCTTAAGTTTATTTATTGATTTTGAGAGAGAACAAGTAGGAAAGATGCAGAGGGAGAGAGAGAGAGAGAGAGAGATAGAGAGTCCTAAGCAGGCTCTGGATTGACAGTGCAGCTAGATCTTAAGACCATGAGAATGACCTGAGCTGAAATCAAGAGTTGAAGCCTTAAGTGACTAAGCCATCTAGGTGCCCCTTCTTTGAGAGTCTTTAAGAGTGTGTATTTTTCATTCTGAAGGATGGTTCTCAAATTTGATCATCTGAAATTTTCTCTTGATCAGACTCTGATCATTCATTCTTGCCAAGACTATACACTAAAATGATGCCATGCTCTTCTCAGCACATCACATCAGAAGGCACACTATATTGACCTATCTGTTGACTGCTGATTTTAAAATTACCTGGGCAGGTTGGTGTCTGCCACGTTTTCATATTCATTTATTTCATGAATATAAATTCAGTGTGTTCCTCTTTTACCACTTTGGAATGGAGGGGGGTATTCTGACAGTATGCTGTCATAGTTAGCATGAACATGCCAACTGTCTTAGATTCTGTTAAAAATGCCACTTGTATCATTACTATTAAGGTGATAGCCGAACTATGACTTGTAATGATCTATTTCCATCATCATTTTTACTTTTATTCATTGGCATTCACTTCAAGAGGCAGCTTTGCCTTTGTCCCATTAAGTTAAATTTAAAATTTATTATATATATTATGGTTGTATACATGGAATTATATTTTATTCAATATGTTGTAATGCAAAGCTGTCATTATAAGTTTTTTCATTTTTCGTTATAACACTTGTTCTAGTTGGATCAAGTTAAGCTCCCTTCAAGCTAGTTCCTGAGCCTTTGGACATAATCCCATCATTTTTTTTGTGCATTTGTTTTCCTTTATGGCAAAAAAAAAAAATGTTTCTTGATCATCTGGAACTTTTCTATTCCCTGCCTGAGAATCAATTGTCTCCCCATTGAGCCAGGATGGATTCGAAGGTAACAAAATCTTTAGAAATCAAGATCTATGTGCTTTGTCTTCTCACCTAAAAGCCATGCCATAGACTATTCCCTTCTGGATGATGTAATATTGGTGGGACCAATGGATCACATGGTATTGGATTGCTCTGTGGCTTCTAGGTCAAGGAAAACGTTGTACGTTATCTTATGTTGGTGAGTTAGCCTCAGCTCGCCAATGATGATGCTGTCCAAGGTTCTGAGAACCAGTAAATCAAGCCTTTATCTGAAATAGGTGGGTACCTTTACCCCTAACTACCATTACCCCTTTTTAGGTGGGAATACCTTATATAATCAACCTGTCACTAAGTGTCTGCTGGGTATCCTTGACAAAAAGTACCATATCAGGTTACAGTCTTTGTTGCTTTCCATAGTAGAACTCAAACAAGTCATAAACAAGTCATTCCTATGCTGCTTGCTTCCTTGGACCCTTTTCTGTTTTTTTCATACCTTTTTGTATTTTTCTGATAGTTATAATGCTTTGCTCTTCCACTGGCTTCTTAAACAATGTATTCTGAATTGGCCTTTTCTTTTAAGGCACCATGATGTTATTTCTAAAATTTGTAGGCAATAGGTTTAACTCTGATTTCATCATTTACTAGGTATATTGTCTATAATTTTGAGAAAGAAGCCTAGCTGAACTCCCAATTCATCTACTTTGTGTTCCTTAGAGGACAGTTGTGAACAAAATGAGGTCATGGACATAAAAATGCTTTGCATATTGTTGGAAGACATAAAACACCTATTAGATATTACAGTCCTTTTCAGGTGCAATATGGTGTATTGATAGTAGATGTTAGCAAATTTTGAGAAAGAAATCTGTTTTAGTAATTAGAATAGTAAAACATACATTTAACAAATGAATTTAATGCAATTTACCATTGCTAAATGCTGCCATTTTTTAGTAGTATATGGTGGTCAAGAGTAACAATTTGATGTTATATCTCACCATTTTAGTAAAATTATGTTTTCTACTATCATACATGCTGATGTTAAAAAGCTTAAAATCAGAGGAGGTTAAGATATATATTATGCAATATCAAAAACGTGTTTGTCCATATATTTGTATTTATGCATGTGTCTACGGAAAGTGAAGCTGAGAACCTAAAAGTCATGGTGAAAATAATGAAAAGGAAAAACAAAAGTGTATATTCTCATTATATTAGATCTTTGGTAATGGACATCTCTTTGCAAGATGAACAGATGACTGTGAACTCACTGATAACACTATCAATGACTGAATATTCCTCACATTTAATTGTGACTGAAAATTGTACACAGACCCACAAGAATATACACCTGCAAAATTATACGTGAAGTGAGAAACTTGGTTCTCTTACAATGATAATAATGCTGTGGTGAAATTCAGTAAAGAAATATGAATTTATACTTTCACACGGTCACAAATTCTCCATGTGTATGAAAAGCCAAAAGTCATACTTACTTCCTGTTAAGAGGATTATCTTGCCTCACCTACCACTCCTTTCTCTTTTTTTGCTGCTCCTTCATTGCTGCTTATGTTTTCTATTATTTATGCCTCTTTTCTGCTGTGATTTCTCATGAACTATGCAACATTCCCCAATTTGTTAAAGCTTTCATCTTTCCTCATATGCACTGCGATGTGCAAATGCAATCCCTTCCTTTCCCCTATGCATCATTTCTGAGAAGGATCAATAAGAAAGTACATATGTGATATTCCACTCTTTTTAATGTGGTTTAACCTCATATACATAATTTTTATTGATGTATTTGTGCTTCTGAATTTTGTTTTATAAATTTTATTTTAGTATCTACTGAACATTATCCCTTATTCTTAAATATCTTCAATGATACAAAAAGTCAGAAATATGTTCAAGTGAAATGAAAAAGAAACAAACACATGGGAGATGTTTAATATGTAAATCTTATTTAAGCATGACATGTAATTAGTCTATCTTCAGATTAGATTGGCTAATCCCATTAGTCAACATTTCTTAACTCTCTGTACTATTATCTTTCCATATTAAGAAGTTTGGGAGATTTCACAATCATTCTCAGGAATTTGTTAATAAACTATTTTCTACCCGATCAACATAAGACCTAACAACATATTTATGATGTGCCAAATCATTTAGTAGGAAAACAAAACGTAGATATCCATTTCCTTATTTTGTTATGGTGAGAATTCATTTTCCCAGGAAATTAACCATATTTCCAACAATTCAATTTATTAGTATAGTTTTTCTTATATTGGAATGAAATATTATTCATCTTTAATAGAGAATTCAAAACCTAAACTTTTATCTTTAATTAAGTTACAGTTACATATATTTAGTTATATATTGATATATAATTATGTAGCACTGATACATAAATATTAAGAAATCTAATTATATAATATATAATAATATATCATTAACATATATGGCATAGGCTTTAGTGTGTAATAATATGTTCATGTGTGTGTAACAATACGTATTTAAAGGGTCCTAAACACGAGGGACGTAGGACACAGTCCGTGGATCTAATACCAGAAGAGACACTTGCCTCAGAAGGAAAAAGAAATATTTCCAGGGACTGAGAAAGTGTCGCATTTTGTCTGTCCTTCTATCCACTGTTGTATGTTTGTTCTTCAGTTTGCTTATCTGCCTCAGCTCCTTTTCCTGTCCTTCTTTTCTTCTCTCTGTTCATGGGAGGAAACATGCCTGCCCTCATATTTCTCAATGGAAAGAAACAAGATCTGGTGAGTTTTCTTTTCACCCTCCTTCTGATTTCCCGGAGATGTGCTGGTTCGCCTGTGGTCAGGGTATTCACTCATGTAATTATTACAACAACATAAGTTGAATATAATCATTGCTCCTCCTTTAGAGAAAATCATTGCTTTATACAATTTAACTATGACATATGTCCCCACTGCTCTCTCAAACCTACTAAATTTATAGAATTCTGTACTGGGGACCATAAAATGAGTTCTAGTATTTCCTCCAAACAGGTGCAAACAAAAACTAATGTTCCATTTCATACTTGAGGTATTTGACATTGATGCTAAGGTGCTAAGAGCCCTCCCTATGTGACAAAAAATAGTGTATCTTTCTGTGCTCCATTTCACGGGTATGGCAGAATATTTATTCTTACTAGAATTTTAAGGCTGACAAAACAACGGACAAAAATATTTTAGTTTTGTTGATAACCAACATTTTGTTGTTTTGCTGTCCCAGCCGTCTTTCTGTTTCAGAGGAAAGTTGAGTGCCCTCAGTGTGGCCAGTGATGGGGGTTGAGGTGGATATCTGTCAGATTATTCCCTCAGGGTCAAAACACGGAATTGCTTTCTTGTTAAAACCTCAGAAATAATGTCCAGCTTCTCTATGTATATAAAAGCTAACATAGTTTGTCTTAATGAAAAAATTAAAGCTTCTTAAGATTAAAAAGATGGCCTGAAGGGAAAAATATAGGAAACATATCACCCTTTTTCTTCTTTCTTATGAGGCATGTAGTTAAACCTAGTTGATATTTTAACAGAAATTAAAATTAGACATTCAAAAAAAGAAAACATTTCCTAAGATATACCCTTTTCCTGGTTGACAGATTGTGCACTTTCAGGTCATTTTTATCCCCATAGAATTTAGGTGCAATTATTATGCTAAAAATAGTGAGAATATAGGAAATTTGTTAAAAAGAAAAAAAGAGGGGCGCCCGGGTGGCTTAGTTGGTTGAGCGTCCGACTTCCGCTTAGGTCATGATCTCGCGGTTCGTGGGTTCGGGCCCTGCGTCGGGCTCTGTGCTGACTGTCAGCTCAGAGCCTGGAGCCTGTTTCAGTCTGTGACTCCCTCTCTCTCTGACCCTCCCCTGCTCACACTGTCTCTCTCTCTCCTAGAAATAAATAAAAATATTAAAAAAAAAAAAAGAAATGATGAAAGTACTCACTTCCTTTCTATAGTGGGGTCAGGGAAGGCTGTGTCAAAATAAAGTAAACATTTTCAAGTAACAAAGTTCCCTTTTGATAGATACAGTTGTATCTATCTACTGTGCTGCTTGGTTTTCTTCTGCTGTTTTGTATTGTTGGCTTCTTAAAATAACAACCTTCCTCTCAGCATATTTGTAACTGGACAGGAATATCATACTCATCCAACATAATACAAGTGCAAACACTATCTGAGGATTATCTAGAAGGGATAAGTAGTTCATTCAGGATCCACTGTTGATTAAGTGTACCATAGTTAGTGACATTACAGATCACCTTGTGTGTGTGTGTGTGTGTGTGTGTGTTTCAGTAGTGAAGCAAATATCTTCAGTCCAGAGGACCAAATAATTCCAAAAACTGTGGTTTGTAGCCCTGTTTACATCAGTTTTTTTCCCCTCTAATCACCCCAGCAATCCTATCCTTCTATTAAGGCCCCAGCTTCCATAGTGCTTCTGGAACTAATTCCCTTATCCATCATCAATTAATGAGCGAATGGGGATTTTGTGTTATGGTTTGAGTCTTTGATGATCACAAAGTCAAATGAATGATGGAGATTTTTTCTCTAGTGTGTGAGGTATGACAGAGAATCTGGTTTGCCTGTCATTTTGTTGGTTTATCTATCTCACTACTTTTGAGCTCAAATCAATTAAGAAATCCATGCCAGTGAGAAGGACAGCAGCTCTTTGAGATTTGACCCAGTATTTTCTGCATGTCCTTTACTCCTTTATTAATTTTTGATAAAATTTTATTTACATTCAATCTGATATAGTAATTTACTAATTTATAAGGTAGTTTCTTGAGTTTTGGTAATCGTACATAGTCAGGCGGCCGTTACAATAATCAGGGAATACATCAAGTTTCTTCATTCTAAATGCTTCTTTGTTCCATTTTGCAGCCAAACTTCCTCCCTCCCCCTGATCCAAGAAACTACTGATCTACTTTCTGTTATTACAGATTTTTGTTTCTTAGACTTCCATATAAATTTAATCATACTTTACATAGTCTTTTGTGTTTGGTTTTTCCCCATTAGGATAATGTTGTTCTATGTATTAATATTCCATTCATTTGTACTTCTGAGTAATATTACATAAATGGTTAACTCCAACTAGCTATACATACTAGACAGTTGTTGGGCATTTTTGGTTTTACCAGTTTGTGGCAATTTAGAACAATGTTGCTGTAAATATTTATCTACTCATCTTTACATGAACACATAGTTGTTTTCTTTTTTCTCTCGGGTAATAACTTAAAGTGGAATTGTTGGGCCAGGTAGTAAGTGAATGTTAAAATTTGTGACACTTATGTACTATTTCCAAAGTGTGCTATTCATTCTCTTTTCCAACTAGTATCAAAGGTGTTCTGCATTGTAACCTACACTTGGTGTTATTCATCTTTTGAACTTCAGCAGTTCCATTAAGTAGTACATCACATTGTAGTTTTAGTTTGCATGTCTCTGATGCCTAATTATGTTTTACATTTCTTCACGTGCTTGTTGCCATTTGTAATATTTTTCAGAGTGTTCAAGTATTTTGAATATTGTTTATATGGGTTGTTTTTCTTACTATTTCATTGTAAGTGTTCTTTTTTTAATAGTTTATTGTCAAGTTGGTTTCCATATAACACCCAGTGCTCATCCCCACAAGTGCCCTCCTCCATGCCCATCTCCCCCTCTTCCCTGACCCCCCAGCCCCATCAGACCTCAGTTTGTTCTTGCCATTCCAGATTCTCTCATGGTTTGCCTCCCTCCCTCTCCTCCACTATTTTTTCCCCTTCTTCTCTCCCAAGGTCCTCCGTTAAGTTCTTCCTAATCCTCCTATATGGTAGGAGGTATCTGTCCTTCTCTGCCTGACTTATTTCACTCAGCATAACACCCTCAAGGTCCACCCATGTCGCTACACATGGCCAGATTTCATTCTTTCTCATTGCCATGTAGTATTCCATTGTATAGATAAACCACTTCTTCTTGATCCATTCGTCTGTTGATGGACACTCAGGCTTTTTCCATGTTTTGGCTATGGTTGAGAGTGCTGCCATGAACATTGGGGTACATGTGCCCCTATGCCTCAGCACTCCTGTGTCCACTGGGTAAATTCCTAGCAGTGCTACTGCTGGGTCATAGGGGAGTTCTATTGTTAATTTTTTGAGGGACCTCCACACTGTTTTCCAGAAGGGCTGCACCAATTTACATTCCCACCAACAGTGTAGGAGGGTGCCCATTTCTCCACATCCTCACCAGCATCTAGAGTCCTCTAATTTGCTCATTTTGGCCACTCTGACTGGTGTGAGGTGGTATCTCAGTGTGGTTTTGATTTGTATTTCCCTGATGAGGAGGGACGCTGAGCATCGTTTCATGTGTCTGTCGGCCATCTGGATGTCCTCTTTGCAGAAGTTTCTGTTCATATCTTCTGCCCATTGCTTCACTGGATTATTTGTTTTTCAGGTGTGGAGTTCCTTATAGATTTTGGATACTAGCCCTTTATCTGATATGTCATTTACAACTACCTTTTCCATTATGCCGGTTGCCTGTTAGTTTTATGGACTGTGTAAGTGTTCTTTATATCTACTAGTTAGTAATCCTTCAATAGATGTTTTACATTTATTGTCTCTTTTGCATATAAGCTTTTCATAAATATGTCTTCCAAAAAGAAAAAAGTTGTTCAAAAAAGTACAAGATTGTTCTAAATATGTATGAAGCACATTTTAAATATTTTTTATAGTTATGCTTTTTATCCTGTTTAAGACATCATCACCCAACCAATATTAGGTAAAGTTTAATGGATTAGCTCTTACATTTAGCACAACGAACCATTTTGAATTATTTATGTGCATATTTATGTATATGATGTGAGATCAGTGTTTTTTGTTTATTGTTGATTTGCCTTTAACAGATACACAGTTGTCTCAGGAGTATTTGATTAAAAGACTATCTTTCTCCATTTAATAGCTTTGGTATAGCTCTCAAAAATCTATTGGCCATCCAATTGTGGTTGAATTTTAGAAAGTCTAATTTATTCCTTTAGTGTTTTGATAGCTATCAATTTATATTAAATGTTAGGGCCAAATTGCCTAAGATATCCACACATGTTCTTCCTGCTTACAATTGTTCATATAGTATGTTTTCTGCCTTTCCATTTGAATTTTAAAATAAGCCTGTCAATATCTTTATAAAACTCTTCTGTGAATGTTGGTTGGCATTACATTGAATCTATAGATCAAACTGGGAAGGATTAAAATATTAAAAATATCCAATCTTCCAATTCATGAACATAACTTGTTTCTGTATTTAGTTGTTTAAATTAGCCTTTGCAATATTTGAAATTTCCAGGTTCAAGTCTTGTAAAAGATTTGTTGAATATATTCCAAAGCTTTTCTAAGGCTAGTGTTTCTAAGTATTTTCATGTTATTGGAATGGAATATAATTTAAAACTTTATTTTCCATGTTCTTTTTTTAGAAGATAAAAATAAAATTAAAGTTTGTATTTTGATGTTGAATGCAGTACCATAGCAAAATGCACTTATTTTTAGCAGATTTTTTTTTCAATTCTTCTTGGTTTTCTACATTTACAATCATGCTATCTATAAATGACAGCATCCCTTTCCACTTGGTTTACTTTTAGTCTGCTTTCGTTTTTTATTGCTTGACTGTGCAGGCTAGAACCCTCTAGCACAATGTAAAACACATGTCATGTCACTCTTATTTACTTTTATGTTGTTTTATATTAGCTACAGCTTTTTATTAATGAGGTTAGAAAGTTTATCTTCTGTTCCTATTTTATTGAATTTCTATCATAAGAGTGCAGATTGTGTCAATGCTTATTGCTCACTTATTAAATGATTGTATGTTTTTCTCTTTATTCTACCATTAATAGATGAATGGATAAGGAAAATATGCTTTAAATACAGACAATGGACTGTTATTCAGGCTTAAAAAAGAAGGAAATCCTATCAGATGTTACAGTATGGGTGAATAAGGACTGTCCACAAACGGAAATAATCTAGTCATCAAAAGACAGATACTTCATGATTCCACTTATAGGAAATATCTAAACCTTTTAGAAACATGAGTAGAATAATATGCCTGGCATTTAACAGGAGAAGAAAAGGAGAGGTATTGGTCACTGGAAATGGAGTTTCAGTTTTGCACAATAAAAAAGTTCTAAAGGTTTGCTGCATAGCAGTGTGCCTATAGTTACTACTACTGTACTGTATACTAAAAAAAGGTTAAGATGGTAAATTTAATGTTATGTATTTTTGATAACAGTTAAAAAATAATATCATATAATTCTTCTAAGTTTGTTATGTTCCAAGAGAGTTGACTACTGTATAATGTTTTTTGTTGCCATATAATGCATAAAATTGACTTGTTAGTTTTTTTAAAAATGCTAGCATTGGATTGGGATTGCACTGAATTTATAAATTGAATTGGAATTTTCATTTTCAAAATATTAAGTTTTTCAATATATGTTTATAGTCCATCTCTTTACTTTTTCAGGTTTTCTTTAATATCTCTCAGCAGTGTTTAGTAGTTATTCATATAAAGCCCGTATAAAACTTATGCTAATTTTATTCTGAAATTATTTATTTTATACTATTATATAATTGTATAGCTTTGCATCAAATTTTGAAACAAAGTGTAGTAAATTTAGCAAGTTGTCCTAAATCACACTAATGTAATTGGGATATGTTTATTTGTAGAAATAGATTATCAGAATACAATGCTATATACATATAGCATAAATTTGCATAATACATGCACATACATATATACACAGGTACATATATACACATATGTATAACATACATGTGTAATACATACATATAATATGTGCTTAATTATTAATGCATAAATATTCATACAAAATATATTATATGAAGTATTGTGGTATACCATTGCTTTTTTTTCTCTCCACCTCCCCAGTGAATTGATTTCCCATGTTTCTGTCTGGTAATGAAGTTAAGGCAATAATTATTTATATCTCAACCATTCTGAATGTATCAAGGACCAGCTCACTACTTTTACAAGATTGAGTTTACCTAACTTTTGTACCACCCCACCCACCAAGTACCGATGCTTCTCTAGCTAAAGGCTGAGCTCTGGTTTTCTTAGATTTTGAGTTTGGACAGGACAAGACATCACTTTAAACTTTGGATTCAACCACTGCAAGTTTAGGTTCAATTCACTCAAGTTGAGAATTTATGAGAGTGAGTCTTTGTATTTCAGCAGTGCCTTAACGGCACGTTTCTCACACACATTGTGTATATACATGTGCGTTCATGGAAAGGGGGTGGCAGGGGCCGTTGTCAGGCTGAGGAAGTAATAGCTGTGTTTCAGAAACTTCCAGATTCCAGTCCATCTGCTGTCTATGCTGCCGTTAGTAGTGTGGCCGGCCTGTCCTCAGTGAGCAAGTCCCAGGCTTCTGGCAGGACTTCTCGGTCTGACCTCATGCAGGCCTGGCTTCCCATCACAAGACACACATTCATATCTGAAGTCTCCTCTCTCTAGAAATTAGTTCACCTATGCTTCCTTTCATCCTCTGCTCTTTTTTTTTTTTTTTCAATAAAGTCTATTTATTTTGAGAGAATCCCAAACAAGCTCCATGCTATCAGCGTGGAGCCTGATGTGGGGCTCAATCCCATGAACAGTGAGATCATGACCTGAGCCGAAATCATGAGCTGGCCACTTACCCAGCTGAGCGACCCAGGCGACCCATGTCCTCTGCTCTTTTCACAGCTCCACAGATGCCTATGATGTTTATCACATTCTTATTTTTGTTGGTGTTACAGAAGAAAGAAATTCTTCATTCTTTTATATCTAATTGGACAGCTGTCCTATTTATTTTTAAAGTCTTTTTGTGTAACAAGGTCTTACCATTTTTATTGATTCCTGTCAACAGATATAAGATTAATGAAATATCATTAACTTTAAATAGATTTTCAATTTTTTGTAAATAATATCTCCTTTCAAACTTGATATGCTGAATAAACATTCAGCTATATGCTGTGACATTCTTTTTATTTTAAAATGTTTATTTACTTTTGAAAGAGAGAGATAGAGAGAGACGTGAGTAGGGGAGGGAAGAGAGAGGGAGACACAGAGTCTTGAAGCAGTCTCGGAGTGGTCAGCACAGACCCTGACATGGGGCTCCAACCCACGGTCTGTGAGATCATGACCTGAGCTAAAGTTGGACATGTAAACGACTGAGCCACCCAGCCACCCCTAGGCTGTGATATTCTTTAGCTGTTTGTAAAACATTACAAAAATTCAGTGATAGGGTCACATATTATTTATCTGATGTGTTCCTTTCTAATAGTGTTCTTTAGAACCGTTTTTTATGGGAAGATAATATTTCCAAATTTAGAGAGGATAAAATTCTATTCACACAACTTCAAAAGTGAGGAGGCTTAGTCAAAATATTTGCTTCCTGGACACAGTGGAGCTAACAGAACCAGGTGTTACTACTTAAAACCTAAGGTTTTATTTAGCAAAGAACCATTAAAAACAAAGCAAAACAAAACAAAAGGAAAGCTGCATTGTTGAGAGTTTCCAGGGAGCAAGCAATGCTGTACACTGTGAAAGGTGAAGATCATCAATAACATTGATTTACCATGATAACATTCGTGTCAGCAAATGTTAAGGACTATTGAAGAAAATAATGCTAATTAAGTAACCAATATTACTGCAGCCCACAGAGATAATGACATTACATTTGTCACTGAATGAAGAGTGTATCTTGGAATGCAGTTTTCTTTTCTCTACATATAAAGCATGCTTCTTTATGAATTAAATAGCATTGTGGAATTGATTTGATTTTGTCACTCCAGTTAGGAACCTGTCTTTCACACAATAGAAAACCATGCATTTTCTCTTCTGAAGCACTTATTTAATGTGAGGTTCTCACTGTGCCTCTGTTGTGAGGTATGTCTCCAGAGTATAGTCTGTGGTTGATATGTTTAGTCACAGAAGAAAAGTAGATTGAAAGGAGTATAAATCAAAAACATGTACACACAAATATTTCAAAATATTGACATTTTCTGCATTTTTCAAGTATTTTAATCTGCCATCATACTGTCATCAGCTGTGTCAAAGGTAGAAAAGCACTTGGACATGGCTTCAGCGTGCAAATGGATATGCGCTGTTGAATTTACAAAATAAAGTACCTTTTTTTTCTTATTTGAACATAGAGAAACAATTCTCATTTTGTGTAGAATTTATACACTGAGGATTTAGAGACACAAGATTGTATTCATATCAAAAGTTACTTAAAAACTAAGGCTTTAAATTGCTGTTTTTTGTATTTAAAAGTATTTTGCATCACTTGAACACATCTGTATACTAGGTAAGCTTTTGAAAGTTAAGTATTTAATAGTTTGTAAATTTTTTTTATAACTAATGAAAGTACATGTTGAAATTTCTTGTTTCAATTTTATTTTCCACTCCCAAATTCCATTGTTTTACCATTTATATTGCTTTAGTAGCCAAATTAATAATTTTACTAGAAATAATGTACTGTTGGCTATAAGAGATACTTTCCTGTATTTTCTCAGAGCTATTTGGAAACTCTTGATATTGTAATATTTAATTGTAGATTCTACTATAATTTAGTTTAATATTTTAAATATATTACTATTTAATGGAGTTTCTAGATAATATACCACAGCACCTTGATGTTTTTTATACAATTCATTTGAATAAGCTCACAAGCTAACAAGTTTATGTACCAGCCATGATTCCTCCTTTCTTAAAAATAACAGATACTTACTCTGGCTAATGGAACAGAAAAAAGAATTTGGGAAGATATGAGTGAGCTCACAAAATCAATTAGAAACAAGAGGACTGAGTTTGAAAAACAAGGAGAGAGAGGGAAGGAAGGAAGGAAGAAAGGAAAGAAGGAAAGGAAGGAAGGAAGGACGGACAAAGAAAGGGAGAGAGAAGAAAAGGGAGAGGGAAGATAGGAAGGTATGGGAGAAAGGAAGGGAATACTTGCCTGAAACAAAGTCAAGAGCCAAGAACAGTCTAGTTAAGCTACCTGTATAGATAACACAATAACTCTCAGCTCAGTAGACACGTAAAACCTAACATTGATGATCATTGCATCCTCGCTAACATTTATAATTCTGGGAAGAATATTCACTTTTAAACATTAGATCTCATTTGAATGCACTATATTCACATACGTGAAGATTTCACTCAATAAAATATTTTCCCAGATCAGTAAAGATGTTCAGATGATTAGCTTTAAAAATAGTAGGTTACCATAGTTTAGTTTTTTAAATTATTTTTTAACAAATAAGTAACTATATCCTGTGTGTGTGCGTGCGTGTGTGTGTGTGTGTGTAGATATTAACCATCATTTTCCAAAACTTCAAATTCATTTTCCCAATCTTTACATTCAACATATACAAAATAGTATGGAGAATTAGTGAATAAATTAATGTTTCAATATTCAATATATGAATATAACCATTACATGGTTGCTTTGGGGTACAAGAATCAGAAATTGATGCCAATATAAATATTTTTTTATAGATTTCTGTAAAGTTCACCATATGAAAGCAGTATTGATTTGGACATTAACTCTTTCTCTAGGTTCCTCTGGTTTCATACAGAATTGAAAACCATGAATAATATAGAATTTCACAGGTAAAATGCTGCTTTTGTTGACTTAGCCTGCTAGGTCCGGATGTGTTGAGGTTTGTTGGTTTGTTTAATATCCCAGTTTTACTCCTGGAGAAATACCAGAGCAGCTAACTTGCCGACCAAGATAACATAGCTACTCTGTGCACGTGTGCCCAATGCCCCACTTTATATATTACTATAAAAATGAAAAAAAGATTCTCCTGGACTAAATCCAAGGGTCAACAGATATTTAATCCCCTCCCAGTTTTGGCCCCTGGATGTAGTGTACTTCCTGTGTTGGGTGTGGTGTACTTCCTGTGCTGGGTGTAGTGTACTTCCTGTGCTAGGTGGGGTTACTTCCTGTCCTGGTGTCCAAGAATGGCTTCTCTTTTGCAGAGTAAATTAAATAAAGAAACATTAGGAAATCATCCAGAAAAAACCCGCACTACTTTCGAATGATATTCATTGACATCTTTCGTAGTGCTTACATTTCAATGAGAGGATAGTTTAAATGATGAATTAATTCCTTTAGCCTGCTCCCTTTGAACAAGGTGAAACACAACATTGTAGCTTGCACAGGGGTGAGGGTGAGCAAGTCAGATTCTCAGGTAAACAATTTAGGACATTAGAGGTGTTGATATAGATAGAACATTGGGGAAAAGGAGATGTAATTCTAAATTGGTGAAGGAGGAGGATAAAACTAGTCCAGAATGCTCTAAATTAGTTCATCCAGGAAGGCATTCTGGCACAGAATTCATATAACCATGAATTTGGCATGTATGTATGACTGGGTATATGCAGTACATCTCTGAGTATCAATTACCCAGCCTAGGTTACAGAATAACTAAAGCAGTTTCTTGAGTCATTTCTAAGCATTAATTTGAATAATTTCTAACTATTTATCAACTGTTTTTATAAATTGCTTTCTTCACTTTATTGGTGTCTCACAGAAAATAATGGCTGAATAATTATTTTGGAAAAAAAGTTTTTGAAATGAAACACTCTGAGTTTACAAATCAGTTTTAAAATTTGTTTCATTTATTGTTTTACCCATGGGTTATTCAAAGGTGTTTTGTTTTATTTCAAAATATTTGGAGCTTTTCTAGCAGTTTCTTATTTTAATTTTAGAGAGAGAGTGTGTGCATGAGTTGGGGAGAGAGGTCAAGGGGGAGAGAGAGAGACTCTCAGGCTCCATGCTGAGCAGGTCTTCATCTCACAACCCTGGAATCATGACCTGAGCCGAAACCAAGAGTCTGACTCTCAACTGACTGAGGAACTCAGGTGCCCCAACTGTGTGTCTATTACTGGTTACAGATTTAATTTCATATGGTCAGAAGACAAACTGCATGATGGAAATTCTTTTAAATTTACTGAGTTTTTTTTTTTTTTTATGATGCAGAATGTTTTCTCATGGTAAATCTTCCCTTTACATGTGCATGTTTATGTACGCTTGATGAATGGAAGGTTTTGTGAATGTTAATTGGGTCAAGTTAGTTGATAACGTTGTTTAAGTCTTCCATATCCTTAATGGTTTTCTCTGTGCTAGTTCTATCAATTATTGAGAGAGCTGTATTGAACCAACAAATATAACTGTTTAATTTGCCCATTTTTCTATACAGTTTTATCAGTTTTAGCTTCTTGCATTTTGACCTCCTAAATATGCATACATATTTCGAATTCTTATGTGGCAAATGTATAATGACATATATCTACCATTATGATATCAGACAGAGCATTTCACTACCCCTCAAATCTCAAATCCTCTATCCTGTGCCTACTCATCTCCCTGCCCTGCATAATCTCCTCCACTGGACTTTAAGAAGTACATCTCTTAAAAAGTTTATTTATTTATTTTTAAGAGAGGGAGAGAGAGAGAAAGGAAGAGAGTGGGGGAGAGAGGGAGAGAGACAGCTATGAGTGAGGGAGAGGCAGAGAAAGGGAGAGAGAGAATCTCAAGCAGCCTTCATATTATCAGCACAGAGCCGGATGTGGACTTGAACTCACAAAAGTGAGATCATGATCTGAGCCAAAAAGGGTCAGACACTTAGATGACTGAGCCAACCAGGTGCCCCAGGAACCACATTTTTTAATTGTCTCTGTAGTTTCGCCTTTTCCAGAATGTCATATAGTTGGAATCATATAGCCTTTTTAGATTGACTTCTTTTTAGTACTAGGCATTTAAGTTTCCTTCATGTCTTTTCGTGGCATAATGGCTCCTTTCTGGTTTAGCACAGAATAATATTCCATGATCTGGATGGACCACAGTTTATTCATCTACTCACCTATTGAAGGAAAACTTCGCTGTCCTTTTTAACTTATTTGTGCCGGTATTTAAAGTGGATTTCTTGAAGGCAACGTAAAGGTGGGCTTTGCTTTTATTTTCCAATCTGAAATTTCTTTATTTTTAATTTATATTTTTTATTATTGATCTGATACCATCTTATTGGTTTTTTGCTCATTTGTTCTCAGTTTCTTTGTTCCCCCACCCCTTTTTTAGATTCTTGGAATAGTTTTGTGATTTATTTTCATTTTGAGTCTGGCTTATTAGTCATACCTATTTTTGTTTGGCTTAGTACTGTAGATAATTGTTATACATGTGTTCCATTTATCACAGCTGAACTTTAAAAATAATAGCAATATACCACTAAAATATAAGAACCTTATAAAAGTATTCTATTGGCTTCCTCTTGTCCTTTGTACTATTAACATGTAATTTACTTGTACATGTCTTTTAAACAGAAAAATATACATCATCATTATTTTTGCTTAATCATGATTTTCCACTGTCATCTAGCCTTCTTAGCATGCCTGCTCTTGTCTTGTTCTTGTGTACATAATGTCCTTATTCTCTGGATGCTCTTAAAATTCTCTTGATTATTGCTTTTTGACAATTCAGTGTTAAATTAGAATGTGCTTTAGTTTTTTTTTTCTTAAGGACTTTTCTAATTTATTGAGATTTTGTGTTTTTATTTTTTGTCAAATTAGGAAAACTTGAGACTATTGATTCTTCAGTACGTTCTGATCACCTTCCTCCTCCTGGGAATTCACATGCACATATATTAGACCACTTGATATCATCTCATAGGTCATTGTTTCTGTTTGCAGATTTTTCCAGTCCTGTTTCTATCTCTGAGTCAATTTGGATAATTTCTATTGCTGGACATTCAAATTCATTGATCTTTCCTCTGTGTTGTTGAATCTGCTATTGACCCTAGATACAGTAATTAACAAAAAACAAAGATTTATTTATTTATTGTGTGTGTGAGAGAGAGAGAGAAAGGAGGGGAGGAGCAGAGAAAGGAGAGGGAGAATCCCAAGCAGGCTCTGTGTGTCTTCAGTGCAGACCTCAATAGAAGGCTCAATCTCATGACCATGAGATCATGACTTGAGTGGAAATCAAGTCAGATGCTTAACTGACTGAGTCATCCAGACATCCCTATGCTGTAATTTTTACATCATATGTTGTATTTTTAATGTCTGGAAGTATGATTTGGATTTTTAAAAATGTATTTCATTGTTCTCCTCAAATCCAAGCTTTTTTTTTTTTTTTTTTTTTTTTTTTTTTTTTTTTTTTTTTTTTTTTTTTTTTTTTTTTTTTTTTTTTTTTTTTTTTTTTTTTTTTTTTTACTTCCATGCATATAGGGAGCAAACTTATGGTGATGCTCATTTAATTCTCATGTCTGTTATTTTAAAAAACTTTTTAATGTTTATTTTTGATAAAGAGAAAGCACGGGTGGGGGAGGGGGCAGGGAGAGAGGGAGACACAGAATCTGAATTAGGCTTCAGGCTCTGAACTGTCAGCACAGAGCCCAACACGGGGCTTGAACTCATGAGCCGTGAGATCATGACCTGAGCCAAAGTTGACTGCTTAACCATCATGTCTGTTATATTTATTTTCTATGTCAATTCATGGTCTGTTTTTATTTATTATTTCCTCTTTTTTCTATTAATCATAATTTCCTGCTGTTTTTTGTTCCTGATAATTTTTTATTGGTTGCCAAACTTTGTGTTTTTAGATAATCAGGTGATGAATTTTATTATATTCCTGAAAATACTGTTGAGTTTTGTCCTCAGGCTACAGTTACACTAGTGAGAATCAGTTACATTCTTTTGAAATCGATTTTATGATCTGTTAGGGGAGGTTTATTCTAGGATTAATTTTGTTAAACCTTTAAGATGGAGACTTTTAAGTCTCTACCCAGTGTTCCTTGGATTACAAGGACTTTTGTTTCCGTCTGATGGGAATATTTCCAGGCTTGAGTGATGTTCCTTGTCATTATTTCTCATCTTTTCAAATGGTTCTTTCCACATCCCTGGGTAGTATGTATGTGGATATCAAGAATCAGCACTGAAACCAGGGCTCAAGGCTACCCTTCTTTAGAACTCCTGAGCTTTTTCTCTGTATGACTCTTTCTCCAGTATTTTATCTTTCAAATTTTAACCATTTTGGTTTTCTGAACTTCCAACTTTGTTTCTTCCTCTCAGTAAGGAGGACAGATTATGTATTATGTATATGTTTATATTTTATTCATTTATATTTAAGAAAATCTGTTTTTAAAAATCTTTTAACTATGTTAATAAAAAAAAAAAAAAGATGATTCCTCTAACTGATTGCCTCAGTTAAACTTCAAACAACCAGTGTGTATAACTGCCCTGTGGATAAGTATTCTTGCTTTCTCTGTAGAGTGAATGAGGAACTGATGCAGAGATATGAGATTTTTGACTTAGGTCAAACTACTGGTAAATACGGGACTGCCATTTGAAACTTCTTAGCATCTGTGCGCATTTAAGTCCATATGATACCGTACTAAGAGCCAGATTGGCTGCTAGGAAGACCCCTCTCTACATTGTCTCTATTGTCTAAAATGGGCAAGTTTAGAGCTAAAGTTTCTGGTTCTCCAGCCGGTGGCCTATCTTCATTTCTACCTATAAAATTCACTTAACTATGTTTCTCTGAGCTTCTGCTGCTATGGAAGTCATCACATGAAGATGACAACTGTTAATTCCTTTTGGTAGGCAGGAAGTGTCTTTATATAAAAACTGTGACGTATTTGAGTGCATAATTCCTTAAAGCAATAGGATTAATTTCAGCATTTTTCCAACACACTGCTTATTTTGAACAGTGGTTGTGACGCTATCTCAGGAATAGACCTAAATTAATATACTTCTCAGATAATCTGCCATTAGCCACAGACTTGATTCCTCTGGTGTCCAGTCATGGGATTCAGCAAGTGTTGTAACTGAGAGCATATTTATTGATTAGGATTACAATTAGTTGAATAAAATATGTTAAATATATCAATCACTACTACTGTTGACTATAACCATATAGGTATAAGGATAAAGCTTTATGTATTTGATTCTTACAATGTACATTAAAGACCAAAGGAAAGAGTGGAGAATTTGGCAGATGTAAAGTAAATTCAATGTTTCTGTCTCTGTCCTTTTCAAGCAACTGTAATGTTTTTTGGAATTAGACTTGTGCTCTGTGTATACCTAAACTCCACCCACAATAGCAAAATTTTGTAAAGAAAATTATTGCCTCATAACAGTCTTTAATTTTAATTGTACCCATATAATCAGATCATAGTTTGCCTTTGCCTCCTGAAAAGCATTTGTTTCTAATCAAATTTTGTTTCTTTTTATTTTGCATTTGAAGTCTGCCTCCACTCCTAACTTTTGATTAAAAAATAACTTGGATCTCAAACGTGTTTTTAATATTGCCTGTCTTAAAATGGATGTATTAATGCCAGTGTCTCTCCTCTATTTAATAAATTAAATGTTGAACATTCTTCTAATTTTAATATGGCTAATACATCCTCCCATTTAATATGTTACATTTGTCTTTCTACAGTAAGTCTGTTATTATTTATATGCAAAGTAAAATATAATAAAAGGAAGACAGGAAAAGATTTAGAGAGATATATTCTTATAGGAAGGAAAGATCTAAAAAGAATAAAAAGGAGTGTATTTGTTGATTCTTGTTATCAAATCCAGGTCTTTTCTTAGTCATTCAATCTATCTTGTATTTTTTTCACTATTCCAGTTTATAGAAAATATACCCAGTACCACCAAATACCAAAGCAGTGAAAAGTTTAGTCACTTCTTAAATTCATCATCTCTACTTAGCAGAATAATATCAGTCTGTCATAAACTATGGATATCATATATTCCATGAAACTATTTCACTTATTAACTGTGCCTTCAAAGTATTGATCATTCATCTACATTTGCCATGCTCATACAAATATGTCCCCATTGGTATCAACATTTAAAATATTTACTTAAATTTAATTCATTAGTTAATGTAAATCTCATGGACATTACTTTAAGACAATAAATGTAAATATTAGCCTTCCCTTTTAATGGCAGCATAATATTCCCACCATGGATATTTAGTTTTCTTTTACTGGGAAAAATTCAAGTTGTTTCCAGTATCTTTTACTTTGAGTCATTCTGGAAAAAATATCTTTTTACCCATTCATCTATCTACTGATGTTTTTTAAAATATACCACAGTAAATGCCATATTAGTCCCACACTAATGTATGGACTTCTTTATCTCGTTGGCTCATTTTACTTAATCAACAGTCCTGAATACTGTCAACTTTTATTGAATATATAATGTGTGAACATTTTATTTAATCACATGACAGATTTGCATTTGGGGTGCCTGGGTGGATCCGTCTGTTGAGCGTCCAACTTCAGCGCAGGTCATGATTTCATGGTTCATGAGTTTGAGTCCCCCATAAGGCTCACTGCTGTCACCACAGAGCTGCCTTTGGATCCTCTGTCCCCCTCTCTCTCTGCCCATCTCCCTCTCTCCCTCTTTCCCACTCTCAAAAATGAATAAACATTAAAAAATTTGCTCCTCCTTTTTTATTGTTCCAGATACACAAAACAAAATAAAACATCCAGAATATGTACCTATCTTATTTTCTACTTGAAATGGCCTGTAATGAAAATTTTCATCTACTTGTATGTAAAGGGGTATCTACAAGCCCATTTGTTTACATAAATATTAAGAAACCAAGATTATAATTATGTGGCTCCTTATCCCATAATCCAAACACAGATATAGAGCTACCATTGAATTTGGGAAACTCCTGTCCCTCCTGAGAACAGTATACAAAGTGGAAATCTGGAAACCTGTGAGAACATGAGGTAGAGGACTGGTTCTCCGAGCTAACCACACCAATAATTCACTGGGTATTCTGCAGCAAGGCACACCATAAAAAGTCCACGGTTTTATTCTTTCTATAATGAGGGACTTGGGTTAAATGAATCTAAAGTTCATTTAGATGTTAAATGTTAAAGCTTCACGGAGCTTTAACATCCTGCCCTACACTTTCACAGATTAATTGCTCAAATAGAAATATCCTGCCCTAATCTCCCAGATTACTGGAGAGAACTCAAATTAGTTTGCTCAAGCTGCTGTAACCAAGTGGCACATAATGGGCAGTATAAACACAGCAGTTTGTTTTCTCACAGTTGTGGAGGCTGGAATCCAGGGGTGAGGTGTCAGCAGGGGGTGGTGGCTCCTTCTGAGGCTGTGAAGTCACAACTGTGCCTCTCTTTGTCCTGTGTATGGTTGTGTTCTCCCGGTGTCTACACATCATCTTCCTTCTTCTTTACATGTCTGTGTCCAAATGTCCTCTCCTTTAAGGACACCAGTCACAGTGGATTAGAGCTAACCTTCATGACCTCATTTGAACTTAATTATTTAGTTCTCACATTCTGAGGCACTGGGGATTATGACTTCTATACATAAAATTTGTATGGGATCGGTTTCAGCCTGGGACATCCACTGATATGTAACATATTTGTCACATACCAGATATTCAGATACCTGAAGATCATTTCCTATGGTATCTCTGTTTGCCTATTGCATAACTTTTTCTCAAAACTACCTTATAATTATTATACCTGTATAGAAGTTCTCAATGCTTGGCATTCAAGATCTTTACCTTTTTAAAAATTTTTTTGATGTTTATATAGTTTTGAGAGAGAGAGAAACAGAGGTTGAGTGAGGGGAGGGGCAGAAAGAGAGAAAGACAGAGAATCTGAAGCAGGCTCCAGGTTCTGAGCCATTAGCACAGGGGCTGATGCGGGGCTTGAACACACAAACCAGATCATGACCTGAGCTGAAGTCCGACGCTTAACCAACTGAGCCACCCAGGTCCCCCTTTATTCTCTTTTCAGGTGTATCTTAGTTATTCTTCTATATTTACAATTTTGTATTAATGGTTGAATCATTTAGCGATGTGGGGCAGCTGGGCCATTTGTGAGGAAAATGTTAGGAAGTAAAAATTTTGGATTATTCGAATTATATGACATTAGATTTGTATGCATTTAGAGGTGCATTAAAACATTGAGGTATTTCATGTAGAAATAATGAGAGTGAATATGACCAGGTAAATCAGTTTTTCATTGAATCACACATAGTAGGGAGAGATAAAGGAATCTTGAAATCCTCTCAGAGGAAGCAAAAGAAAACTCTGTTTATCCCAAGATAGAGTGCTAATAGAATTTACATCTCCAGGATTTGTTCAGTTTGCAAGGGTACAAGTCATGAGAAGTTAAAATAATTTCCTGAATAATTGTCATAAATGTTTATGTTTAAGGGAAGCTAGCTCCCATCCTGAACAACAATGTGTACATAATTTACCACAAAACATCTTTTTGTAGCATATCCTAGCAAAGTGTAAAACTCTAAGCTATTTCTTACAAACGGTTTGATATAATTTTATCATCTGTTGCTTCTAGATATATACCCTCTATGAAAAAATGCATGCTATGTTTCCCTCTTTCCAGAAGATAATTATTTCTTTCTGTTTTTAATGTTTTTATTTTTTTGATATCATGCTTATTGGGTAGGTTGCTTTCTACAAATAATTTCATTTTTGAGATCTTTTTAAAAATTTTTTTGAGATTTTTCAAGACTTTGTGTTTTTGTTTGGTTCATTATAACCAGGGAGTATTTTCACTGAAAAGTCATGGCTGGGATAGAAATGACAGAAAGTTAAGTACTTTCTGAAAACCCAAGATTAAAAGCGTGACTCACAGTTTGATACTTTTTACAGATAAAATTGTTTTGTAAGAAGGATAGCATGGAAACAGGAAGGGGTGGTGTGGAATAGAGAGTCTAGATGATTTAAAGATTTTTATTTGAAATTTTTATTAGTGGCATACATCTCTCATTTGTATGCTAAACAAGTTATACTCTAAAACAACAAATCTCAGACCAATATAGTATAGTAAGTATATGAAGACCCAAGTGAAAATGAGTAGTAGATATTTTTTAAAATATTGTATTTTTAAATTAAACACCGGTGTGTTTATAAGTAAAAAGGTATCGAATCATCTTAGCTCTATATTCACATATATGTTATATAAAAATTATAACTCTCCCTAAAAATTTATAGTTATTATTGTAATTATTGCTGCTTCTGGTGCTGTTGCTTTGGCTGTTTTTAGCCCAACTCTATTTGGGACCAATGCAGCCTTCCATCAATGCCCTTTTGTGCCCCAACTCAGGGTAATTCATATTATGCCTTTTTCTGATAGTGTCTTCTATTCATATATTTTACTCAAGACCCTCTGAGCTGAAGACTGTGGCAGGTATGATAAGCTCTTTAGGATGATATATATCTGTTCCCTGCTTTGTCAGCCCTCATTTATCACACAGCTGCACTTGGCACTTGACTTGCATGTTCTGATTTAATCCCCTCAACAACAATATGAAGCAGTAGTTCCTCCTTTTAATGGAGATGAAATTTTCACTAATGAAGGGATTTTGTAAAGAAACATGCTTGATTATCGTCACAATGTTAGCAGGTAGTTTGAACATAAGGAATTTGTTTATTTCTACTGCCCTTCCCTTAAATTATTTTTGAAAGTTTTCTTTACTGTACGGACATTCCCGCTGTGTCTCTGTCAAATTTTTTAATTTTTTAAATGATTTTATTTATTTTTGAGAGAGAGAGAGAGGCAGTGTGAGCAGGGAAGGGTCAGGGAGTGAGGTAGACAGAATCCTAAGACAGGCTCCAGGCTCTGAGCTGGCTGTCAGCATAGAGCCCACATAGGGCTCGAACCCACAAACCGTGAGACCATGACCTGAGCCAAAGTCGGATGCTTACCCAACTGAGCCACCCAGGTACCCCTGTCTCTGTCAAATTTTATCCCTTCCAATTTTGAGACAGTTTAAATTTTTTCAAGTCTGTAATCTTCTGTGATTGCACACTGATTTATACCACATGGGGTGAGTCAGCTACACATGTAAAATGACTGAAATTAATAAACTGTTTTAAAGCCTTTTTCAGTGTACCTAGATAGACTTTACAGTCAGAACAATTTAGACTTCTCACCATTTTTAAGTTTTTATTTGGGTTTCCAAATCTCCCTATTTATTTTTGAACTGATCCACCATGATAATTCTTTTGGGTTTGTTTTTTTTTTTTTTTTTACAAATAGTTTACTGTCAAATTAGTTTCCACATAACACTCAGTGCTCACCCCACAAGTGGCCTCCTCCATGCCCATCCCCCCTCCCCCCCCACATCCATCAGTTCTCAGTTTTTGTCAGCACTCAAGAGTCTCTCATGGTTTGCCTCTCTCCCTTTCCCCCACCATTTCCCCCCTTCTTCTCCCCCTTGTTCCTCCGTCAAGTTCCTCCTAATCCTCCTATACGTGCAAACATATGATATTTGTCCTTCTCTGCCTGACTTATTTCGCTCAGCATAACACCCTCAAGGTCCATCCATGTTGCTACACTGGCCAGATTTCATTGTTTCTCATTGCCATGTAGTATTCCATGGTATAGATAAACCACATCTTCTTGATCCATTCATCTGTGGATGGACACTTAGGCTCTTTCCATGTTTTAGCTATTGTGGAGAGTGCTGCTATGAACATTAGGGTACATGTGCTCCTATGCATCAGCATACCATGATAATTCTTTTGAAATACAGGTGTGCAAGGATGAACAGAGAGTACATTGGAAAATAATATGGCAGAATTAATTGACTGGAAAAATGTGGAAATTTGGACTAAAAGACACAATATAGGTTTTTGTTTGTTTGCCTTTATGTTTATTTTGCTGCCAGAGACTTGCTCTACATTTAAGGAAACTTTAAATATGTTGAACTTTATTTTTTCTATTGGGCAAATCAGACTTGACAATATTTTGTATTTATAGTTATATCTTAGCACTTGTAAGACTATCTAAAGTAATAAAACATATAATTATATGATCAGGATATTCCTCAGAGTCACTGTCTGGAGAGCTTATGAGGTTTATCATTTCTTCCAGAGGAAATGCATAGGCATTATTTTTCTCTGCATTAGATGCCTCGTCCTGTGAAACCACCAGGAAATAACTGACTGATGGTAAATAATTTCTGTGCATCAGAGAATATCATCTATTACATGTATCGAGTCACTTAAGTGGAGTGGTCAAACTTCCTAATTTCTTTATAAAGAAGTGTAGTTTCAGTCTGTGACTCTCTCTCTGACCCTCCCCTGCTCACGCTCTCTCTCTCTCTCTCTCCTAGAAATAAATAAAACATTAAAAAAAAAAAGGGGGGGGGCGCCTGGGTGGCTTAGTCGGTTAAGCATCCAACTTTCGCTTGGGTCATGATCTCGCGGTTCGTGGGTTCGAGCCCCGCGTCGGGCTCTGTGCTGACTGCCAGCTCAGAGCCTGGAGCCTGTTTCAGTCTGTGACTCTCTCTCTCTGACCCTCCCCTGCTCACGCTGTCTCTCTCTCTCTCTCCTAGAAATAAATAAAACATTAAAAAAAAAAAAACTGGTGAAACCAGAAAGACTAGGCATAAATATAAAGTCATGAAGAATAAGTGTAACAAAGGGAAAATCATGACAAGTATGGTAGATATTGGTCCAGTGGTATAAATAAGCACTTTAAATCTACTTATTTATATTTTAAATTTTAGTTAGTTAATATACAGTGCAATATTGTTTTCAGGAATGGATTTCAATGATTCATTACTTACATACAACACCCAGTGCTCATCACAAGTGCCCTCCTCAAGGCCCATCACCCATTTAGCCCACTCAAACCCACCTCCCTCCATCGGCCCTCAATTTGTTCTCTCATTAAGAATTTCCTGTTACAGGGGCTCCTGGGTGGCTTAGTTGGTTAAGCGTCCGACTTTCGCTTGGGTCATGATCTCGTAGTTCGTGGGTTCGAGCCCGGCATCGGGCTCTGTGCTGACTGCCAGCTCAGAGCCTGGAGCCTGTTTCAGTCTGTGACTCCCTCTCTCTCTGACCATCCCCTGCTCACGCTGTCTCTCTCTCTCTCTCTCTCCTAGAAATGAATTAAAAAAAAAAAAAAAAGAATTTCCTGTTATTAGTTTCCCTCTCTTCTCTTCCCTCCTCTTCCCATATGTTTATCTGTTTTGTTTCTTAAATTCCACCTACAAGTGAAATCATATGGTATTTTTCTTTCTCTGACTGACTTGTTTCATTTAGCAGGTAGAAGAAGAGTTATAAATATATTCATACCAATATGACATCTAACACTCAACGAAATATGCAGGATACCTAGTCACCATAGAAATAATATCTCTTTGGCTTTGAAGGTATAGAAATCTAACTACAAATTAAGTCATATTTATACATTTAATTAATATCTTGAAATACAAATTCACCTTGGAGAACTAAGATAAATAAGACTGCTAGATGGCTTTACATGTTAGTAATTTCTATACGGTTGGGTTACATTATTTAGGATGAACCTAAAATAAATATTCATTAGATATTAAGATTTCCAATTTACCTCACAGTTTCTCTATTGTAAATATAGTTTGACATTAAAAATTGTTCTTCTCCCATCATCCTTAAGCATTTTCAGTATATAAAATCCTCCTCTTAGCTGTTCACTTATCTAAATGTTACATTTACATAATGGCCAAAATAAAATGCATTGTTTTTATATACATATGTGGCTTTTGTTACCTTTCTCCAGTAAAGGAAGCATCTATCATCTGCCTGTCTATCTATCATCTATCTCTACCTATCGTCTATTTCATGCTATTAGAACTTGTATTCCCATAATTAGCAAATATTAAATAATATTACCTTTTGAGCTATTATAATTTTCTGTATGTGGTACATGTGATGAGACAAAATTTGCATGAGAAATCAGAATGTGGGAGGGTTGGCAATCCGTTTTTCTATTAGCTTGTATTATTAAAATATACCTTAAACCTTTGCTAGATATCGTATTGTAGACAGTTCATGACTTTGACATGAATTCTTCCTTTTCTGTCCTGTAGCACTTGAGTTGGGGAGGGCACAGCAGGCTTGTTGTGGCTGAATAACCCGACGGAACGGGTTCCTGGTGGGAGCAGGGCCCCAGGCCCTGTGCCTAATTTCCCAACCAGCTGTGGCTGTGGATTCCCTGTTGGCTTCCTTTTCGGTGGTGCCAGGTCATCCTGATAGTGTCATGGGGACTCTCGTGTAATCCAGCAGAGGAGCGAGCCTGTCTGGGCTGTCTTCTGTAGCGACATCGGACCCCAGCTTCAGTCTGGGTCTCCTTCTTTTGTTGGGTGAGAGAGGTGAAATGCCCTGGCGCTTTGTCCTAAACCAGTCTGCCTTCTTACTGGCTTTCAGAGTCCTCCTTTGGTCACTTCATGTATTATTTTCAGGGACTGGTGTTGTGTTTAGCAAGGTGAGTATAAGTATAGGGAAATGGACATGGGCTATCCTGTCTGGACTCAAGTCTGTCAGTTTTTTTGCTGCAGTATTCTTTCTCCAAAACAAAATTTAAAAAGTATTTTGAAGGATATAAAATTTGTTTGTATTTGTGTTGTGTATGCATGTCTGTCTGTGTGCACACATGCGCATTTCTAACAGGGCATCTTATGTTAAATCGGCCATTACCATTGTACTTACATAGCTTTTCATCATATACCCAGTCATTTTAGAACTACTTATATTGAAATGCTATTATATGAGAAATATTTATAATAATCTTATCTTCCTATGAATGGAAACTTTTACTGAAATATTCTATTTTCCTGCTTAACACCTCAGCTTTGAAAATTACTTTAGTCTTCATATTACTCTGAATTCACCTTCTCCCACTCTGCTATCCATATGATCTTGGATAGTTTGCTCGATTTTTACTGCTTCTTTTTATAACATAGTATAAAGCTGAGGCTTTTCCTGTTCATCTCCACTTGTCATATTTAAAGTAGAATTATAAGAGAACCTAACACATAGGTTTTCATGATGAGGGAATATGTCAACATACTGGTCTTATGGCAGGATTTCCATATATGTTAGTGACGAGGATTATGATGATGATGGTAAATAGAAGATAATTACTATTAATTTTCTTTTTAAGTATTTTGTTTTGGTCAGCATCTGTGATAACCTAATAGTTATGATTTGTTGGTCATTTCATTTTATTGGTTGATGTATTTATATGAACCCACATAAAAATTCTCTTCCATACATATGACTTAAAGAAGGTGTCATATTTTATTTCAAATTAGCTCTGGTTTAATTTGTTACTAATGTTCAGAATGCACAATCTACTCATGCTTAATTTCTTTCTTTATTCCTTAATTAATTTTGGCAATAAAACTTTTGCCTTCTAAATTTAATAGGCCCCAGTTCTATGAATGGTTGAGAAGAAGACATATCTGTTCTGGTGCTCAGGTTGAAATTTCACTTGAACAGGAAGATGATGTCTAGCAGGGACATGCAGGGGGGAAATGAGCACAATTTTAGGTGTAATTCACAAAATTGAGCACTGAATTCCTAAATATGTAATAGTCATTGTCCTTATATGTTTCCAAGAAATTTTTCATGGTAAGCAGTGTTGTCCTAGGTGTTGAACACTTACTATCTTTTACATTCCCTGGAAATTCCCAAAGAAGACTGTATGAAGTACATCCTTGAGATTATTAGTAGTATCACAGAGAGCTGTGGTGCTTTCTCCCTCGTTTGTCTGAGTTTCTTGAGAGCAGGATCCATGCCGTGTTGACTTTTCCTTCCTGGGTGAATAGCCCACCATCTAGCACGTATTTGGTTAAATGATTAAATGACTAAATTATATGACCTGTAAAAATTTGAGGGGATTATATCAGTAGCCCTAGTGAGAATTTCTCACAGGTACTATATTATGTCTTCATAAAACCAAACCATTACTGGTGATATTTGGTTTAAGTGGAGAGTCAACTTGTATTTTAAAATCATAAGCACTCAGCAGCTCTATCTATAGGATGGATTATTCAGTCAGCTGAGATTGCAGCCTAAGTGGAGGAAGATGTATTACGTGCATTTGAGAATGTGCGTGCATGTGTGCATGCATGTGTGTGTGTGTGTGTGTGTGTGTGTGTGTGTTGGTGTGTCTGTCTGCCTTTGGGAAAAATGGGGCTGTTACACGATTTTCTTGAGAATAGCAGGGTCTCGAGACTATTGTTTTTGTTCTTTGGGGGTCTAAAGTGGTTTTGATTTCAAAGTTTCTGTTTTAGTTTTATGCATAACTGAGAAATTTCAGAAAGTAGCATTTAATGTGTCCAGATTGACAAATTTCATTTTCTAGGTTTTGCAGCACCATCAAAGAACATATATGAACAACATTTTTATTTCCAGTAAAGGCTCCTGATATATTTATATCTCAAATGTCTGTGACAAAAGTTTAATTAGAGGTCACTGCAAATGTCTATGTTTGCAGGTAGTTTTGAAACACAAAACTTGATGAACACTTACTCTAGCAAAAAGAAATCAGTATAAAATTATGCCCTAGGTAAGGAAGTCTTGCATTAATAAGCATTTATTCAGAGAATGTAAAGTAGTGTGTTCTTTAAGAAATGATACATTTTGTATTTATAAAGCTTTTTGGTTCTTGAAGACTCATTATGAGAATATTATTTGTTTAATCTAAGGTTCTGTTTGCTCCTTTAAAAGCTATCTATTTTGCATGGAACATATGACTTTTGTGATGTATGAAAACTTGTAAAGCTGTCACTCACTCTGGAAAAAATAGAAGAATCACAGACAGCTTGATTTTAAATATGTACATTTTGGAAAGATTAACAGTCTGGTGTTCTCTATATAGGATAAGTTAATCAGTTCATAGATTTAACTATAAAATATTTCTGCTTTGTTATTGGCAAATAAAGCGAGAGAGACATTAATTTAATCATTCATAAATGTTATAACGGGTTCCATTGCTTACTAATAGGCAATGATAATGTTTCTGATATTAGAGATAGCAAAGCTTATATGGGCAAGTATATTTTTTGTTCTTTATTTGTTTGATAACGACACAGCATGAGCAGGGTATGCATGGAGAGAATCCCAAACAGACCGTGTGTGGTGCTTGAACTCACAAACCATGAGATCATGACCTGAGCTGAAACCAAGAGTCAGATGCCTAACCGACTGAACCACCCAGGTGCTCTGGGAAATGTTGTTTTAAGCCATTTTATTAGCAATGCATATTTAAAAATCTTCCCACTGATACTATTTCCTGTTTATTAACACGGAAAGATGATCTCATGTTGTCTGGATTCATATAATTACAGAGGCAAACTCAATAATTTACTTGGCTTTCCATTCTTCAGAATCACCTAAGAAAATGTATTTTATAGTATGTAGCATTTAGCTGTGTACTCCTAATTCTTCTTCCCTAGAGCATACATTATTTTTCACAGCTAAGAAGCCATATTTCTGCTAATTAACCTCATGGTTTTAGAATTTGCTTAGTATTATTGACCCTAAGTTATAAAACGGAATGACTTATTATTGATATTTTGATAAGCATTACACTAAAGATCTGACACTTTAAGAAAACAGAAAAGAAATATGTCAGTGACGTATGATGTCTCTTTCCAGAAATATGCCATATAAATAACTGTGATTAGGATCAAAACTTTAAAGTTCTTACTTTAACTTGTTCATTTTAGATACAGTTATTTTTTAAGCCAAAAATTATAGAAATTGAGAAAATAAAATGTAGCACAATGATGTATTTGAAGTAGAATGTACTCCCTCAGTTTGTTAGATAAAGAAAATATATGGAATAATACTGATGTATAAAAGAATTCTATTTGTAAAATTCTGCCAGAAAGAAAGGATTTCTACTCAACATTTATATTTTCTAAGTTATAGTCTCATTGCAAAAACTCATTTTTGTTCATATAAAATTATTTATATATTTTTATTTTTTTCCCCATTTCCATCTATACATTTTACAATCCTGAAAAGTTTTAACAGAATAAAACAAAAGATGTGTATCATTTATACATACCTATGTATTTTACTTTTTCTTAAATAACAATCTTTTACCCTAAGCCTATAAGGTTTTCAAAAATCATAATGAAAACTTTTGTAATTCTTAAATGTTTGCAGTGAAGGCAAATGTTTACTTGAATTCATCTCTTAGGAGATTACAAAAAAGTGTTTCTTTTCCCTAGGATATGATGAGTCTTATATAGGTTAAAAGATGACTTAACATGCCATTACAGAGTTATGGAATTTGTCTATTTTCTCAAATACAGTAAAGCTCCCCAAAGGTTTTTAGTCTCTGTATGTTTGGCAGGGACTTCCCTGGATCACAGATGTAAAACTGCCCAAGTTGTTCTATAGAACAAGGGATAAAGGTCTAGGTGTCCTCTGAAACCACAGCAGGAATGAATATTGCAAATGCATATAATATGAACTTGTTGGACATGTGTAAGCCACAAATTCAGTTCAGAATATAGGTCACGGGGGGGGGGGTGGAGCTCACAATCTTGCTTTTCATCCAGGTTTTCTGTTTTGTTTTGTTTTGGTTTGGTTTGATTTTTTCCCAGCAAGGTAGGGGGAGAAATGGGAAAGCCCTCGGCAATACTGACCCTTGACAATATTATCCTCCATTGGGATGATATAGTGACAGTGTATCTGAGTGGCTGATTCTGAGCTCAGCAATATGGTGGACGTTGTTGAAGAAGAATGAGTAAGGGGGCAATATAATGTTCTGCTTGTGTTTTCAAGTTCCTATGTGATGCTCAATTAGCAGCGATAGACTGAGGTTACCTGGATTGAAGAAGTAACACAGGCACAAAGCAGTAGATGTAGGGGGATAATGGGCCAAGTGTCAGCCGAAGTGTCTGGGTGGTACCCAGGTATCTGCTGGGACATATAGGGTTTGCTCCAGGCTGCAGCACATCACAGAAAGCCACCTAGAGTGTCTCAGCCAAAAAGGACTTATCTTTCCCACAATGCAACTTGTCAGCTTCAGACTCATATGATATCACTACCCCAGGATCCAACTATTTTTTTTGCCTTTTCATAATTTGTGACTTATATGCTTCTCTCCAGGAGGAGAGGCACACACAGACACACACAGAGAGAAACAAAACCTTGGTGAGTTATTCTGAAGCTCTACTGACTTCTAGTAACTTCTTAGCAGCCAGACCTGCCATATCGCCACTTCCAGGTACAAGCGATTCTGGAAGCATTTTATTGCAGGGACAATGCTGCCCAAAACAAAAGTAGGACTTCATTAGTAAGAAAGAAAGGGGAGCGGACGTTTGGTGGGCAACTAGCAATGACTGTGCTAATCATCCCAGGAGCTGGAGGCCTGGAGGCCTCTCTTTAGTCAGAAGTAAGACTAGTCTGCTCCTGTGCAACCAACTTGCATCTGAATGTATCCCTTGTCCACTCACTCTATTTCAAGGAAATAAGATGTCCCTATATTGTCCTATCCACATTGGAAATGAGTTTCAGTATAATTATTATAAAATATAATCTTATTGTATTAAAAAAATCTCTCAACATTAATGGATATTTTATATTCAGTAACATAAATTTGGCAAAATTAGTTTTATATTTTTTAAATATAATAATAACTGATTGGAATGACTGCAAAAAGGAGGGTCTTTTATTAAGGAGATTTAAAAATGTAATGCCACCAGGGGCTTAATAATGCCCCAATATTTGAGAGGATTCCAATTTTCTGACCCTCCTATTTTCCTTTCTTCCAGTGATATAATATCAGTAGAGTAGAATTCACCAAGACTCAATGTCTGAAAGTATTAAGATGTCCTTTCACATTTAAAGCAACTATGACAGCTGTCTGGCAATAATGGGGAATAATGATGTGGAAGACTTTCAAAAATGGCTTGGGCATCAACTGATGTCATTTGTCATCTAGAGATTTCATTCCTGCTAAAATGCCCATGAAAATTATAGGAATACATTTATTTTGCTTGGAGTTATATATAGCGATAATTTCATACTTAGAAAAATGATATAAATTTATTGAAAGCATGTCAGAGAAAATGTACTCGATGAAAACTACAAGAAAAAAACCCATTTGATTAAGAAAACCATCAGTTATGCAACGTGGTGACCATCATAAAATATGCATTATTTCCCATTCATAATCTCACTCTAATTTGCTCCCACTTGTGACTGATGTATTAAACATTCTGGACTGTAATTATTTTGGTTTAGATCCATGAAATTTGAAGACCCTCCAGCCATTAAGCCTTTCCAGATTTTAAAAAAAATAGGCATTATTTTTATTTTCTAAATGTAAATCAAACTTAAGAATGTAGTTATTGAGATCATTAATAGTCTGAGAATTTATAGATTGAGCATACACTTAAATGACTTTCCTTGTTATTCAAATGATCATTCAATGAAAAGTGCTTTCATTTAGCCTAAAGCTCCTTCTCTGGCCAGCATTGTGTGAGATAGAAACACTTTTGTTGTTACAATGCTTTTCAATTTCCAGGGAGGAATCTATAATAGTGGCATTTCATTGGCACTGTTTAACTAACTATGCATTGACCTGGGTACTTAAGTATTAGATCATGTCCTGGGAGTTCTCGGTGCAGGATGATTCTACCTAAATTTCCCCAGTGTCAGAAATAGTTTCATCAAAGGGTCAAATTGTGGCTAAAACCAGAGACCTGGGTCTTTGTGTTTCATTTGTTTCAAATCACTTTTTATGGGGAAGGGACTTACACAGCTGGGGCCATATCAGACAGTGGAAACATGGCAGATTCAAGGTTATCTAAGTTCTTATGCTCAACTTCAGGCTCCCGAAAGATTCTATGGATGGATTTTTTAAGATACCTGTAATCTCTGACAGGTATGACCCGTTTCTTACATTTACGGTCCTTTGAATAATATGTTTGTATTTCTTATCAAATCTTAAAGGAATGACCCATAAAGATGAAAAATGACTGGTCCAGACAAACCCCGTCAGTCCGTAAGAGGCAGGGCAGGACTCCAAAGTCTATCTGAGTGGCTGCCCTGGGCGTTCGCCATGAACCACCTTGTTTCTGATGTGGCACAGGTGATTTTTTTCTGGTGAAGGAAACTTATTCTCCTTTTTCCCTGAGATGTAGTGACTCTCTGTGTTTCTTTGAATAGTTTGCAAGCTTGGGCTAGAGTAAAAAGATATCTCTGAAAGAGGAAGAACAAAGCAAGTGAAGTCGTATGTTGGGAACGTGTGCATGTGTGTATTAGGACACATGTTGTAGGTAGAGTGCTGAGGACACTCTGTATTCTCTTGAGTTAAGCTTTGGCTACACGCCTCTCACTCTTTCCCCGGGAATACTTATCCTCAAGCTGCCCAAAACTCGCCTTTATAGACAGGCAGTTTTCCAAGTGAACAAAGGAGAGCATTTGCCTCCTGATATGCCCAGATGGCTTGAAAATAATCAAGAAAACAAGTCTATGCACAAAAATATCCAAAATGTCCACCTTCTGTCTGTCATGGACAGTCTCACGTTCCATCAGAAAAAAGAGTAAAGAGTAAACATATTTATATGAATGTCTGAACAGACCCTAGCCCCATGATATATAAACCAAGCCACATTTATTTCTGTAAACACTTATAAACCTTATACACAGCTTGAATGCAGTGGGTCTTCATTTCATGCAAGCAGAGAAAATACATAAATGGGTATATACACAAACATAAGCCTACTGTGGTCATGTAAATCACTTGTTATTTTATATTAAAATTTTTTTAACCATTTATTTATTTTTGAGAGAGCATGAGTAGGGGAGGGGCAGAGAGAGACACACACACACACACAATGTGAAGCAGGCTTCAGGCTCTGAGCTGTCAGCACAGAGTCCGACATGGGGCTCAACCTCATAAACCAGGAGATCATGACCTGAGCTGATGTCTGGGACACTTAACCTACTGAGCCACCCAGGTGCCTCTATTTTATATTTTAACACATAAACCATCCCTTAAAACTAGTTGTGTTTCTAAATAGTTATAGACTCCACTTGAGTTATAGATCCTGAAAAAACGTTTTTTTCAGAGATGGTCCGACTTATGCTTGACTGAGAAGCACCGTAGAGTCCTGTGCAATAGTCTTGCCTCACTTCTTCTTCCTGTGATTCCACTTACCCACTATTTGCCACTTTTTTTGTCATTTAAATCTGCAGCTGGGGCACCTGGGTGGCTTAGTTGGTTAAGTGTTGGACTTTGGCTCAGGTCATGATCTCATGGTCCCTGGATTTGAGCCCTGTGTTGGGCTCTGTTCTGACAGCTAGCTCAGAGCCTGGAGCCTGCTTCACATTCTGTATTTCCCTCTCTCTGACCCTCCCATGTTCATGCTCTCTCTCTCTCTCTCTCTCTCTCTCTCTCTCTCAGAAAATAAAACATTAAAAAAATTAAAAGAAAAAATCTGCAGCTGACATGACTATGCAGATGAGGTCTTTTTACATGCAGCCTTTTTAAAGTGCTCCGCATATAGCTTTCTGGAGGGAGAGGAGGTCTGCTCTTTCCCTTTCACGTTCTTCATGTGTGCAGAAAAAAACGCATTGAAAAGAAACTGTTCCATAAAGCATAACTATTTTTAATTTTTAAGAAGTTTTAAGGAGGGGCGCCTGGGAGGCTCAGTCTGTTAAGCTTCTGACTTTGGCTCAGTTCATGATCTTGTAGCTCTTGAGTTCGAGCCCCATGTCGGGCTCTGTGCTGACGGCTCAGAGCCTGGAGCCTGCTTCCGATTCTGTGTCTCCCTCTCTCTCTGCCCTTCCCTGCTTATACTCTCTCTCTGTCTTACAAAAAAACGAATAAATGTTAAAACAATTTTTAAAGAAGTTTTAAGGAAAAGTTTCATTGTTTAAATCTCTTGATTTATATTATGTCATAGCTAAACTTTAGTTCAGCAATCTATTTACACACAGTGAGATTTTAACCAAAATCTGATAATACAGAAGAAAAACATAGGCTTTGTATTAGTCAGCTCATGGCGCCATAAGAAAATACTATAGATTAGATGCCTGTAAAACAGACATTTATTTTTCACTGTCTTTGAAAGCTGGGAAATTAGAAATCAGAGGGCCAGTGAGAGCCCTCTTCCTAGCTTGTAGGAGGAAACCTTGCTGTACTCGCACAGCAGAGAGCAAGAGAGTCAGTCTATCATTCCCTTTCTCTCTTTTTAATGTTTATCTTTGAGAGAGAGACAGAGTGTGAGTGGGGGAGGGGTAGAGAAAGGGAGACCCAGAATCTGCAGGCTCCAGGCTCTGAGCTGTCAGCACAGAGCCCGACACGGGTCTGGAACCCACGAGCCGTGAGATCATGACCTGAGCTGAAGTCAGACATTTAACTGACTAAGCCCCCCCAGGTTCCCCTATCTTTCTTGTAAGTACACCAGCACCATGGGGGTGCCCAACCCTATGACCCCATCTATGCCTAACAACCGCTCAAAGGACCCTCCTCCAAACAGCATCCTTTCAGGGGTTATGACTAAAATACATAAATGAGGAGGTCATGCATATTCAGTCCATATGAGGCTGTTGAATTTCTAGGTCAATCTACTCCTTTTCTTCCTTAGGTACTTTACATTATGAAGTAGTAGTATTCATTATTTAAGGATCTTCTCTTTAGAAGAAAATTGAAGTTTTCTTTCTCGTCTATGATGATTTTGTCTGTTTATAATTTTGTTCTTGCAATGATTTCATATATCAAATCTCCTTACAGTCCCATCTGGCACAGAGCTCACTGAATATCCTATGGGCATACAGACCTTAGCATGGCCTTCCTTGTGCTTGGCTCCTGGTGGTCATGCTCGCTTCTCGGTGTGGGTTGAACCTGGGACGTACTTCCAATCACCAGAATGGGGTAAAGATGATGAGATGTATGTAAGACTCTTTTGGGAGCAGACTCATTTTCCTTTCCTGGCTTGTTCTGAAGAAGCAGGCAGGCATGAATCCTACAACCCACATGGAACTAATTTCTGTCAACAGCCCATAGGAACTTGCACGGGACTCCTTCCCCAGCTGAGCCTCTCACCCAATCAAAGCCCTGGCTGTCATCTGGATTTAACATGGTGAGAAACCCGGCTAAGCCATGCCCAGACTCCTGGCCCATGGAAACTGCTAGAGAAGAAATGTGTATTGCTCTAAGTTGCTAAATTTATGGCAGTGGGTACCCAGCAAACTATTGCATATACATTTCATTATCCCCATTTTCAGTGGAAGAAACCATCAACCAGATAGCAAGATGGCAGTCCCAAGAAAAAGATGAGTAAATTGATATAAAGAAAGATAAAAATCACCACCTAACTTCAGACTAAAGCATTTATAGTGTGTCACAGCCACTGTTTGTCTTTAAGCCTAGTTGCCTCCATGTGACAGAGAAAGCTGTTCTTTTTAGGTGGAATCTTTAATTCCACTGTGGTGGGTGGGCGATTGTCGTATCTATGGCAGCACAGACCTCTGGTGTCTGAGAACAAGGCAGAGAGACATGACTCCACCTCTGCGGAAGGGCATCGCAGAGGCTAAACCCAAGTGTTGAGAGTGGCTTTCAGTGCAGTATCCACTGTTAGGCAGTCAAGGTTCCCTCCCTCACACTGGCCTCCCCTCCCCCATGTCTTCCCCCAGCCCAGCAACTTCCCCACAGAGAGCAGAGAGGCTTAGGAACAAATGCTCTGTAATAATAATAGTGTGTAAGTATTCTGCAGGATACGTATATTCAGAATGCACGATAAACCAAATATATCTATAAATGTGATATGAGTGTTTTGTACCAGACCTCCTATGAAGGAAGGAAGGCCACTGGGTGGCTTTGAGTCGTCAAGGAAATGACAGTGACACATAGTTTTAAGATAAGTGCTTTTTTTTGGTGATTTGACATTTCTTAGAAAAAGAGAAACGAGTCAACCTGCAGAGAGGATAATCTCTCATTTATTTTTCAACAGAAAAGTATGATGCTTCAAAAGGGCCCCTAATACTGATCCATATATCATATTTTAATATATGAGGGTTTTTTTTCTTAAAACAGTGCTGTATTAGTTTCAGGTGTACAGTGTATGAGGTTCTTGAGGGAACAGAAGAAAAACACTTTCCCCCCACTTTCCTGAAATGCCATTTCCCTTTCTGTGCTGAAGTACTTGTTCATTTCTTTATTAACTTTCTTTAATTATCCCTCCTGAGTGAGGCAGTGGCATCAGGCTGGGTCAGTGGGTTTCTTCAACTCCCAACTTCCTGCAGATCAGGCAGGAGCTCTAAAGGGAAGGGCATTTTAAAAGCAACAACTTCATATGGGGCACCTGGGTGGCTTAGTCTGTTGGGTGTCCAACTTTGGCTCGGGTCATGATCTCACGATTTGTGGGTTTGAGCCCCGTGTAGGGCTGTGTGCTGACAGCTCAGAGCCTGGAGCCTGCTTCTGATTCTGTGTCTCCCTCTCTGCCCCTCCCCTGCTCATGCTCTCTCTCTCTCATAAATAGTAAATATTTAAAAATTTTTGAAAAGCAAGAACTTCAATAATTTAAGATATTTTATAGCATACTGCATAATTTTTTCTCCAAATAGATAAAGACCAGACTCATTGCTATACAACAGATGCAGAGAAGATTCATGACTCTGCCTTCCTCTCACTGCTAGGGACAAAAGCACAGTCTCTTGCTGTCAATCACCAGTGTTCGTTATCAATTAAAAAAGCAATGACCAACCAGGCTCCGGAGAAGATAGAAATGAAAGAAAGCACAAGGAGCAGAAAAGTTGTCCCGCTTGCTTCTTCCTGCCAGGCTCATATATTCTTTGAAAAGTCATTGTCCTACATCAAAGATGACTGTTGTAGCAGGAAATTCACTAGCTTCTCTAAAGGTCCTGTTGGGTAGGCCTTGCTTCTTCCCAGAAAACCCTCACATCTAGCCGTTGCTTCTGTTCTCCTAATCATCTGCCCAGAAAGCTGTGCTGCATAATAACTCTATGCAAAAATCAGAACATATGGTGCAGGAAACTAATTACTATATCAATATTTCACTTTGTTGTCAGTGATGGAATCTTTGTGGCAATTCTACAACTGTAGCTCAGTAGCGATGCCAGCATGTTAAATGCCGTTGATAGCGATAGGCCCATGTCTTATTGCCATGACTTAGGGAGTTGTGCTTTTGCTGTATTTATGGAGCCATATAACCCCTAGAGGGGTGCTCACTGACCTCTTAAACAAGCATCCTTCATCATGATCAAGTTTAATGAGGAGCCATATGCTCCCGTGGTTTGCACACCATGGATACACAACTTAAAATGAAACCTGCTCAAAACCCAGGCTGTAAATTAAAAAAAATATTATTTAGTATAAGGATACAGTCATCATTCAAACAAAGCTGGTTGGCAGAGAGTTTTAAGTGTGGGTTCAAGTGAAAACCGGGTATTGGGGGTGATGGTGATGAAGCAGATGATGGTGGTGATGGCAGTGCCTGATCACATCTATTGAGGACTCATTGTATATCCCACCATGTGCTCAACACTCTCAGCAGAGATTATGTCCTTAAATACCGAAAAGATTTACCAGACAGTCATTTTTATGAGCCACTATTTAACAGGTGAGGAGACTAAGGCAAGACGTTTTAAATGTCTTATTCCATGGGGTGCCTGGGTGGCTCAGTTGGTTAAGCATCCAACTTTGGCTCAGGTCATGATCTCACAGTTTGTGGGTTCAAGCCCCAGGTCAGGCTCTATGCTGACAGCTCAGAGCCTGGAACCTGTTTCAGATTCTGTGTCTCCCTCTCTCTCTGACCCTCCCCTGTTCATGCTGTCTCTCTCTCTCTCAGAAATAAATAAAAAACATTAAAAAAAATTTTAAATGCCTTATTCCAAAGCAATCCACTAGTGAATTTGAAAGGTGGGATTTAGTTTTTCTTATTTTTTAAGTTTATTTATTTTGAGAGGGAGAGAGAGAGAACCAGCAAGGGATGTACAGGGGGTGCGGAGCAGAGGATCCAAAACAGGCTCTGTGATGACAGCAGAGAGCCTGATGCAAGACTTGAACTCACAAACTGAGATCATGACCTGAGCCAAAGTCAGACACTTAAAGACTGACCCACCAAGTGCCCCCAAGATTGAGATTTAAACACAGTTATTTGAAATTAGAGTCATTGCTTCTAAACACCACTGCTTTCATCCAATTAGTGTGACAAATTTATCAGCAACATGCCACATATTATCCCATTGAGGAAACTTATGATAGGTCATAATTGAAAAAATTTGGAAAGAATAATAAAAGTACATGTAATTTTGGTACAGAAACTCTGCAGACATTTTGCCAATTTATATTTGTGTGTATTTGTGTTTGTGTGTATGTATGTAAGTCCTTGTAGTGTGGTCATAGTAAAATACTGGAGATGGCTCCTCACTGTCAGCACAGAGCCTGACACAGGGTTCAGTCCCATAAATCATGAGATCATGACCTGAGCCAAAAATCAAGAGTTCGTCACTTAATCGACTGAGACACCCAGGCTCCTTTAAGATGGCTCACAATCCTATCAGTAGTTTGGCAGAAGATAATTATGAGAAGTCAGTACGGTGAAATACAATACAACCATTCAGAAGAATAAGGTAAACTTATCAATTCAGGTATGGCAAGATTGCTATGATATACTATTGAAGTCAAAACCAAGGTATAGGGGCGTCAGGGTGGCTCAGTGGGTTAAGTGTCCGACTCTTGATTTCTGCCTCAGGTCATGATCTCATGGTTTGTGAGATCAAGCCCCTTGTTGGGCTCTACACTGACAGTGCAGAGCCTGCTTGGGATTCTCTCTCTCTCTCTCTCTGTCCTTTTCTCACTGTCTCTCTCTTTCAAAAATAAACATTAAAAAAAGTCATTATATAAAACTATGCTTAAGTTATGTGCTTATAGATAGATGCATGCCCCTGAAAAAAACAGGATGGATAAGAATTTAGGAGAGCAGTTCAGGACCTCAGAGTCTAGGATGAGAGGGGGACTGATTTTTACATCCTTCATTTGCTTTTGAGTATCTTACATAAGTAAACTGTATCATAATGAAAATGAAGTGTGTGAGGGAAGAGGTAAAGGTGCAGAACGGGAAGCTGAACAGGTGGCAGTTCACCTGAAGTGGATCATTTGCTCAGAGATGACGCTCCCTTGTCATCCTGAAGCTGTCATCCAAGAGAGAGAGAGTGGGGACAGGATGTGGGACAGCGAGGAGAGCTCTGCCAATCAGCCAGCTCCTCAGGGAACAGGGCCCTCTCCACTGCCTTCCCCGGGCAGCCCCTAGCTGACTCTCCCCTCGACTTCCCTGCAAAGACGGGAATCCTTCACAGTCATGTCAAGTGCAGAAAATGAAGGAAGGCGTCTAACACATGACACCACCGGAGAGTGGCAGGGAAGGAATTAAACTGCCGGTTCCCTGATGTCAAATCAGTTCTATTTTACACCACATATGGGAGAAGGTAGTTTCCCTTCCTGAAGGGGGGGGGCAGGATGGGGAGGGGGATACCGGCACGTGGCACTCTGAATGCACACAAACAAAGCTAGGTGCGGGATGTGATGCCATGGTCCCTGGTCCCCATAGAATGTTCTGGACCTAAAACCGTCTCCAACAGAAACCACAATTCTAGCTGAAAGTGCCCCAGGCTTTGAGTGGTCCTTGGAGCACTTTGATGGTGCCTGAGGGAAATGGGCTAATAAGGTTCCGAGGGTGCAGAGGCCGTCGTCGCTATGACAGGTCTTTGCGTTTACTGTTTGACACAAGCCTAGGGATGTTTTCAGGCCTTCGCTCCGCGCAGCTCTGGTCAGGGGAGCTTCCAGACGGACGGCCACATGCCTGGCTTTTATAATGAGCTTCCTAACCTAGACTGACAAGTCCTCGCTTTGTGAATCATGTGTCTTACGTAACTGGGACTCCATGCTTGTGAAAGGCAGGAGATGACTGAAACCGCCCCACACAGAATTGCCTCTGCCTTCACTCCCCTTATCTTCTTCTAGAACTGAAAGAAGACCCCATGTCAGCACCCACAGGTGCATGCATCTATCTATCTATCTATCTATCTATCTATCTATCTATGTATAGTGTGTGTGTGTGTATGTGTGTGTACTTATGTATATACTATATGTATCTATGACTTGTATTTATGTATATATTATATGTATTTATGACTATATATTGTTAAGGAAACATGAAATCTGGAGTCAAGTTTTTTGCCTCTGGTTTCCATTGTATTCTCCCCTAACAGAAAATGTATTGAATTTTCTAACACACTTTTAGTAAATGGAGAATAGCATGACCTTATTTGAGGATTTTTGTGAAATTGTGCATGCACACACATGTTCTTAGCAAACCTATTAGCTATTCAGTGGCTGTTATATACGCTTGTTTTTATTTGTGCCTCCTTTCCCCTCCTTCCTGATGTCTTGAATACAATAGGTACCATAATTAACTCTGTAGATGGGCACTGTTGAAAAATGTGGCAATCCTGAACATGTTGCTATAATGTGCTACAGAAAAGAAGGAAAACCAAGGCTGCGTAGATCAAAACGTGACCTTAGGCCTGCACTATGAACACAAAGGGAAATAAAATTAAGTAAATGAAAAAGGGAGCTACTATTATTGCTTTTGTTTCTCTCTATAGTGAACTCTTTTATACATCTCCTGTTTCCTGGGTCCATAGTCAGACTAATAAAATTTACACTTTTAAACTACATTACATGTTAAATAGATTGGCCTGGGAATGTATCTACCATTTGTAAATGTGTGTGTGTTCGTGTGTGTGTGTGTGTGTGTGTGTATGTGCAGATATATGCATATATATAAATACATAAATATATATATAATAAAAGGATCTTTTGAACTAGAAACTACTGGTTATTCAGGATTGCCTGTACTTATTTATAAACTTTTAACCATTTAAATCTCACTTTCTAATTTTCATTTCTTGATGTTTTACATAGTATAATATGGATAATATAGAATATGGTATAATATGGATAATAGAACATAGAATACACACCAATTCAGTTTCTCCTTTTTTCTTTGTAATACAGAATTGTGATGCTTTTTCTAGAAGATTCTTAGAATAAATTATTCTGTCATCTAATTTACCTTGAGAAAAATTTCATTTTTTATAAAGTCAATTGTTTTTAAAATATATTTAATATAATCTATCATTAATATTGAATGCCTCTTACTTAACAGTATGTCATTCTGAGCAGGGGGACTTTCACAGTATATGGTCATGTCTATTGATAGACTGTGAATTTTCAAATATATATATGTATACATATGCATACACACATGATTAGAGAGAAACTAAAAACTTTTTATTAGAATTATTGCATCTGTCAGGGAAAATATTGTTTTACTTAAAAGAATAAGACAGGGATGCCTGGGTGGCTCAGTTGGTTGGGCTTCCGACTCTTGGTTTTGGCTCACGTCATGATCGCATCATTTGTGAGATCAGGCTCTGTGCTGACAGCATGGAACCTATTTGGGATATTCTCTCTCTCTCTCTCTCTCTCTCTCCCCCCCTCTTTCTTCCTCTCCCTCCCCCTTCCCCACTCATGAGCACATACACACTCTGTCTCTCTAAAAATAAATAAATAAATAAATAAATAAAACAATAACAGCTACTTCAGGATAAATCTATAATGAGTTCTTCAACAGAATCAGTTTGGTAACAATTTAACTTGTAATCAACCTCTTTCTGTGCTGACAAAAACCAGAGCCACCATCTACATCTAATCAAAGTCACTTTTCCTATGTTATCCTGATCATTTGTTTTCCTGAATCACCTCCCATCTGGAATATTACTGAGAATGAATTCATAGCTTCTTTACCAAAGAATTTAGAGAGGTTATTAGGAATACCTATACATATAGATCATGTCCTATAAAAAAGGGATGGCTCTTGTTATTTTATTTATGAGTAATGTCAGGTAGAAGCACTGCTTTTGTTCGACAGAAAATAGTATAGATGCAAGCATTTTATTCTTTACCACATGTGTTAATATAACAATACACTACAGAGAATTTTTTAAATGTAGAAGACTGGATTTTGAAGGCCCCTAATATGAACCCTCTGCCATAGAATATAAAGGACAGTAGCCATGGGACTTTTCTAGGCATTTACGCAAACATTTTCCTTTCGAAGTTAAAGGGTTTAGGCAACTGTGAAAATCACCTGTTTGGTTTCTTCCATCCCAGTTTTTCCATTAAATTTCCACATTAAAAAAATAGAAAACAGTATTTCTGTATTGATTAAAAGACATCTTCAAGGGAATATGAACTGGATCTCATAAAGTAAATAGAATTTTAAAAGTTCCTTCGAGAATTAAGAGATAAAGTTACAGTAGTTGCACAGTAACCATGTGATTTCTTTTCAACAGATAATATCATTGCATTTTGCACTGTAATTCCTTTTCATTTCTGTTGGCCCTTACCAGGGCCCTATTTTTTTTTTTTTTTTTTTTATCTAGAGGATCATTGCCTTTCTCTTAGTCTCTTCCCTCTTTATAGTGTCTTCTCTTGCCAATTCTTTGAATACTTACTTTCCCCAAAATCCTGATTTGTTTTCTTACCTTCTTACCTTAGAGGAAGATGTTAAAAGGTTTATCTTCAGAAAAACACTGAGCCACTAGAATTTATCATTGAAATACTTATCAAAACTTACCATTTCCCCATCTGATGTCCTTTTTTCTGTGTATACCTGCTCACCTATTCAGTTCACGTCCACTTCCGTCATTACATATCACCAGTGTGAGCCGCAGGACTCACAGACAGGTTTGGGGATGTAGAGACGAGCAGGGCAAGAGCCTTGTTCTTGAGTAGCATGAAGACTAGACCAGGAATCGCAACTGAAACACAAGTGCAGATTCCTGTGGAAGCACAGAGAAGGAACACCACATTTCCAAAATAGACACATGCCATCGCCATCCCTGATAACTGTTTTGGTGGACTTCTAATAAATCTCTTACATCTTTTTATCCCTTCCAAACAGTGCCAGATCTCAGGAAAGGATCTGATGAGTTCGATATATGTGAGTGTGAATTTTGTTCAAGCAACCTGTCCTGCAAAGTTTGTATCTTCTGTTTTTCCTGATTGTTGAATAAATTGGCTCACCCAGACAAATTTCCTAATGAGTTTACCTGTGAATAAAATATTTATAAAGGGAGAAAGACTGTGAGGGTCAGCTATTGTATTTTACCACTCTTTGCTTCGGCTTATGAAAATTCATAAGGACTACACAAATGGGAAGAGACAGAAGCTGTAATTTCAGAGCTGATCGAGCAAGGAATCAGATGCTATCACTTGCATTTGGTGGAGGTGTAAAGGCAGAGAAAGCTTCTTAGTAGAAAAAAGTGGAGGCTTCAGACACACACTCATTGGAGGGTGTTGCACAGGGAAGTTGGAGGTTTCTAACTAGAAGCAAACTTGGCTTTCTCTGGTTGGTCGTAAGTTGGGAGCAGGGAGGGTAGGAGGAAGGAAGGGAGGAGGTCGGCATGGGGCAGCTGATACGCAACGACCAGATCCTGACCAAGTCCCCATCTCTCCGGGGTAACTGCTGCAGACGGTGTGGTTTTATTGGTCAGACAGTTGCTACTGAAGCTGAGTCAAAGTTCTCTTTGCTGGATATGGTCTGCCAATGTCCTGCTTTGATATCCACTCTCCCAGACTTGAGTTAAAGTACATTGATGAGTTAATACTTATTTTGTATTCCCATCATCACATCGTAAAATTTTAACAAAAAATTACTGAGCCAATTAATAAATAATTCTTTACTGTCTGACTCAGGCTGTATTCGCATGAGGTTCTTAACGAGCATGACACCTTATTAACTGAGAGGATTTAAGGAGAGATGCAAATTAAACTCTGTATTGAAGACCAATTGTGCCTTGTCAAGTCAAATGTGGAAATGTTTTCAATTTCCTGGAGAATGTATGTGAAATCATGGCGGTTCAAAGAACATTTTTCCCAGGCTGGTCCTTGAAGAGTGACGCTAACGTAGAGGGAGTTAGGTAATAGGTCTGTGATTGTGCCTCAGATGGACCATCCCAATAACAGGTCTTCAATATGCTTAGTCGATTAACATCTCTCAGGTGCAGATTTATGTGATTCACATGTCATTATAGGAATCATTAAAAAACTGAATTAAACGTGTGTTAAACTGAGATGTACTACTCTTGTCAATATTGATGGGACATTCATGTCCCTGCTTTGCCTCTCTTCCTACTAGAAACCACATTAAGTCAGAGCAAAATCAGAATTTGCGTTGGAACATATCAGTATATCAAATATGTCTCAACTACCTGTTTCGTTGAACAAAGATGGTCTGATGAACCCATGTCTAAGTGGACAGTGGTTTCCTTCCTCCTGGACTATGCTTCAAGTTCAACACATGCTTAAATTATTTTATTTTATTATTTTTGTTTATTTTATTTTATTATTTTATTTTATTTACAGGTTCCTCACATTACAAACTTTATTGTCAAAATCTTTCTTAGAGTTATTTTAATGTTTCTCTGATTAAAACCTGTTTAGATTGCTATCATTCAGGTGGCAAAAAGCATTTTTAGGTACGTTGTATAAATATATCTGCTTCAACGTTTCCCACTTCACTACCCCATTTCCAAGTTTCACTTCACCCTTCTGATTCCTTGTCCACAGCTTCAGGGATAAACTTCTTGAAAACTGTCTAAAATTATATGTTTCCACTGCTGGCAGCTTTTGTTTTCTCACTCATTCCAAGTCAGAGCTATTCTATTGTTGTTAAGATGGAAAATGTTCATTGGTCTATCGTCTGTTGGACAGATCTTGGTCCTAGTTTTACTTGACATTGCTGATCATTTGATTCCTCTGAAGACCTCTTACCTCACTCTACACACAGTGGTGGGAAGTTCCGCATATGAGAAAGAGGCTTATTCTTTAAATTATGGGAGCTAGAATAAATAAAGAGAGGGGCGCCTGGGTGACTTAGTCAGTTAAGCATCCCACCTCAGCTCAGGTCATGATTTCATGGTTCATGGTTTCCAGTCCCACGTGGGGCTCTGTGCTGATTGCTTGGAGCCTGGAGCTTGTTTCAGATTCTGTGTCTCCCTCTCTCTCTCTGCCCCTCCTCCACTTGTTCTCTCTCTCTCTCTCAAAAGTAAATAAACATTAAAAAATTGGAATAAATTGAGATATCGTATTTGGAATGTGGGCTATCCTGTCTCAAAAACTCATTAACATTTCTAGCCTTGCGAGACTGAAGAATATATAACCAGACAAAAAGAGAAGGAAGAAAGGAAAGAAGGAAAGGAAGGAGAGGAAAGAGACACAGAAATCTCAGGATATTCTTCCTAGATTTTTTCCCGGAAGGTCAAGCTACATAAGAGGACAAACTCTAGGATTGGTGACTGCAGAAGCGCTTAGAAATGTTTTCCGTAGACCAGTGTGGGGGAGAAATGGCAGAACATTCTGTATGTAGTTTCCTTCTAAGGAAAAGAGATAAGAAATCTGATGGAGTATTACAGAAATGCAGGAGGGATGAATCCTAAGAGTTGTATCTTTAAATAAATACTTGAATAAGATTCAAATTCCCAAGTAGTCAAGAAAATATAAATTAAAATAATAATGAGATACCATTTTCTTCTTCTCTGGGAATAATTAGAAAAGGAATATACTGCCAAGGGGGAAGTATGATGGTGCTGATACATTATCCGGAAATGTAAATTGTTACACTTTGTAAATAGCTCTTCAATAATACACTTTACAACCAAAAGTGTATTTATTAAAACCTAACAATTCCACTCCTGGGAATCTATCCTATATAAATATTGGCCCATGTACTTGAAGATCTGTGTATCAAAATATTATTTATAGTAGCAAATAGAATCAAATTAATATCCATCATGGGGGAATAGCTGAATAAATGATGATACATCTGACGATAACATTCAAAATGTAAAAATAAGCAAAGAAATGTAAATTTATGTAAATATATCAAAATTAAATATATGCATTTTTATTAAATAACTATATGACAAAATTGCTTATCAAGTGATATGTTAGTGCAAATTATTCATCAGATCATTTTAATAATCCAAAATCATTTGTAGATTTTTAAAAAATATATTGTTTGAGTATTTGAGGTCAATATCCTTAATTAAATACTTCTCTGTATTGGGCTACAATTTAACATATGAAACTACACTCACTTTTCTATTTTTTAATTTTTAATAAAGTTTTTTAAATGTTTATTTGTTTTTGAGAGAGAGACAGACAGAACATGAGTAGGGGCGGGGCAGAGAGAGAGGGAAGCACAGAATCCAAAGGAGACTCCAGGCTCTGAGCTGTGAGCACAGATCCCAATATGGGGCTCGAACCCATGAAGTGTGAGATCATGACCTGAGCCGAAGTCGGATACTTAACTGACTGAGCCATCCAGGTGCCCCAACAGTCACTTTTTTAATGATTCAACAGTAAATTGGTTATCATTTGGCACATCAGATTTCTCTCTAAAGCAATGAAGATTCTCTCGTCTTTTGTTAACAATTGTATTAAAATAATTTGACCCTTTGGCGATGTAACTTGTGTATTTAATATGTCCACTATCAATCTTATTCACAAATAGTTAATGGGAATGTACCTCTAACTGCTTAAAGCATATACATGGTGAACTGTAAGAGTGCAACCTCTGTTGCCAAGCAACAGCTCTGCATCTCACTTGGAGTTACCCCTCTGCTTCTATTTCCTCATTTCCCCCCAGAAAAAGATGACAGCCTACTTTCATAGTTTTCAAAGTAAGATCGTTTAACTTCAGCATGGTGCCTGGCTCAGTCCACACTGACTTCATATTAATGCTTGTATCTGGTGGGCTATCAGTGTATTTTGATAACTCAGACCTTTTCCTTGGAGACTGGGATTTAATAGGGACAAGTATTCTCTGGCTCCCATGACAGCCTCCAAATATGGCGGTGCCTTTCCTGCCGGGAAGACCTTCAATAGCTACTCACTTGCTTTCCCTTCCTCTTTAGGGCTTCTCAGGGTCTAGCAGGCAGTTCCAGTGAAGCACCTCATTCGGGGTAACTCCAGGGAGCACTGACCCTGGTGGGTACCGCTGTGTTATGGGGTTCCATGGGCACTGCCCACTGTAGTGCCGGTGCCGGTGTTGGTCTCACTGTCTCTGAAACTGAGATCTGGGCCCATTCTGCCTAGAGGGAACCTGAGGACTCAGAGGTGTGCATGGTGTGCATGGTGCGTCGAATGTCAGCTGTGAGATCTTGAAAGAGGGCTCAAGTGAGCGCTAGATGTGTGTGGTGGGGCACTGAGGACTAGTCAGACTAAAAGTTTAAACACTGTAACTGATGTTTCAGCTGCACGAAAGGTTTCTGCTGGAAAGATCCATAGCCTGGTAAAACAAACTTGGAAATCATATTTTCTATCTATATATGTATCTATCATCTATCTACCATCTATCTATCTATCATCATCCCCTGTATACCTGTCTGCCTGTGTGTACCCTTACTTCTGGGCATAAACAGTATATGTGAAAAGAAGGCCCCTGATTCAGTATAGATGAATTCAAGCGATTTTTCATTTTCTTCTTAATAACTTTCAGAAAATTTACTTTTTTCAATGAGCACAGATGGTTTGTATGATCAGTAAGATATCAAAGAACACAACTGTTACAGAAATCAAAAGCCCAGGCCCTGTTTTTCCTGGAGCGAATGAAACTGCCCACCCCTAGACAGGCCCTGTGGCTTCATGCAGTGAGTGCCTCACAGGCGTATTTGGCATTTATGAAGCGACGACTCTGTCCAGGCTGTTAAAAGGGCCTCACGCACACGTTCGGCCACTGAGTTCTTACAGCACCCCTAATGCTCAGATAAAAGGCTTTCTGAGCGTCACCCCTCCTATCACAAAGGGCGAAGCCAATTCATGTACTTCCCAGAATCGCAGGAGCTCCAGGCATTATTATCCTAGGAAATAACAACCATCAGAAGAAGCAGAGAAAACATTGACATCATTTTTTCAAAGTCAAGCATTTTATACAAAATTGGCAGACAAACACAAGTTGGAAAATCTATATAAGTAATATGAAAATCAAAGACATAGTTTCTAATCTCTAATACCTCAAGTTAAAAAAATCAGTCATCTAGCAGCAGTAGAATTAAAATCAATGGAAAGAAGAAAAATATATTAATTATGTCTCTAGCCTCTGAATTTGCACTGTGTTGAACTTTAGTCACTCAAAATGAGGATCTTACCTTAGTTACTATAAATAAAAATCCAGATCAATAATTAAATGATCTAATTTAATTATTTTGAAAACTAAATATAGTCTACATTTTAAAAATATTTTATTTTATTTTGCATTACCTGAAATGCAGTAGTTCACTAGTAAGTTTTGCAGTTGATAATCAAGATTATTAACCTGTAATTAAAGTAACGATTACTAAAGATACCATCAAATGACCATCAAGCACATAAAGGGGAAATTTATTTGATTTTTAATTTTATTTTTTCTATCCATTTGAAAAATACTAACATTAATAACACCTTACAGAATTAATAATGGTCTTGCTTAAACTTTAGTACTGAAATAATTTCATTCATATACTTTTTAGTATCTATAGATATAATAATACTGTTTTAAGTGATTTATGATACATACATTCCAGATATTCTCTGTTGTTTCTCTACGGTCTAAATGTAAGGGGTCAAAAAATAACAATGGTGAGTTTTTATCTTGCCTTCTATTTTTGTAATCATTCTCAATTTAACTCTCAAAAGTTTGTAACTGTGGTTCCATAAATATTCTGATAGTCATCATCTTGATTTATTTTGTAATAGTGTTTTTCATTTTTGACATTTCCACAAATAGTGTTTTTTTTTTCTAATTCATCAGGCAGATCTGGGGCCGAGGGGGGTTTGTAAGTAGTGTTTTACTCAAAAGAGGGACAAGCAAAGTTGCACTGTAGCAGAGGGAGAACATTCCAGCTAAAACATTGTAAGATATAGAGATAAGAACAATTCATCATAGGTCCCAAATATTATTTATCTCAAAGTACATTTAATGTACCTGAATACGCCAACATTTATTTGAACACTCAGCTCAGCACACCACATGTGAGTGGCTCCACCTGGGTGGAAAGTAAAGGGTATGGGATTTGGTTCTCCGGTTTCTGAAAGAATAAGCCAGAACATTCCTTGTGCATTTCTTGGTAACTAATTAACGCAAACTTTACATCTTCTGCTCCTATTATGCTGATTCCTTAGGCAAGGCCACATTTCCCTTCAAGATTTAAGTCAATTAATAATAAATAAAAACAAATACTTGCCAAGTAAATCAACCAATAAATAAATAAGCAAATAAATTAATAATAAATAAAACTACCTATTTCCCAACGAAATAAATGATAAAATATAGGTACAATAAGACAAGTTTAATAAAGAGGAAGAAACATGGTGAAGTGAACCCTAATTCAACAGTGTTGCCAGAATTGTGATTTAATTGCAACACATATTTTCACTGAAATAGAATTGCCAATCTTACACATTGAAAATATAACTATGAAAATGAAAATAAACTATATTGCCAAATTTTCAAAATGATATATATATGAAAGAAAGGGTGGGGTTATCTCATTTAATATATTATATTGCTTATTTAAAATGATGACGAGGGTCCTCCCCTATCCCCTGCTTCTGGGGCCCGCTACATCCTTCTTTGCCCGCCTCACCGCATCTCCTCTCCGCCATGTGTTCTCATGCTAACACTCCCTACAATTTATGTATTTACAGTGTTTATTGTTTATCGTCTAGCAGATCACCACCTCCTCCTCTGACTTCCAAGAAAGCAGGTATCATAATCTGTTTTCTTCATTCATGTTTCAAGTGCCTGGAAGAGAATATTTTAGTTACACCTTTACCAGCCCTGCTCAGGGCAGGCCTTACAGAGAAGGTGATATTTGGAAATTACTTGTGATGAGGAAGAATGTTAGTCATGCTGATGTTGACGATGGATGATAGGAATCCCAAAGCAAAGACTTTGTGGGGAGGGACTGTATGTTGGAATGAAAGCAAGGATCTCAGGGCCCCTGGGATCTGGTTAGAGAGGGGCCAGGTGGAGAGAGAGAGAGAGAGAAGGCAGTGTGGGGCCAGGCTCCCAGGCTCTTATCATGGTTTAGTTTTTTTTACCGTGAGTGAAATGAGAAATATCGACAAGTTTTGAACAGAGGAATGACACAAGCTGACATAGGCTTTAATGCAGGCACCCAGTAAACATCGAGTGGAATTGAACTGAATTGATTTTGAGGGGGGGAAAAAAAGCTACAGTTCTTGCAAGTACAGAAACTTATCAGACACTGATATATAACAAAAATCAGATACTGATATATAACAACAATCAAAATAGGGATTATTAGGAAATATGTTTTGAACAATGGGTGATGAAGTTAACTTATATGAAATAGTGACTGAAGTTTAAAATGTTGATTTTTCCTTAATGACCTAAAAGTGATTTCTCAAGAAATCTTTTTCAGTGGAAAATGTACACACACGTTTACACACATGGGGTGTGCACACAGCCTCCGGTGCAAGCTATCCTTTCATGCAAAAATTCTTGCCACAAGATGATGTGTCAGAATTGCGTGCATGCATTTATACATCTAACAGATTTTATTTATTCACAGGATATTTCTTTACTGGTACATAAACAACATAATATTTTAATTAATTTGAATACAAAGTTGGGATTTTCTCATGATGGAAAATTGTCATTTTGTCTTTAATACGTACTTTTTGTTTGTTTCGTCTTTTTATTAGATTATTTGGGGGTTATTTTTGTGGCCTTTTAATTTTTTTTTAATTTCAGCATCGTCAAGACACCACGTTACATTAGTTTCAGGTGCGACAGTGATTCAACTTCTCTGTTGTGCGGTGCTCGCAGTAAGTGTGGCTGCCAGCTGTCACCCTACAGCACTTTTAATGCCTACTTTTAATTCATTTTGAGGAAACAGCTTTTAGACTGGCCTGGCCTTGCTGCTGCTCGCTGTGGCAGCTGCTAGCTGTTCCCAGGGCCATACTGGAATTGACAATGATGCCAGTACAGTGTATCAACAAGGAAACAAACAAAAACAGAACATGCTTCTATTAAGGACACGACTGAGGAAAATCAATGTTTTCCTAAAGGAAAAAAAAAAACATAACAGTGAAAGAAGAGTGTCTTTTTATCAGGCTTCTCAGAGAGCATTTAGCCAGAACTAAAGTATAGATGTTTCTGACTTATGATGGTTTGACTTAAGAGTTTTTGGCTTTACAATGGTGTGAAAGCAATAGGTGGAAGTGTACTTGGAATTTTGAGGCTGGATCGTTTCCTGGCTGAGCAATTTATGCTGTTTGATCCTATCTTGTGATGCTGGGCAGCGGACCCAGCCCCTGGTCCGCCAGCAATCACGGGGGTCAACAGCCGATGCACTGACAGTCATCTGCACCCACACAGCCATCTGTGTTTTACTTTCAGTACAGTATTCAGTGTATTACATGAGATATTCACCCTTTATTATAGATGATTCTGCCAAACTGCAGGCTAATGTAAGTGTTCTGAACACATTAAAGGTATAGGCTAAGCTGTGACGTTCCGTACGTTTTGTGTATTAAATGCATTTTCAAGACGGGTTCCCCCGAGAGGGGTCCAGGTCAGGGCCTGGGGCCTGCCTGGGATTCTGCGTCTCCTTCTCTCTCCGCCCCTCCCGTCCCCTCCTCCCCGCCCGTCTGTCTCAAAAATAAGCATAAAAAAAGATAAAACTAAAATATAAAAAAAGAAAGACCGATGGAAGAAAGTAACAAAAAATATATCTGAGTTATCAAATACAAATGGACGTACTCTCTTGTAGGTTTTTTGAGGTTACAAAGAAATCCCTTAGGAAAATAAACTGATTCTAATAATACTGAGGGAGTTTGAAGATAGTTTGAGAATTTTGTGATTTCATTCATTTATATAGAAATTCATATTAATAGGGCATATTGAAACTGTATTCCTGTTAATACTGTATAAAGTAACCTGAAACAACTCTCTCACTGAGGACAACTAAAAATGCTATATATATAATTCATCAACAATATTTTCATATTAAAGATAATTCTAGAAGCCCTCTTTAAGGCATGATAAAAATTGTATGTTAGGCTTTAAAATGTATATATATATATATGTATATATATAAATAGTGATGATTGTATATATGTTCATATAAAGACAAAAGCATTTAAAGAGTTCTAAAGTCTTTTTACTGGAGAATCCATATTGGTGAAACTTTTAGAGTTTGACTACCAATCAAGTGTGTTGTAAAATATGAGTAACCATTTAAATAACTATAAGTGTATATGACAGGGAAAAAGAACAACAAAAAACTACACAATCAGGTCAGAAAGGAAGCCATGAAAGAAGACATTTAAAAGGTAAAATATATCTGGAATCATAAAATAAAAAGTAATAGAAATTTTTAAAGTCTATGAATAATTACATTATATATGATTGGAATAACTCTCCAGATCAAGTCTCAAATGATCAGACTTGCATACAAAAGAGAACCAAATGGTGCTTACAACAGACACAAAAATTTTTGGGCAGTGAGTCAATTACTAGAATATGTAGCGTGCATATAATAACCAAAATATACGTGTTAGCACTGTGTTAATGCCACCTAGCATTTAATGGCACATAGGATTACTAAGATAAGAGAGATAGGTCTTTTACAGGTGTTTAAAATATTGAGAAAATAAGTTTAAAATCAATGCACTTCTCTAACAGAAAAAAAAAATCACATGATGATCCTGATGGTTGCCCAAAAATTATATTATAATTCTAACAAGGGAAAAATGGATATCATTAATCTGAAAAGAAAAATTATGGACAAATTCTATAGGAAATGACTTACTAAATGTTGAACTCTTGATGAGGATGCTTGGTCTTACTATGTGTATAGGGGTTTACTGGAGTTTCTAGAGAATGCAATAAGTCAAAAGAAAGAATATAAAATGGACAAAAATAGGCAAAAATAAAATGCTAATCATTTAAGACAGTTAATTTGATTATATAGAAAATTTTAAATATTATACAAATTATTAGTTAATAAGTGAGCTGAATAAGGTTGTCAGATACAAAATCAGTGTACAGAAATCAATTACATTTTTATACTAGAATTAACTAATGAGAAAATATAATTTTACCATATACAGCACCATAAAAATCAAATGCCTAGCAATAAACACATAAATCATTTACAAAATTTTTGCTCAGAAGCTACTCAATTATGTAGAGAGAAAAAACAAATGGATGGATGTTTTATGCTGATGGATTGGAAGACTCCATGTTTTATTTAAACCGTCAATTCTCATGAAAACGTACTCTAGAAATTTAGTGTTATACCAAATAACAAATATAAATTCCAGATGGCTATATTCCCCTAAACAGAATGCAGCATTTCCATGGCAATGAAAAGAACCAACAGTAGACAAGGTAGTTAAAGAAAAGTAAAGACATGTCTTCTGGGTACCAAGAGTTATGTGCCCATGCAACAATTAAGAGCGTGTGGTATTGCACGGGTGGAGGGGCAACATTAATGCGGGAACGCCCAGGCGGCAGAAGGAGGCTCACATACATAGGAACTTAATCTTGACACACGTGGCACCCATAAAATACTGTTTTCAGTAACTAGTACTGATTAGTTGAAAAAATATAATTGTTGCTGCTGTCTTCATACCATGCATAACGCTAACTTGAAGTTGACTATAGGTTGAAATTTAAAAGACCTCAAAAACTAATACAGAAGAACAACTTCTTGTCCTTAGGGTAAGATTTTTAAAATTGTAACTTCTAATAAAAATGAAATGATTGATAATTGGAGTCTATTGAAATTAAGAAGTTCTATTCAGAGCATGATAAAGCAAAACAAGAATTGTAAGAAGATATGTGCACACACAAATGCAACTAATCCTGTTGGGCAGAATACATAAATATTTCCTAAAAACCATTTCAGAAACACTGCTCAATAAAAAAATGGACACAAAAGTTGAAGAAGTACTTTTATTTATTTTAATTTAAACTTCTTTTCATGTTTATTTATTTTGAGAGATAGTGAAGCGCAAGCAGGGGACTGGTAGGCAGAGAGGGAGAGAGAAAATCCCAAGCAGGCTTTGCTCTGTCACCACAGAGCTCAACGTAGGGCTCGATCCCACTAACTGAGATCATAAACCGAGCTGAAACCAAGTGCCCAACACTCAACCAACTGAGCCACCCAGGCATCCTGAAGAAGTACTTTTAAAAGGGAATGTCCAAATGGCAAAGTGTTCAACTTCATTAATAATCAAGTAAATTAAAATTAAAGTTAAAACTTTAACCAGTAAGAGAACCCCAGGATGGGTAACCCCCAGTAGGATCATCTTTTCCTATATTAATGATCTGTGGATGTGCCTTTATAAACAGGAGTATGATATTTTGATTTGGAATAACTTATTCCATTGTAGTGAGTAGTGTAGATTTTAAGATGATACAGTTAGACAAAGACAGGGTGCTGAAGGTTGTTACCAGTAGTCTGAAAGGTGAGGGAGGTCTTACCCAGATAGGGAAGCCCACTTGGAGTTAACAGAATGAATATTGAGCTCAGGCTGCCCATCCCCGCTCTCTTCCTCCTGAATGGAAGTGTGTGACTCTTTCTCATCACTAGGCTGAAACTTACCTTTTGGGAGAAAAAAAGACATCAGCCACATGGAATGCAAAACTCATGGGGCAACAGTGAAATACTAGGGTATTGGTGGAGGGGTTCTTTTTAGTCCAATTCAAGGCTAACTGGCTATGAATCCAAGTATGTACTTGAAGTGAAGGAGGAAAGGTCAGAAACATTTTTCTTGGTAAAGAACTGAAGTGTCTGTCACAGCCTCATTTGTGTCAGTTTTCTGTTTCCTGGTGACATCAACTGGTTAACCTATTTCTATAGGATGTGTAATCCTGTTTCCACAGGACGTGTGGTGACTTTCCATGGATTTTCTGCCAGCAGTTTCTAAATTCTGGGTGAGGGGCGCCTGGGTGGCTTAGTCGGTTAAGCGTCCGACTTTCGCTTAGGTCATGATCTCGCGGTTCGTGGGTTCGAGCCCCGCGTCGGGCTCTGTGCTGACCGCCAGCTCAGAGCCTGGAGCCTATTTCAGTCTGTGACTCCCTCTCTCTCTGACCCTTCCCTGCTCACGCTGTCTCTCTCTCTCTCTCTCTCTCCCCTAGAAATAAATAAATAAAAAAAAAAAACAAAAAAAAAAAACGTTAAATTCTGGGTGAGTCCCACTTTCTCTGTCTCGATGTTACACACCTTTTTCACTAGGATGAAATTTGTATCAGAATAATTAACTTCAAAGTTAAGATTTAAGTTAAAATAATCATAATAAAAAGGAATAATAACAAATTTCTGAAAATCCTTGTTGGAATACTGTCAAGCATTCTACTTCTTCTTTGTGTCGTGGCTCAAAGCTCTGTGTCCAGTGTCCTCAGAATCTCAGACATCCTGGACAAAGGCACTGAAGGAAGTAAGCACAGAGCAAACAGACATTGCAAGAACTTGGTGTCTTTGGCCCAGCGAGTATGAGGGTGCAGAGAAGACTCCCACACTTTGGCTTGAGATGGAGAATGGGTGAATATTTGACCTGATACTCTCCCCACTCCCCCATCCCTGAACACTGCAGTCAAGGTTGAGTTCAGTTTAGCATGCCTATACCTACGCCTTTATTTCATACCTGTTTAATTGTGGACCCATCCTTTCCTTATATGCCACTCATATTCTCTATGGTTAACGTTTTATGACTTTAAGCTATTTTGAGAAACAGTTATACTTTTATAAGATTTTGGCAGAGGGATAAATGACAATTTTTCAAAATCATCCAAAATTACAGAATTGAGGAAGATAATTTTTACTTCGTATTTGGTATCAAAATAATATAAAAATCTCTTAGACTAGTGATGAGTGTCATTGTATAGATACTAACTATTCAATTTCTCCAAAATTGAATCATACATTTTTAAAATCATAGATAAAGCCGTATCAATTTATGGCCTAAAGCATGCATAAAAGATAAGTAAAAATTATACTGGCTTTTCATATTAAAAAGTCTGTATTTCACAGTCTCCACAGAGGTGTGTTTTCTTGTTTTATCTTTGGTTTCATTTAAATGGCAAGGTGAAACTTCCTCGATGTTTCTTTCTTTCCTTCTCCTTCATGAAAAGCAAATTCTCTTGAATCCGTCATTTCACTGGGCTTGTTTGCTTTTTACTATACAGTTGGCATGTGCGTACCTCCCTTTCAGAGGAATGCAGCAACATTTTTCAAAGAAGAGAAAGAACGCATTTTTAAAACAGATATTGCTCCTAGAGAAGGTAATCCTGAATTATTGATAGGCTCACCCATTCAAAAGCCTTGACCAGGGTGACTGGGGTTACTGTCTGCTCTCCTTGGGTTCTGCCTTAGGCACACCTCCCGCTACTTCCTCTGTGCCCTGCTGGAAACAGCGGCCTTGTTCTCTGTTCCTTTTTCCTGCAGGGTGATTTTTGAAAGCTTGACTAGTTTGCTGGTACAAAGAATAACCCAAACAAAACACAAAATCCAATGCAAATATTCTATGATGGGATCTTGGCAATGGATTAACACTGGTCACAATTAGAACGCGAAGAAAAGAAGTATCTATTAACAAGTAGTCACAGGAAAAGCCACAGAACTAGTCTAAAAATTGTTTTCCTGACAGCAACAAAATGAATTGAATGATTTGACCCTAAACTGTTTTCATTTTCCTCCAGGTGTTTAAGCAGTGTTGAGAGAGAGGGAGAGAAAGAGAGAGAGAGAAAGAGAAAGAGAGACAGACAGAGAGCTTTTTATTTAAAGGATGAGGATTTCCTTTATTTAAAATTGGCTTCTCTGAGTTGAGCAAGGAGCATGTAAGGAGGGGTTACAGAGTGAAGGATACACAGGCAGAGAGTTTCATTTTTTCAAAAACGTTTCTGGCAGACAAATTTTCAGGATTTTGGCCTATTTTTGCTCCATGGGTGAAATTAAAGATTAGGAGAGAATGAAACACTATTTGTCTGACATTTTTTATTTTCCCAAATGTTCATCAACATTCCTATTTTTCCCTTACCAATCACATCAGATGACCTCTATGTAGAAAATGATGACATAGTGACCCAGAATCTTTCTTTTCTCAGAATCCATGAGGCTGAGAAAAATATGCTAAGATTAATATTTGCCAGATAAAGTCATATGTAAGTTAATCTTAGCACATTTCCAAAGGTGCCTAGAATAGATTCACCATCTCCATTGCTGTGAAGCCAACCCACGAGAGCAACCTCTCCATTTATTTTCCTAATATTGTCTTATCCTTACCTACCTGAGATGAAGTATTTTCAACCAGCAGTAGTAGTATTTGAAAGTTACCATATTGTTGCGTTTGCTTTGCTGTTATTCTCTGCAGGAATTTTGAGTCAATGTTCATATATTAAATGTAACTATATTAAGCATACTAAAATTTCAGCTTTCCCAAACAATTCTAATTGCATAAGTATTCACTGAGCATAAGCAAATACTGAACTCTCGTTTGTAACAAGCATGATAAAGTATGAAAGGGTATAGTGTATCTTAAAAATAGGAAACATTAACGTATGAATATAGGATTGGACAGATACAAATGCAATTAACAAGATAAAGTGATCACTGTAGAAATTAGGTAGTGTTTGCATCCATAGTCATGTATGCTTCTTAAAAAATTTTCTGTTTCAGGGCCATTATAATGAAATGTTGGAAAATTTAAAGTATAATGTGTACCAAATAATGACATACTGCTCATTATAATTTTACTGACTCTTCATATATGAATGATTTTCTATAAGCTTCTTTACTTTTTTAAGTTTTATTTAAATTCCAGTTAACATACAGTTTAATATTATTTTCAGGTATGCAATATAGTGATTCAGTACTTCCATACAACACTTAGCCCTTTACCTATTTCACCCATCGCCCCCCTCCCACCGCCTCTCTAGTAACTGTCAGTTTGTTCTCTATAGTTAACTGTCTGTTTCTTGATTTGTCTCTCTTTTTTTTCTTTGTTTTATTTCTTAAATTCCACACATGAGTGAAATCATATGGTATTTGTGTTCCTCTGATTTATTTCACTGAGTATAATAATCTTTAGCTCCAAGATTTCATTCTTTTTTATGGCTGAAAAATATTCTATTTTACATGTATCTACCACATCTTCTTATCCATTCATCAGTTCATGGACACTTGGGCTGTTTTCATAATTTGACTATTGTAGATAATGCTGCTATAAACATTGGGGCGCATGTTTGAATTTGTAAAATTGTACTCTTCAGGAACATGCAAATCAGAGCCCCCATGAGACATAACATCACACTTGTCAGAATGACTAAAATCAACACAGGAAATAGCAGGTGTTAGTGAGGACGTGGAGAAAGAGGAGTCCTCATGGACTATTGGTGGGAATGCAAACTGGTGCAGCTCCTCTGGAGGACAGTGTGGAAGTTCCTCAAAAAGTTAAAAATGGAACTACCCTGTGATCCAGCAATTGCACTACTAGGTATTTCCCCAAAGGATACACATATTCTATAGCCCTCTTTAATAATATGTCACCTGACAACTAGGAAACCCAGCAAGATCTTGGATTCCTTAGTGACTACTTTAGACTCCAGACTATATGGTGAGTTCTTAAAGGAAACACCTACTCTGTATGCAAACGGAAACTTCATCACTAGAAGCCACTGTTCTGGGGACATTTCCTGAGGAGATTTGAGAGTAAAGTAGCTTCCTTGGCATTTGTGGACTCCAGTTCCTTGGACTTCTGGTCCCAACCCAGTTTGTCAACAAAAGGTGGACAAGAAGTCTTGAGGGACTTTCAGTGCCCTGTGGCAGGGTGGCCTTAGTGATCTGAAAAGACAGTTTCTTTTTTCAAATATGTCCTTCTTATCTCACCCATTAAAGGTGGAGCTTTGACCAGACAGAATTTTAAACTCTTCTAACTTTACCTGCCTGTGATTTCCAAAGAGTTTATGAGTAAAAATTTGGAAAATATGTATTCTGGGATCAAAAACAAGATACAATTAGGAAATCGTCGTGTCTCAAATTTGGCTTACATTTGTATGTGTTTTCTTTTTTGATACACCCACACATGATAATTTACAAAAACATACATAGCAAGAGTGATCACACAGTGAATGAACACAATGAGAAAGTGTTGAGCAGTGGTCGTGCATTAACTGTCAAGAACAAGGACTCCACCCATGATCTGTGGATATAAACCATCTTCCTCAAAGGCAGCAGAGTGGAAATGGCACAGCCTCGGTGCAATCTGAGAGGCCGCTAAAGAGAAATGTGCTGGCTTTAGGAGTTGTTTGTATTGTGTGAGATGTCCACCAACAACTTGCATTGCCATTGCTAGGGGCTTTCAAGAGAAATGTCAGTCCTCACAGCAAGTGATGGGATTTGACATATGGCATCAAAACATCATTAAAACCACACCTGCTGCAGAAGAGGCTATGTCTTTCAAGAGATTTTCAAGCAGAAAAGGTTACACTGAGAATCCAAAAGGCTAAGGCTTACTGCTTTTCTTTGCAGACAATTAAATGCTCTAAAGAAAAAGTAATTGCACAAATATATTTAAGAGAAAAAAATCTACTTTTGCAGCATACTGGTTTTTTAAAAGCCTTTCTGAACACCTTTGTTCTATCGCTAAAACATGCAATATAACTTAATACAACTTATTCACAACTATTGATATCTGTGAGAAAAGTTTTATAATGTAACATAGGACACAGGGTCCTAAAAATATCATGGTCTTACTATTTGGGCAAAATCTGCTCTTTAGAACTTTTCACTTATGTTCTATATTTCCAATTACACAAGGGAAGGCGATACAATTTATTGAGCACTAATTATATGGCAGTGGCTTACATATTTTATATTCTGTTTTTTATGTGGTGATACATTTAGTTGAGGAGACTTGTCAGGGTCGTTAAATAATCTTTTCCAAGCTTGTACAACCAAAGTTGGCAGAGTTGGGATTTAAGTCCAAGTAGGTCAGATGCAAAGAGTGTATTCTTCTTTCTTTATGCTATGTTATCTACTGTGTTCACAATTGGACTATACAATTGAACAAAGGAATGTAAGTACGGTCGCTAAGCTGAAATTTTATACATTTTATAATGTATATTTTACATATAATCTACATTTTATAATGTAGTCTGAGATAGGGTGTAGTTATAAAAGTAAGAGACATGATGAATCATCTGTTAAGCATTAAGTAACTAGCCCTGGCAATAGGCCCCACCCCCATTGCAGGGGGAGATGGACAGTGATGAGACAGTTCAGAAAGGTTCCCACGGGGGAGATGAAGCCTAACATAGGGTTAGACAAATAGAAAGGATTTAAGTAAAATGCATGAGGGATGCAATATTAATAGGAATGCTGTGAGCTGTGTATGTGGACATTTTTATCTTTAATATGAGCAGTTAACTGAGCCTGTGAGATGGCTTCTGTTTCTGCTACAAGAGACCAAGATCTATTTCGTCTTTCTCCATGCCTCTAGTGCCAACCAGCATCTAGTGATACCAGCCAGATCTCTTAGCTCAACACATGATTGATGGAAATGATCTATATTTTTATAGTAAATTTTTCATAGTATCAAAATGTCATCATTGTTAAGAAATTTTTGTATCTCAATGAGGGAAAACTGTTTCTTACAAATAGAAAGAAATATAATTTTCCATGTGAAATCACACTGTAATTTTACTCTCCTGGGAAGAATGAAGGATGCCTTTAAAGCTATGTCTGAAATAGCAAATGACAGACCATGTAGTCAAAGGACAAATTAAAATATCCACCCAATGAAATGCCTACCCCAAACCATATGTTTCAGAACATATGTAAAGGAAACACTACCACTGACTCACTGAGAGTCATTTGAGGACACACACTGTCCAATTTTACAAAGTATTTCACCATTTAAAAAATATTTTCGGAATATTTACTATGTGCAGATAATATGCCAACACTAAGTATAAAATTATGAGTGAAAACAGACACATTCTCTACTTACCGGATGAAAATGAAGGGGGTGATGGATATTATATGTTACAGTCCTACAAGGACACGTGAAATTTAAAACTGAAAAGATTCTAGAAGGATTATGAAAGCCTACAAGAGAGGGTCCTTGTAAGCGGATCTGATGCGATTTAAATAAAGCAAAACTCAAGAAACAATGGTTCTGGGGAGAGAAAACATTCGTCAGTTCCTGTGTCATGATAGAGAAGTGGGTGAATGTTACTAGGCTCCAGAGGCAGCAGGCAGGTTAAAAACATTATAATTACATGTATGATCACATTTTATTGTGTTTTTCAAGAAATCACTCTGGCTTCAGTATGGAGAGCGAACTGGGGGTCGGGGGTGGTAAAGGCGTAATTTTGGTGCCAGCAGTTAAGAGGTGACAGCTAACTGACCCGGGGATGGCGGGCGTGGGGAGAAGGTGTTGGGTTCAAGGGCTGGAAACAAGGGGCTCTCTTCCCTGAGGAGATGGCAAAGTGCAGGCACTGCTGCTTCCCTCTCAGTCACAGCAGTGGGGGCTTGGGGGGCACTGACCTGGGGCGGCAAGTGTGGGGAAGCCCTGGGGAGACAGAGAGGAAGTGAGCTGGCCTGGGAAGGAAACAACGGCAGCTTGAGGAGGGTCAGTGGCCCAGGGAAGGGATGGTCTTAGGAGAGAGTTTGTCTGACTCGTGTTTTTATTTCCTCTCCCCTGCACGGACCTGTATGGAACGTTGTCCCATCGCCCGTGAGAACAGGAAAACAGAGTGCATGCCTAGCAGGGTTCTCTGTTGTCGGGGGCAGCAGCTCCCAGGGACCATGGGGGAGGGTACGGAGAGCGTCTCAGGCATGCTCCTCCCTACTCGCATCACACAGGCCTGCAGGGAAAGGCGGGGCTGGAGGCTCAGTGCAGTGAGCTGTGTGTGAGTGTGGTAACGGGCCACTGGCAGGAGACAGTCTCTAGTCGCAGGGTCACCTTTGATGGGGGACGGAGAGCAAGATAGCAAAGTCACCAAGCCTGGGCTATGGGGCTATACCCTTTCCTCCCTGGGACACCATTCCTGAGTCTCTTAAATTCATATAGAATGGCAAAAATCAGGAAAATGAGATTTGTCCTTCCCATTCCCCCAGGCTCCACCACCCTGGGATACATCAACAGCCAATATGCCTGATTCCTACAAGGGAAAAATAAGATCACACACACACACACACACACACACACACACACACACACACACACACACCCTTCAAAACCAGCTTAAAGGGACATAATATACTGTAAACTCAGAGAATTTAGCTGAAATTTAACTGAAAACTCTACCTTATCTAGTAGAAGAAAAGGCAATCTGTAGGTATTTTTTCTGAAAAAAATTCATAGGAAAAATAAAATTCATAGAACAAACTTGGCAGCATTCAGCAAGAAGTATTTAGAGATACTGGATCGGTCTGCTTGCTGAGATAAATTTATCTTTCTTGGAGTCAAATATACTTGGATATTTTATCTTGATGCCTGTAAATATTTGAATTGTGTGCTCACCCTGCTCTACCAATGTGTCCCCAATTCTGTGTTTAAAATCACTGAGGAGAATTCTGATAATTTGTCTACATAGGTAGACTTAATGGAGAGAATGTGCTGGAAAAATAGTATGACTGGTTTCTTGTTAAGTCTATTTATCTTTGTAACAGATTGAAAGGCATTTTCAATTTAGACATCAATCTCAGAGTCTTGCCTAATGTGACTCTCTCCTTAAGAGATGGGCAAAAGTGCAGACACTGACTCAATCAAGTTCTCATGCTCTCTGAAATAAGTCCAGGTTGTAACTCCCCGCAAATTAATTTAGGTAATTGCCTCATTGCAGTTCTCCTGGGAGATAGCCATCACTTTTTCCCCACCTCTCTCATTGACATCCACTGGCAATGGAAAATACAGCACATTTTCCATACCTTCGTGCAAGAAGTAATGACTAAGCAATACTTAGGGCACAAATATTTCTTCTAAATAAGTTATTCACCCAAAATTATCAAGATTATTGCAGCCAACAGCATTTGAGAAGAGAAAATCAAATGAGGTTGACCAACTTGATTAATCTCCTATAAATTAATTGTTCCACTGGAAAGAAAACAGATTTGAGTTTACTAATGTTATTTTTATCATGAAGAAATATATTGGTGAAGTACGCTTCTGGACAAGATGCCGTAATCGAGACTGGATTTACTGGTCTGCCTGAACCAACCTAAAGCAATAAAAAAGTGTATCAGATAGATGCAATAACCATCTCCATCATGCTGGACATCACAGGCAACAAAGGACAGTTCTCCCTGAGAAGTAGGAGAGGAAAAGATAAACCCTAGAGCAGTCTTCATTGATGGGCTTGAGGAAGCCTTCCTTTGTCAGGACAGAGGGCATATTAGTTTTCTGGGGCAGCTGCAACACAGTGCCACGGAGTTAATGGTTTAAAACAATTTGGATTTATTATCTTACGGTTCAGTGGGTTAGAAGGCCAACATGGGTCTTACATGAGCTATATCAAGGTGGCAGCAAAACTGTCTTTCTTTCTGGAGGCGGCAGCAGAGGATTTGTCTTCTGCCTTTTCCAGCTTCCCGAAGCTTCCCACTTCCCTTGGCTTGTGCCCCTTTTCTCCATCTTCAAAGTCAATGTCAACAGTCAATTCCTTCTCCCATTGCATGTCTCTGGCCCTCTTTTCTGCCTTTATCTCATTCTAAGGACCTTATCTTTACCTCGAACCCATCCAGAAAATCCAGAATACTCTCACTACTATAACACCAGCTGTTTGATAAGCTTACTTCCATAGGCAATCCTACATCTCCTTGTAAAAATAATGGTAAATGTATAGGTAAATACTTGTTCTTATTATTTAAATTCCTTTAAGAGGTGGTTGATTTTTTTAAACAAAAATAATAATAGTGTAGAATGGGTTTATATCATGTGAAAGTAAAATGTGTGTCAGAAATAGGATAAAGGCTGGGACAGGGCACAGGAAAGTTAGAAGATGCTTCTGTAATGTTGTGAGTTCTGCTCTAGGGTTCTTCCAGAATGTGTTGGTAGTACAAACATTTGAAGGTAGACTGATGAAGATTCATGGTCTCATCTCTCCCTGCATAGAGAAGAATGTAAGGCAATATGTTGCCCTTTTACAGTGAATTAATAAATTTAATTTCACTTTTACACTAATGATATTTTTTAGTTTATTTATCTCTCAGAGTAACTCTATTCTTGGTATCAAGAGACCATAAATGTGAATTTATCCAGGAAACAGATGTTCGATTTGTGAAACACCTAGTAGAAGACCTATGATCCAACAGCTTTATAATTTATATTTCTTTTTCTTTCCCACTTTTCCTTCTTCTCCATGTTATTATTTCTATCACTATTATACACAGCACGTCTCCACTGGCATGACATCATCTGGACAGGGACACGTCTCATTTCTTTGCTGCTATGTATGCACGCCCTGGCTTTCATAGTTTTCCAATAAATATTTGAATTGGCTTTTATGCTTGTATTTTATTACTTCCAGAGGAATGGCTTAGTAAACTCCTTTATTTATTTCCAAATATGAATATCTAATTAATTTTTGACAATGTATAAGTCAGGACAATCAATTCCATTCTTTCAGCCACTTAGCATACGTCACTTTGCTGATGGAGGTATTTCTCCCTTGCTCATGATGATGAAGTGTGGGAAAGGGTGTTCCATTTTGTTATAAAGATATGCACATAATAGTTCTGGAACTTGTTTAATCACTGCTCAGCTGAGACACTCAGCTTGTGGTAGAAAGTAAAGAATCATCCCTCTAGTTTAGCTGCCCCTCTCCTTCCTTCACAGCCATTCTGTGATTTCCAATCTCTTTATAAGCATTACTGACAAGCATTTGTCCTTAATTTTACCAGATTGTTTCTCCCCTTTTCCACTTATAAAATAAACTACTGTATGCCTTTTCATATATACTCCCCAAATCTATTTTTAAAGAATGATTTTTCCTCCTCAAAATATAATTTCATTCCAGCCTTCAAATCCAAATGTGTCTGCCCTTCCAGAAAACTTCTGAATTCTCTGTTCAATTTAGTTGTCTGTCTCTTTTGTAACCAATTGTCCTCTGAAGTATCTTTATAAGAGATTCTTTCTTTATTAGTTTGTTTTCTTGGTGCACAGGATTGAGCCACTACTTCAAATGCTCATTTGAAACAAGATTATCAACCTAGATGCCAGGTAGTCCTTAATGGATTTTTTTTTTTCTAGAATCTAACAACGTTCTCTTAACCAAGCCTACCACTCATCAAAAGATACGTGAGAAAGAGAATGACCCTGATGACAGCATTTTCTACAACCAAAGAAAAGGAGTGGAAAAAAACATATTTTCAGGTTGTAGTTTCTCATGCATGATATATAATGCATTTTAACTCATTAAGTATGTTTGTCTGAATATATTATAATAAGAAATATTATTATGTATTTAAAATTCTCTCAATGTAAAGATAATGGATTCAAACGCCATAGATATAATGCCTCTGTCTCAAACATGGTAGATATTTCATTTTTATGTAATTTCTTTCCCTTCAAGAGACTACAATTGAAAATAAAATGAGTAGGTGACAGGTGTTCCTCCTCTACTCTCCCATGCTCCTTTGCCTCTCCAGCTGAGAGATCTCATAAAAATGTCAGCTCTCCACTGGCAGAGCACACTGCACCTGTTTGCCATGTGCTTAGTGACTACTAACATTTATATATCGCTGTATTCCAAGTCAAATAAATTGATAAAATGCAACTCAAAAATGCAGCACATCGCATCTCTAATGCTTTTTAAATAGAAATGATTTTTTCCTCCCAATCTTAATGCAAAAGAGCCATTCCTTATTCCATTCAGTAAAAACATGGCCACTTTGATATTCAATTTAATTTGGAAAATGGTGCTGAAAAATATTAAAATAAGATATATGCACTTATCCAGACAAAGTCTCTGTAATCTGCTTCAGAATCGCTTACTAATGTCACAGAAAATGCTAAGCCAGCTAAGATTTCATTCTCCACTAAGGCTCACACAAGTTAATAATTTGTCAATTTATGCAGTTTCCATTAGAGTTGTAAAATGCTGTAGGTGATGGCAGAAAGTAGTGTTAGCACACTGATGTGTGCGGTATGCTTGGGCTCTGCTTTCCATTTTCATGATAACTTTTACTTACTTGCTATCCGAAGTGTGTGTGTGTGTGTGTGTGTGTGTGTGCTTTACCTGAGCTTGCTTTCAGATAAAAAATGTATGTTCAATTTATCCGAACAATATGAGGAAAACACTTCTAAATGTTTCTTTAGAAAAATTACACTTTTCCATAATACTGATAGAGTTCTCAAAACTAATACATGAGAGGGACAATGAGATGAATTTAATGGAGTCTCTTTTTTCAAATACACACCTTACACGCATATCTTAAATCCATGCTTTATATTTCTCATGGACCACTGGAAACCTTTTCACGTAAGGGCTGATGTATCACTTCAGAATATGGCTGCTAACTGCTTTTTGTAGCTCTTGTCCCATATTTCTCTTGTTAGGATGTATAAATTTCCTTTGAGGCATTTGTTTGTTTGTTTTGTATTTAATGAGTGTTTTTAAAGTTTATTTATTTTGAGAGAGAGTAAGCGATTGCAAGCTGGGAAGGCACAGAGAGAGGTAGAGACGGAATCCCAAACAGTCTCCACAATCCCAGGGCAGAGCCCGATGTGGGGCTTGAATTTACAAAGCTGTGAGATCATGACCCCAGTCGAGACCAAGAGTCGGATTCTCAACCAACTGAGCAATTCAGGAGCCCCTTGTTTTTCATGAATCTGAGACGGTGTCTTCATGTCCATGTAAGCATCCTCACCAAGGTTTGGCCAGAGAACACAGATTTAAAAGACAGTAGTGGCCTAAAAGATAAAACAAAGAATATTCATGTATGATCATGCTGTCTCTAATGAGGCATGCGCCAATTAGTATCTCCATAAAGGGATAAACACCCAGCATGGATACATTACATATTGTATAACAACAGGAATGGATGAATAAAAACCTTCTGGAGATATACTTTGGGATGGATCCTGAGTCTAGGTCTGTATTCATGGTCAGTGAAAAACAATGTCGAGGTCCATTTACTAGCCTCTTTCAAACTGAATAGACTATAGTAAAACAAATTTTGTTATATTCAACCTGCAACTACAAAAAATTACATTAGTATTTTTGTGATTAACAATTTCTCTGTAAATTGCATTTGTAGACAAATTAGAAACTTAAGTTGCAAAGGCACTGCTTTGGGTTGCAAGACTATCCTTTAGAATCACTAATACTTCAATTTAAAAAAACTTTTTGTTAACATTTATTTAGCAAAATAAATGGGAGGGGCAGAGAGAGGGGGAGACACAGTATCCAAAGCAGGCTCCAGGCCCTGAGCTGTCAGCACAGAGCCTGATGCAGGGCTCAAACCCATGAACCGTGAGATCATGACCCTTGCCGTAGTTGGACGCTCAACTGACTGAACCCCCCCAGTGCCCCCTTATACTTCAAAATTTAATTGGATGTCTTGCCTCTGTAAAGATAGAGAAAATGACTTAAAATCACATAAGTGTGTAAGATTCAACCATATCAATGCACGCATGTTAAAGGTGTATTTTATTTATGCTTTGATATAAAAGTAAACTTATAATTGATATGACTATTTTTGAAGTTATTATATTTCTTATAGTTAAAAATGCTTTTACTTAATTTATTTATCTTTTATTGAGAGAGAGAATGAGCCAGGGAAGTGCAGAGAGAGAGAGGAGGAGAGAGTCCCAAGCAGACTCTGCACTGTCAGTGCAGAGCATGACATGGGACTTGAACTCACGAACCATGAGATCATGACCTGAACAGAAATCAAGATCAGGTGCTTATAACCGACTGAGCCACCCAAGTGCCCCTACTTAAAAATGCTTTTGGTGTTGAGAAGAGGAATCATGACTGGAGATAATAAGTACTTGTGTTTTAAATGATTCTCTAATGAGTTCTAAATAAAGAGAAATTACAAATATCAAGTGAAAGATGTAAAATTTTTATGTGTGCGGAACGCACTTTATATTATTTCTTTCAGACAGCATTCTTTGAAGGTCAAAATCAGCGATACTTCAAATCACTAAATAATCCTGGGCAATTAAGTTTAATACAAGCTTGGGAGTAATGATCACTTCTTCATTAGATGACATTAAGGACACACAGAAGCACAAGGATAATTCTTGGAGATTCTCATACTCTAGTAAACTGTGGAAGTTACATAACCTAAGTAGTCGGTAAGGTTTGGCCGGGGTCTGCTTTATATCTAAACAAAGATAATGAATTACCCATGTTCATTATCAAGTTGTTTTGCTGTTTTGTTTTTTCTTACAAGATATATTAGGACAAAAGTAGATTCAGGACATTTTCAAAAGCTTTGTTATATTTACAACTATCTTAATGTTATAGTCCATTATTTTTTTTAATTTGAATATTTATTTTTGAGAGAGAGAGAGCATGAGCAGGGGAGGGGCAGAGAGAGAGGGAGACACAAAGTCTGAAGCAGGCTCCTGGCTTCATGCCATCAGCACAGAGCCCAATATGCGGCTCGAACCCATGAACTGTGAGATTGTGACCTGGACCAAAGTTGGTCCCTCAACTGGCTGAGCTACCCAGTCGAGTTTGTATGAGACAGTCATATAGGTATAATTATTAGCTTAGATACATATAAATTCCAGTTACTCACTTTGTGATTCTGCAATAATTATATGATCATAGTCTGCTTATCCCTATATTTAAGATGTGATAATACGGTGTTTTAAAAATAATTATTTTTCACTAAAAATGTTTAATCTTCTTTTCTCAGATAAAATGGATGATGTAGGATACATAAGTTAGAAGAGACCATATAAAACTCCAAGTGTATGTGAGAGGAGGGTTTGGTAGATTAAATATAAGATAAAATTCTGCCACAAAAGGATTTTATAGTATCTGGAAAATCAGGAGTGAACAATTTAATGGTGTCTTAATAGGTAAGAGATTCTAAAAGTTTAATTTAAGGGTATCTTGTATGCTGTCACATTCTCAACCTCCTTCAAGGTTTTCTAAATAAACTGTCATCTGTTAATAATTCCCTATCCTCCATATAAGAAATATTACTTCTCACTTAGTTGAACATCTGTATAATTTGCTTTTACTTTTAGGTTATTTAGTATACATGTTTATATCACTGTTAAAATTTTGAGACTAGGATCTACATTGCTCACTACTTTTTCTCCTAGTGTTTTTATATAATGTCTCGTACAAACATGGCATTCAGGAATATTTACTTGATTAAACAGTATCTATTAATGGGATGTGGAATTTAAAAACTATTGTTTTCAAGACTAGAACTGACTAATCATCAAAATAAAATCATTCAGCAGGAAAAGAAGTGACGTTTATATGCCAGTGCGTGTGTTACTGTTTACTTTCCTACATATACAAGTAACTGACTTTAATTTCTCTATGAATCAAATACCCATCTGTTAAAACATTTCAGATGTAAGTTATATTGAAGCTTTCATTTTCAAGCTGATCAATTCAATTTAATATGGAAGTCCAGACTTCCATTCATGTGAGATGAATGCACCAAATGGCATGTAAAACCTCAAATTGGATAGGAGATCTCTTTTGGCAGGAGAATAGTGACCCCACAGATTGCTGTAGTTCAAGAACTTGAATATTCTTTCTTCCTGTGGACATATATAATGCAGATATTTGGAAAATCACAGTGGTATGCTAGTATCCAAGCTTAATAACAAAAAATGATGAGCTCTAATTGGCATATACATTTCTGAAATGAAAATCCAACTTATAGCTCCAATTTCTCAGAGGAAGGCTGTTGTCTCTTGTACAATCTTATTATCTTGGAAGAGAAGTCCCACTGGATGAGAAAACATATATGCATATTATACTCTTTTTTTTTTTTTTTACAGTATGCATTAATTTAACAAAAAGAACATAATGGCAGGAATAAGACACTATCTTTCTGGGTTGCCTCTGTTTCAGGGTGTGTTCTTAAACATTTGAACTTTTTAAATCAGTTTTGTCGTCTTTTAAATGTATCTATTATTTATTTATTCAAAATTTAAATCCAAGTTAGTTAACATATAGTGTAATAACAATTTGAGGAATAGAATTTAGTGATTCATCACTTGTAAATAATACCCAGTGCTCATGTCAACAAGTTTCCTTAATGCCCATCACCCATTTACCCCATCCCCCCACCCAACACATCACCTGCAACCCTCAGTTTGTTCTCTGTATTTAAGAGTCTCATATGGTTTGTCTTGTACCTGTTTCTATATTATTTTTGCCTGCCTTCCCTTATGTATATCTGTTTTGTATCTTAAATTCCACATATAACTGAATTCATATGTTATTTGTCTTTCTCTGAGTGATGTATTTCCCTTAGCATAATATACTCTAGTTCCATCCACATTGTTGCAAATGGTAAGATTTCATCCTTCTGATCATTGAGTAATATTCCGTTGTATATATATGCCACATCTTCTTTATCCATTCATCAGTTGAGGGGCATTTGGGCTCTTTCCATACTTTGGCTATTGTCGATAGTGCTGGTATAAAAATTGGAGTGAATGTGCTCTTTCAAATCAGCACTCCTGTATCCTTTGGATAAATACCTAGTAGAGCAATTGCTAGGTCGTAGGGTAGTTCTATTTTTATTTTTTTGAGGAACTTCCATACTGTTTCCCAGAGTGGCTGCACCAGTTTGCGTTCCCACCAACCATGCAACAGTGTTCCTCTTTCTCGGTATCCTGGCCAACATCTGTTGTTGCCTGAGCTGTTAATGTTAGCCATTCTGACAGGTGTGAGGTGGTTTTGATTTTTTTAAATGTTTTATTTCTTTCTGAGAGAGAGAGAGAGATAGAGACCGCATGAGCAGGGGAGGGTCAGAGAGAGGGAGATACAGAATTTGAAACAGGCTCCAGGCTCTGAGCTAGCTGTCAGCACAGAGCCTGATGCGGGGCTTGAAACCACGAAACACGAGATCATGACCTGAGCCGAAGCTGGATGCTTAACCGACTGAGCCACCCAGGCGCCCCGAGGTGGTTTTGATTTTTATTTCCCTGGTGATGAGTGGTGTTGGGCATCTTTTCATGTGTCTGTTAGCCATCTGGGTTTCTTATTGAAAAGGTGTTTATTCATGTCTTTTGCGCGTTTCTTCACTGGATTATTAGTATTTTGGGGGAGTGTGTTGAGTTTGCAAAGTTCTATATAGATTTTGGATACGAACCCTTTATGCAATATGTCATTTGCAAATATATTCTCCCCTTCTGCCACTTACCTTTTAGTTTTGTTGATTGTTTCCTTCACAGTGCAGAAGGTTTTAATCTTGATGTGGTCCCAACAGTTCATTTTTGCTTTTGTTTCCCTTGCCTCTGGAAACATGTCAAGAAGTTGCTGCGGCCAAAGTCAAAGAGGTTGTTACTTGTTCTCTCCTCTAGGATTTTGATGGTTTCCTTTCTTACATTTAGATCTTTCATCCATTTTGAGTTTATTTTTGTATATGGTGTAAGAAAGTGGTCCACTTTTATTCTTCTGTGTGTCACTCTCCAGTGGTCACTTCTGTCATCTTTTAAATAAAGGGTGTGATTAGAAAAGGAACTACATGCTGCAGTGATCAATATTACTGACTCTGGACTCCAAAGTATTGACCAAAAATTCTAGCTCTGCTGTTTTTAATTAATTAAGCTATGTAGTCTCACAATCATTATTTTTATTTACTTTATTTATTTATGCTGATATTATTTTTTATTTTTATGTTTTCTTAAATTAAATTTTAGTTCACATGTGGTGCAATCTTGGTTTCAGCAGTAGAATACAATGATTCGTTGCTTACATACAACAGCCAGTGCTCATCACAAGTGCTGTCTTTAGTACCCATCCCCCATCTAGCCCATCCCCCACGCACCTCCCTTTATCAACCCTTTGTTCTCTATCATTAAGAGTCTGTTGTAGTTTGTCTCCCTTTCTCTTCTCCCCACCCCCTGCCTCCCATATGTTCATCTGTTTATTTAGTTCCAAAATCATGACAATAACATCTACAGAATGTTTATTACCAGCATTCAGTGAGGTTATATGAGAATTTAATACATACTCCTAAATTAAAGTCATTGTAATTATTATTCCATGGTAGCTAATTCCTCTTGTAGCTGGATCATTTTATGAGAATACACACTGTGGATAATTATTACCAATGGACTGGCTGAGGAGCGAGGCAATATATATATCTACCTTAAAAACTGAAACACACCAAAAATGTGGCGTGTCTGGAGAGCAGAACATGGAAGTGGATTTAGGTCACCTTCAGCAGCATCAAGTCAGTCTCAGCTTCGCTTCCATTCATTGTGTTATTTCGTGTGCTCTTTCTCGTGACAAAAGTCCCCCACAAAATGGGTGGCTGGCAGCCCTGAGATGGCCAATGAATTTCAGGGTGCAAACGTGATGGCATCATCCTAAACTGTACATTAAAGCACGTGCTTATTCCCATTAGCATCGACACAAGCAAACAGTGATCCTTTCCTATGATATAAGCAAAAGGTCTTGGCTTTTGTTTTCTGTGTTGGGAAATGAAGCGTGTAAGCATACTCTTTGCCTGAGTGTGGGGAACAAAGAAATGGAATGCAGGTGCATGATGCTTTTTGGAGTATTTATAATGAGATTTTTGTGAATGCAACTAAGGTGTTCTGGAGGAAGATATGGAGCTTTCTATATCGTTTTTCATCTTTCTCTGTCCTTCTCCAGAATTCCACAACTTATAAGATTGCTAATAGAAGCAGTGCTTAGCATTTGTGTTGAATGATCCCATATTTGGGGGATGCTTTTAAGCCTGGGTCCCAGTAAGACTCTCTTGTCTGCATAAATTATAATCAGAAATTTGCCAGTTTCTCCCATGATAATTTAGAGGAGAAGATAATAAGAATCAAGATGGCTTAAAGAAGATATGTGTGTATGTAATATATATGTTATGTAATATAACTATAAATATATAAATATATATATTATATATATATATAGCCTATATATATAGCCTATATATATATAGTTTCCCCTGTACCAGGTGGCATAATAGATCCAGAGCCTCAGCTGTCATATTTAGAAATCCATCCTTAGGTGTGCCTGAGACCACATTCCCTCAGACTGCGCACAGCCAAAACTCTTTCCAGGCTTTCTCCAGGCTTTCCTGAAGCTTCCGTGGACTGCCCATTGGTCTAGGGTGCTTCCTCCTGAAACTTCTTTCTTTCCTTCCTCCTTCCCTCCAGAGGATCAGATTTAATCATGGCCTGAGGACCTGTCCACCTCCTCCCTGTCCCCTCTCTATTTCCTGTCACAGGTGTTCCTCCTAATGAAATCCGCACACATGTAATTCCATCCCTGTCTCCATTTCTCAGAAGACTGGAGGTCTAGTGTAGTTCGTCTCTTTTTAATCATTCAGCTCTGATGAGGTGCTGAGATCATTGTACCCTTCAATTGATGCCTCCTTAAAGTTATTGGTCCCTACAGGTTTTCTCTCTAAATATGTTAACTTTCATTTCTCCCTAAATCACTCCAGTACCCCATCAACATATCTCATCACTAACATACTGCCTTCATTTTATTGTACTTAGGTATTATTTTGTTTGTTCATGATCTTTCTAAATGCGTATTTTATTCATGTATTTGTTTTCCTTTTCAATTTCAAATCAGTTTTTTTATTTTAAATTTGTGAACTATAATGTATTATAGGAATTCATTATATTTCTGACTGCTTCACCATGTTTATATTTTTAGAGAGGGCTATGCTGTAATATATATTACTAAGTGCTTTCTTCCTAGCATGACGGCAATGTGGGACTCCCACCCAATGCCTATCTATCTTATCTTCGGACACTCAGGTCACCTGCAACTTACAACCACTAAAAGTAATGCTGTAATACAAAATTTTGTACATGTGCCTTTATAAACATGGATGAAAATTTGTTGAGATACATTCTAGGGAGCAGACTATTGGGTTCACAGGCTATGCATGTATACATTTTATTATCTTCTTCAATTGTGCCCCAGTTTACACTGCTGCCAGCTATCCATGAGGATTACAGTATCAGTACATTTCTACCCTAGGGAAAACAATGACTCTTTGTAATTTTAATTTACTTTTCCCAGTTGCTACTAATTTTAAGCTGTTTTTTAAAATATGCTTGTGGCCCTGCGTGTTACCATCTCTGAAATGACTTGCATATACTCTTTGTGCATCTTTCTATTTCAGTTGCAATTCCCATTTTATGTATTTTTTCTAGTAAACTTTTTAATGTATGGCTAGTACCATGTCATTCATATATATATATATATATATATATACACACACACACACAAATATAAAATACTAAATTTTAGGTAATAATCTTTATCAAACTTTTGTTTTGGCTTTAATAGTTCTGTTTAACAAGCCCTTTCCTATCCTCAGATCAATACTATACTCCTGCTTTTTACAAAAAATTCCATTTTGGGGACACTTGAGTGGCTCAGTCGGTTGAGTTTGACTTCGGCTCACGTCATGATCTCACATTCGTGAGTTCGAGCCCTGCGTCGGGCCCTGTGCTGACAGCTCAGAGCCTGGAGCCTGCTTCAGATTCTGTATGTCTGTGACTCTCTGCCTCTAACTCCCTCATGCTCTGTCTCTGTCTCAAAAATAAATAAAACATTATTTTTTTTAAATTCCATTTTCTATTAGCTTTCACATATTGCATTTAATATGTTGAAGTTCACCCTTGCCTGTGGTCTTAGGGGAGATTCTAACAATTTACTTTATTTATTTTAGTTTTTATTTTATGTAAAGATCCAGGGTTTCCAAAATCAATTACTAGACAGTATATCACTTTTCTTTATTCTCTCATAATATCTTTTACTTCCCATATCATCTCTACCATAGTGTAGGCTTCTGTGTTAAATGCATCAGCCTGAGTGTTAACTCTTCATGTTGTCACAGTGATCTGTTTGTCCGCTCTTGCACTATTACCTCACTCCTTTAATTAGCATTGCCTTGTGCTATTAGTATATGTTAATAATATATTGTTGTGCCTGATTCGCGAGTCCCCTGAGACCCCCAAGGAGCCGACACCGATGCAAGTACAAAAGGGTCTTTATTACAAGCTTGAGCAGGGGCTCACCCGCCTACCGGTGTTGTGGCAGAAGGTGAAGCCAAGAACAATAGCAAACAGGGTTTTTATGGGGTAAGGGATGGGGGTGTTACAGTGCACACGTTATACATATAGCATCATCACATGAGCACCAATTACAATTGTACATCAGCACCCGTTGTAACAGCTTTGACCACTCAGTATCTGTGAGGTGTTCATTACTTTTGGTGGGACCCAATCATGACTTTTGAGAATCCTTTGGAAATGACCAATTATGAGGTGAGTTCAAAGGGCCCACGTGGGGTTCAGGCAAGTGGTGAGAATTTGGCTAGTTTGTACAGAATAACTGTCTACAGTTCCCAGCCTTGACTCAGACCACAAGAATGTTTTTTTGATTAGCTGACCTGAGGGCAGTCCGAGGATGGCTTTAGCCTTGAGCAATCTGAGGAACTGGAGCTCCGTGCAGCCCAAAGTTGCTTTTAATGGAGGCCTTAATTTCAAAATGATGTCACTTAGGCTCTTCAATATTAATATCTGTTAGGTCAAACTCATTGCCTCCTTTTAATGTGTAATAGTGAATTTCACAACAGGTAGACTGTAGCCCTCGATTAATGCATACTGTATTTTATCAATTGTACTTTTCTGTATTGCTTATTTTGTATATTTTTCACCTTTCACCTATTAATGTGATAAAATGCATTAATAGATATTCTTATGTTGAACCATCCCCCAAAATAGTTTGGGATCTGCAAAATAAACTTTAGTATACATTACACATATTTTTAATTCACAGTTGAAATTTGTTATGGAACACTATTTAGGGAATTTTTATGTCTACCTTCATACATGAAGTGGACCTATAATTTTCTTTTAATGTATTGCAGTTTTCTGGTTTTAGAAATAGGATCAGACCAGTCTCATTAAGTGATATGGCCAGCTCTCACTCTATTTCAATTTCCTGCAAAATCTTCAAAAATAGGAATGAGTTGTTCCTTGAATGTTTGGCGGAAATCACATATACACTTCACTGAGAAGGGGGCATTTGAGTAAAGACTTTGAAGAGATTTAGGGAGCCCTCAATGTGGGCACAGAAGATGAGCTTCTGATGCAAAAGACAGATATAACAGCTAGAGGGAAGACTGCGTGTGTGAGTAATTTGTGTAATCAGTGAAGATCAAGAAAGCCAGTGTAGCCAGAGTTCAATAATTTAGAAAGACAGTATTTGATGGTGTGAGTGTGTTTTCAGATCACATGGGCATCATAAGACATGGGGCATGTTGGCTTTTACTTAAAATGAAATGGGGAGGCACCGCATTGTTTGGAGCTTAAAAGAGCCATCAATGACATTTATTTTGTAGGATCAGTTAGCTATTACTCTAAAGTAGACTGTAACTGCATAAGCATTAAGAAAGGACAACTAATAGCAGATGATTGCAGTAATGTAGATGAGAAGGAATGGTGACTCAAACTAACCTGATAGCCATGGAAATGGTATAAAGTGTTTAAATTATGATATATATTCTGAAGATTGTACTGGCCCAGTTTCCTAAAGAATTTATGTGATATTTGAGAAACACAGAGGGAGATAGGAGGTATGTGGAAGTCTTCTAATGGATCAGATTTGGAGAAGAGGAGTTCATGTTGTTTGGACATTTAGATAATAAATTTGATATTTGATCATACACAAAATTTGAAGTAAGATAGTGGTCGACCTACAGCTTTGTATGGAGGATATTTTGGGCACAAGAGAGAGTAGTCACGAATATTCTGATGCCAACAGGTATGTGTATAGAGTAATCTCATGGGCAAATTCATTATAATCAAGTTGGCAGGAGAATTGTGAGAGAAAATCAGAAAGGCGATTGGCACATTCTGCAGGAAGGGACTCAACCAAGGTTGTGTGGATTGAGCTGGATGTTCAGATTATCAAGTATGAAGGCAGATCAGAGGTTTGGTCAGTCAAAAAACATGAACACAGAGAAAGTAGATGAGATAGAGTGCTGAGGATGATGAAGGGACACTTTACTGAGTGCTGATTCTTTCTCATGTCTAGGATTTTCTTAGAGTATTCTTCCAGTATTAATAGTTTTCTTAGTCTTCTTCCAATATTAATATTTGATAACTGGACTGGGAATCTGTAGCCACTTAAATAATGTTAGCATCAGGGTCAAACAAAGTTCTCAGTTGAAAGAAGATTTGTAGGTGAACTTCCTTTTCCTGACTGTTTGCCTCCCATAGTGACAGAGCCAGGCTCTGAATGAATTGTCATGTCACAAAGATCATACATATGGATAATGTTTCCCTTCCTTAATGTTGCCCATTATTTTCCCATTAAACAGCAAATACTTGGCAGACCATTTTTATTAATCATAAAAGTAAATAATATCTTCTTGATCCGATGCTGGAAAAAGACTGAAGGATTGCAGGTGGCTAATTGAGGTGCTTCTCTGATTTATTCCAAATGAGAAACTATTTCTCAGCTTTCTCTGATCCTGCTGCTTTGAATAACCTGTGTAAGAAGATAGCAAACAAAATGATTAGGCTTCATATTAAAAATGTTATCATCTGAAAACATTCAAAGAATGTGTTATTATACCATCTTCCTTATCAGAAAGAATACACTCACCCAACACGAAGCCTCTAAACCCAAGATCATATTGATTGCTCTGGAATTACCACCCACTGTACTATTTAACCAAATGCACAGCAAACTGTACTTCATATATGCAGTTAATTTTTTATATCTATTAGTCACAGTGCAAATAAATAGCTTAACCATTTCACATTGATTATTAATAACATAAATCAGGACATCTAGGTTCTCAAGCTTTCCTCCCTCCTCCCTCCCTCCCTTCTTTCCTTCCTTCCCTTCTCTTCCCTAACCTTCCCTTCCCTCCTTTTCTCTTCCTACAATACTTTTTGAATTGATACTCTGTGTATGGTATGATTTTAACTGAAGATTTAAACCAAGTTCCTTCAAGTGCCTTAAAGCATAAGGAAATTAGCTGTATCATATACCTGGAAGTCAGTGTTTGAGCAGGATTTAAGTCTGGCTAATCACAATGTTATAATATAATAAAACATGCAAACAGTCCATTGTTAGAGTTGTAATGTGGAAAAGCGTGTGGGTGAGTCTGATATATTTAGGTTCCTTTCTCCTTAATGGAAATAAGTCATCCTTTATACATTTGAAATCATAAATCAAACAAATTCACTAAAAAGCAAGAAATAAAACAAGCAAAGCAGCTGTGCAGCACCTCATACTTTTTTTTTTCTTTGCCAGAATCTAGGATTTGTATTTTAGCAAATGATGAAAGGAGGCTAGCAATTTTTTGACTGGAAATTGATATAAACCACGTCTTAGAACTGCCCCTTTGATCTTCACACCCAGAAGCCGGAGCCTCAGGCCTTCACTGTGACTCCTATTTAATTTTATATGTGCAGGTGTTTTCTTCTTCAGAATTTTAATGGCACGGATGAGATGACCAGGCCTCTGGAGCCACAAGGAAACTGTGCATGTTTTTAGCAAAGCTTTTGAAAATTTAATGAAAAGATTGTTTTTCTTTGATTAAGAAACTTGATATTAAAAAACATGTAGCTACCAAGTGTGTTTATGGAAATTCACTAACAACCTAACCTATTTCCTGAACACAAGACTCCATTGATTTAACACCCAAAGAGACAGACTTTTTGTATGACTCTTTCATTGAGGGAATAAAATACAATTGAAACTAATATCACATTGTATGTTAATTATACTTAAATTTAAAAAATACAGTGAGTGTTCTCAAGATGGTCTGTTTGCAGGATGACTCTGAGATATAATAGAATTATAATTATTGGTGTTGGGATCTTGGGTTTTATTTCTGGCTCAGTTGTTGATCTGTTTTGTTAATGTCTGCACCATTTGTCATTTTATTTTCCCCAATGAATGTCACCATAAATTAAATGCCTCATGCTTTTATCTGCCTCCCAACAAATTTCTGGCCTGGTTTCCTTTCAAACATTTCTCCCTCTGTCGCTGCCTTATACATTCTCAGACAATCCAAGCTCATAGCCTCAGTTATTAGTCAACTTTTGACTTAATTCTGGTTAATCTGCATATCTATTTACAGCAAATTATGTTGATTCACCTTTTCCCTCAATCCTTATTTTCCTTTTCTTCTTCTTTTTTTAAGTAAACTCTATGCTCAGGGTGGAGTTTGAGCTCATGACTTAGAGATCAAGAGTCACATACTCTACCAACTGAGCTGGCCATGTGCCCCTTTCTTTTTCTTCATATAGGTGCTAATCTCACCAACTTAAATGTAGATGATGCTAATTAGTATTACTGAATTTAACTTTCAAAATTCAATCCATCCAGAAATGGCACTGCCCACATACATAACATGTTGAAAATACAATGATCCTATTCTTTGTAACAAATAGCATTGCTTGCAAGGTCTTCCAGAATTAGATTCTAGTGGACCTCACATAGAGATTTTTCTCATCTTACTGTTTTTTTCTTTTTATTTCTCATCTCTTTTGGCACATCAAAAGCTCATGCATCTAGTGTATCATAGTCGTTATTCCTTTAATGTTTCCATATTTAATTATTTTGAAAAATGATTGATAGAGTAATATTTCAAAATAACTTCAGTTAGATAATCGAATACCCATGTGGAATCTTGTGATCAAAAAAGGTCAAATTGTCAGTGCAGACTCACATGGAACCTAATTTGTACCTAGCAAGACTCTTCATGGACATGAGCAAAGGTGCATCCTGCGTATGGCAGCCAGAGGCCTCCAATCCTTAGGATGCAGCTTCCAGAGGCCCCTCTGCACACTGAGGAATGCTCTGGTTCTGGGGGAGGGAGGGCCCCCTAGACACAGCCAGGGGAGTCAGGGGAACTAGTGAGGCTGAAGCAGAGTTGACATACTCTGCTAGTCACACAGCTATAGTCGGTCTGTGTAGACTAATGCTATGTAACACACTAAGGGGAGGCTGGATAAGCCCACCACATATTAGTATTTCATTAGTGAAATATTTTAGAACTGCCACTGAATGATGAAATTAAAAAGCACACCTAGTTTTAGTAGGTTTATAAACATTTTTTTATTTTTCTTCATGTAGCAACTTAAGGCCTGCACCTGGTCGATCTGCTTTCATTGCACTCTGTAATTTTATTCAATGTAGAAAACCAGGTAGAACCTACTAAAAATGTTTCTAGATTGTGATTTAGTTCATAGCAACACCAAAGCATAAGAATGCCAGGACAGCCCCATCAGATAAAGTTGCAAAATATTCTACTCACATGGGTTTAATGTTCCATAGTCATCCTTGAGGTAGGAGAAAATTTTAAAGGCTGGCTGTTTTCTTCCTAGAGGCATTATAGTTAACCCCAAAGGATGTTCTACTTCTAGATATGATAGCGTTAATATAGACTTATTGTTTGAGCCCCAGAACAGAGGGGAGCAGACTGAGATAGGAGAGTAACTATCACTATATTAACATAGATACAATAGGGAATTTATTTAACTTGTGTATCCCACATTTATGAGTTAATTAAATTGGGATGACAACTGCCTACATTATAGGTGCTTATAAAAATTAAATGCATAAAGTGAAGTAAAGTACAATGGCACTTAATGAATCCTGTGCAATTATTACTTTTCTCTGCAAGAGGATGTGTTTATAAAGTGGAATTTTAAAATGATATGCATTTATGGCTAACATTTTAAATATATAATAGGGCTTGATTATTCAACTTTGGTAAGATTAACAAAGTAAGCATGTTTGCTTATTGTCCCAAATTAAAATTTATATACTCGAAGTTAATTCTTTACCTACGCATTTAAAATGTCACGTCCATGAGATATTTGGTTCAATTTCAAAGGGTCTTTGAAATTTTAAATTAGATACAGATTGTCTTGTGTGAATATCTTGGGGACATAGTGGTCCTTCAGAATCTCAGAGGGTCCCATAATACACCACATATTAATATACAAGCTTGGATATGAACTTATATAAACAAGAAGACAAAATGGAGATCTGGAATAATGACCTTCAGAGAAATATGTTGTTACTTATTTTTCTCCATATCAGGGTACTTTAAATATCGTACTTTTTAAGGTTTTTTTCCTAATATGTACCAATAATAGTAGTTTACTATTTTAATCACTCATTTATTCATTCTTTCATCAATTTAAGTTGCTCAGTAGTTTCTGTAGGCCAAACACCCTTTATGCCTGGAGAGTATAAATGTCTGTTATCTCACAGAGTGAAGTCAGAGACAAACTTCACAGCAGTAACTGCTGTCCAGGAAGAGAAATTCACAACTATGTTAAGTGTGGGGTAAGGCAAGGTTGGTAAAATGTGAAATATTTAAGACAATCTTTTAAATGAGGCACAGAATAGTGTGTAGTCATGAGAAGTAAAGGAAGAACATTTTAGGCAGTGCTTTGCGGGTTTTAAAGTGCATGTAATAGAGCTTTCAGACAGCCAGGCTTAGAAAGAATGAATAAGTGAAAATTCATATTTATAATTTGAAGCAAAGAATTTTAGAAGCCTATTTATCCAACATTTTATTTTAGTAGATTAAAATTCATTATGTAGAGTGATCTTCTAAACAGAATTCTGAAATTCTTAGAGAAGTACTGGTCCTGACTCAATACCATGGCACAGAGGCTGATATGGGAGAAAATTTATTCCAGGAGCAAAACACGAACAACTTGGCCCACCACGATAAGGAGTTTCCAGGGTATTAGAATGCACTCACTTTCCTCTTCTATGATAATATTAAGATTCGTAATTTCATTACTAAAACAAAGAAGCAAACAAACAAAAACATAGGAAATTCGTGGAAAATTTCATAGGAAATAGATGAAAAATGTTAACATGAAATATGTTATTAACATGAAATATTAACATGAAAAAAAAGTAACAAGAAAAATGTTAACATTTTTGACCTCTAGAATAATGGGTTAAAATTAATAAAATTAAGAAATTTGATTCTAATAATTGCAAAGTAGTCTGATGTTAATAAGTAATTTATAACCTTTACTCTTCTAATATTGAAATACATAATCTTATTTATTTGCCAAGTAAGGTTTGTCATGGAAAATAATCTTATATTTTATTTACTTTTTAAAGCTTATTTATTTATTTGGGGGGTGGGCAGAGTGACAGAGAGAGAAAGAAAGAGAAAAAATCCCAACCAGGCTTCATGCTGTGAATGCAGAGCCTGATGCGGGGCTCAAACGCAGGAAGTCAAGTCGGGGAGCATGGCCTGAGGCAAAATCAAGAGTCAGTCACTTAACCAACTGAGCCACCCAGGCACCCCTGCTAGGGAAAATAATTCTAAAATATTTAAAACATTTACATTTAAAAATATCTAATATATTGTTAAACTGTAGGTGTATACATGTGTGAATTTTAAAAAAAAACTGTTAATTTTTTTCCCTAAATGAAAAACTTTAAAATAGGTGTTAGTGTCTAGGAAGGGGGGAAAAAACAGGAAAAGAAATAATTGAAACACTGAGTGATGAAAAAAATACATTAGCACAAACAGATTTAAATCAACGAATTTGTGTCTATGGTAATTTGAAGATGTAGGAAGAATTGTACCCTGATGAGTTTCATACTTAGGAATGGAGAAATGCAGAAAATTGTTGCTTTAGGAAAATGGCCTCTATTGAGTCCTATCCAGGGCTCTATCCATGCAAGTTGCTTACTTCACTATTCAAGCAATGTCTCTTTCATGTTCTCGATGCAAATCTACTTGGAGAATACAAAATACTTAACAAAGAATATATCATTGAGAAGATATGTTTTTCTTAATGAATCTTTTTCAAAAAAAGTCTTTTCCAAATTTCTGTGTTTCAATTTAGGATATATATTTTTAAAATTTTATATGGATGAGAAACAAAAGAAATAGAAATGCTTTTTTTGCTGCCTTGAAAATGTAATATATATTTTTGAACCAGATACTGAAAAATATTTTTACTCTGTTTCCCTGCATAAGCAATAGAGGTTTTCACAAATTCTCTGTCTCTCTCAGACATCAATCATAAAATATATTTCACAACTAAAATCAGTCTCCATTGTACTTGTGCAGAAAAGAGAATAAATAAATTGAGAAATCTTGGTTTTTTCTTTATTATATACATGTGTTGTTGTTGTTCTAATTTTTAATACAGTTTTAAGTTTTAAATTCAATGCCTTTCCCGAAGCGTACTATTATCTTCCATATGAAAATAATCACCATTTTTAAATGTGACAAAACTGAACTGCTTATCAGAGAAACTAGAATTTTGTCATCAAAAATATTTTGGAGTTTTTTCAGATATCGGGTGATTCTGCAATTTTATTACTTGAAATATTATTTTTTTATTTAAAAATTTTTTAACATTTATTTATTTTTTGAGAGAGAGAGACGGTGTTACCAGGGGAGGGGCAGAGAGAGTCTCAAACATCAATCATAAAATACATTTGGCAACTAAAATCAGTCTCCATTGTACTTGTGCAGAAAAGAGAATACATAGATTGAGAAATCTTGGGTTTTTCTTTATTATACACATGTGTTGTTCTAATTTATAATACAGTTTTTTTTTCTAATGTATAATACAGTTTTAAGTTTTAAATCCAATGCCTTTCCCGAAGTGTACTATTATCTTCCATATGAAAATAATCACCATTTTTTAATGTGACAGAAACTGAACTTATTAGAGAAACTAGAATTTTTTTTTTAATTTTTTAATTTATTTCTGAGAGAGAGAGAGAGAGAGAGACAGCTTGAGCAGGGGAGAGTCAGAGAGAGAGAGGGAGACACAAAATCTGAAGCAGGCTCCAGGCTCTGAGCTAGCTGTCAACACAGAGCCTGACGCAGGGCTTGAACCCACAAACCGTGAGATCTTGACCTGAGCTGAAGTTGGATGCTTAACCAACTGAGCCACCCAGGCACCCTAGAGAAACTAGAATTTTGTCATCAAAAATATCTTGGAAGTTTTGCAGATATCATGTGATTTTGCTATTTTATTACTTGAAATATTTTTTATTTAAAGAAGTTTTTAACATTTATTTATTTTTTGAGAAAGAGAGAGACAGACAGACAAACAGAGTGTGAGCCGGGAAGGGGCAGAGAGAGGGAGGCACAGAATCTGAAGCAGGCTCTAGGCTCTGAGCTGTCAGCACAGGGCCTGATGCCGGGCTCGAATTTGTGAACCATGAGATCATGATCTGAGCCAAAGTCGATGCTTAACCAACTGAGCCACCCAGGAGCCCCGATTACTTGAAATATTATTAATATTCTTACATTTGTATTAAATCTTGTTTGGAGCAAATATTTTTGTGATTAGGAGAATGGTTATAACATTGTTATTATCACTGACTATGCCATAATTAAGTCTACAAAAGAATTTATATATAGTTTATTTTATTATTTATGCCTCGTTTACAAAAGGAAATTTAAGAAATTTCTTTATAAGTTTTAGTTAAACACTTTATAAAATCACACTCTTTTTAAAAAACATTTAATGTTTATTAATTTTTAAGAAGGATAGAGACAGAGCATGAGTAGGGAAGGGGCAAAGAGAGAAAGGGAGACCCAGAATCCAAAGCAGGCTCCAGGCTCTGAACTGTCAGCACAGAGCCCGCTGTGGGGCTTGAACTCACAAACCATGAGATTGTGACCTGAGCTAAAGTCAGATGCTTAACAGATGAGCCACTCAGGGACCCCTAAAACCATACTCTTAAAAACTCGTTAAGTTTGCAAATTTTGTAAACTTGTAGGTTTTTTTTTTGGCTGGGGGGAGATGATGCCACCAAACCCAGTGGATCTTTCAGTAACAGTTTTAGGTTTCTGTCAGTAAGTACAGCTTTGGATAAAACACTGCAAAGTACTGAATTTCTGTGATGCCTCAATTCATGTTGTCAGTGGAAATATTTACGTGCCTATAAGATTTCTACAGAATCAGGTTGTTAGTGGACCAATTTCTATTTTTACTTATCCAGCAATATATACATTGAGCCCTATAGTCTTCATATGTATATATAAACATTTCATTTTGATTTCAAGAGTAAACTTTGTCCAGTATTTGCAATGATGATATACTTTTAGAATAACTAATCGCCAACATTGGGATCATCTGTTTGTTTGCTTGTTTTTGCTCTATTAGTCTGTTTCTTCCATGTTATACATTTTATATTGTTTTAAATGGCACTGTTCATTTTTAAAGCTACACTTTTTCTAGTAATAACATCATCCTCACATGCTATGTATATAGATTTTTTTCCTATTTGCTGACCCAAACTTCTCAATACTTACCTTTAATTTCTTCACTTTCATTGTTTTAGCACAGAATTAGCTAAATCCTGGAATATTGGAAAATTCTTACTGTACCTAATATACCTTCAATTGGCTTTTATTACTGTTCAAATATACCATTTATGTAATTGCCTTACTCAAAAATGCCCAAAGACTTGTCAGTGCCTTCACAAATCTTTCAGCATAGAATTTAGGCTGTCTACAATCTACTTTTGATCTATTCGTTCCAGCCTAGTTTTAAAGTATAGGCTCTTGCCTAAGTTGAACAAACTAAAATATAGTGATTTTATCTATTCTCCAAATATGTCCTGTGAGTTATCTTTACTGTGATATCCACTCTACCTGTAAAAAAATCCCTTCAATATCTAACTGTAAAAATTGAAGTTATCTATCTAGAGCCATTCAAATGTGAAATTCTTCATAAACATTTTTTCTCAATCATACACTTAGATTTTCTTCTTATTCTGTGGTCCATTTATTTTTTTTTCAAATCTTATATAAATAAATGCCCTCTCAGAGGTTTTATTCTGTTGGAAGATAAGGTAATTTAGAAAATAAGAAGAGATACTCTCTTAGGATGAATGAGAACACCTTGCAATCATAGGTAGATTGTTAATAGGATAGACTCATAAGAAATATCCCTGATGATAATGATGGAGAATATGCTGTCTAATTTGGATATTAGTTTTTTGTTACTGTAGAATGTAAAAAAATGACACAGAACAAAGGAAACTTGGTTCAGAAGTCTTGAGATGATAGCAGACCTTGACACCTTCCTTATTCTGGGTTCTGAGAGACACCAAGTCTATGGCTGTGTGTGTACACTTCTCTTTTTTTCCTATAAACCTGGGATCACACATCCTTGAATATGCTCTGAAAAGTGGTCTCAGAAGAGATGTCATCTACTTGTTGAAAAACCGTGGTATGGGGCGCCTAGGTGGCTCAGTCGGTTAAGTATACGACTTCTGCTTAGGTCATGATCTCACAGTTGGTGGGTTTAAGCCCCGCGTCGGGGTCTGTGCTGACAGCTAGCTCAGGACCTGGAACCTGTTTTGGAATATGTGTCTCCTTCTCTCTCTGACCCTCCCCTGCTCACGCTGTCTCTCTCTCTCTCTCTCTCTCTCTCTCTCAGAAATAAATAAAAAGCATTTAAAAAAAGAATTAAAACCATGGTAGGATACACTGGGTTGAGAAACTTGCACCCCTGTAATTTGGACAAAAATCCACATTACTGCCCAAGACTGATCCGTAATAGCAAATCTGGGAACAGGAAAAATACCAGCAAGGGACTGCCTGGGTGCCAGTTCTCTCTAATGTCTTGTCAGATGGTGACTTAAATCCTTTGGATTTACTAATACCCTTAAAGTTTTAGATAATTCAGGATAAATGGATATTTTGGGAGAGGAATCCTGACTTTTTGCTAAGAAGCAAGAGGGTAAATGAATGTCTCTTTCAAAAGCTTATAGCGTCATTAGTTATTGGTACACAATTATTTTTTTCACTCATTTATTAAAAGATGAGTTATTTGTAGCAATGTCTTAAGTGCCAGCAATGCATATGATCAGATGGGCAAGCTCATGTTCTCATGGGGGTTTAGAATCTGAAGTCAGAGCCAGCAAAAAACAAAAAGAAAACAAAACACACACACACACACACACACACACACACACACACAAAAACCCCACAAAACAACACACATAAATAAATAAATAAATAAATAAATAAATAAATAAATAAAATGCTTAGGAAAATGCAGCAAGTGTTATGTTGCACATGTTTTACCCATTCTCTCCACACAATATGTAGTTGTTCTATCTAATGTCTACCTCAAGTTCACAGCTCTCATTTCAACATAGACCCAAATATTTCATTTCCACTTGGATATAAGTATGTTAAATGCAGCACACCCAGGTACTTCCTCCAAACTTAATCTTACTTTCATAAATATAATTAAAAGGAAAACAATTTATTCAGTCACAATAAACACGGAAACATTTTTGGCATCTCCCACTAAACATACTCCATAGGCACATATCTCAAGGCCTCGCTGACTCTCTCTCATAGTTGCAAGTGGCTCCCTAACATGACTGCTACCATCTTAGCTGAAAAACTCAGTATCTTCTTCCCCTTATTCTCTCAATAAGTCCATCTGCACTTCTTCTTGCTTTTGGTCAAATCACATTGCAGTTGGGCAATTTTTTTTTAATCGACATGTCTTAGGAAACGAAATCCAAAAATATTGAGATTTCTCTGTATTTTCAATACCATAATGCACACCATTTTATTGATTTTCTATAGCCATTTATCCTTTCAATATTGTAACATATATGCTACTCTTGCATATGGTAATAATAACAGTAATAATCTAAATATAATATCTGATATTGAACAATAACATCATGTTCACTCATTTTCATACTTCCGGTGAACATTGCATTAGTTATTCATCACCTACTTACATTTAGAAGTAAGCAATTCAGGATAATTTTAGAGGGTAATGGGTGGGAATTATTAAGTAGTGATATTTGAATGGCATCATGGTAGTGAGTAAAGAAGAAACACAAATATTCAATTCTTATATTTAGCCCATAACTGAAAGGTCCCTGTCATTATCTGTCATGAAAAGAGAAAATATTCAACCATGGCAATGGATAAATAATGGTCAGACTTTAAATTATCCCCTCAGGGTGATGTGAATTTTATTAAATAGCAATGGATACACATTATGGTAAAAATGTCACGAATCAGCATTTAGTTAGTATAGAGGCCACCACTAGACTCCCAAACATTATACAATTATGCTAAAATTAAAATTAGACTAAAATCATACTAAAAATATAACTTTGTGTAACTGAGTCCAACATAGAATCCTCTAATTCAAGCAAACTACGCTGTTAAAACAAGAATCAGAATAGATATGCGGACACCTAAGTGGCTCAGTCAGTTAAGCATCCAACTTCAGCTCAGGTCATGATCTCCTAGTTTGTGAGTTCAAAGCTTGCATCAGTCTCTGTGCTGACAGCTTAGACCTGGAACCTGCTTCAGATTCTGTGTCTCCTTCTCTCTTCCCCCCCCCCTCGTACTCTTTCTTTCTCTCTCAATCTCTCTCCCTCAGAGAACAAATAGGTATTTTACAAAAAGAATACATATATATGAATCTTGAGGGAATTATGTATACTTGGAATCTTTCCTAATTATTTCAATTATCCTCTGTAATTACTTTTCTTATTATTTGATAAATAAAGAGGAAATGAGTTGAAACCCATGCCTAGGAAAATCCAAAGCAGGATATGTTCTTATACAGCCAACACCTCTTACTAAAGTCAACAGTGTTTGATGCTGTGTCCTCAGAATTCAGTCTTTGGCCAACACTGAGCTGTTAGTGCACCTTCAGAATACTGCACTTATTGTGATGTGTAGCTTTTAAAGCTGATAAAAATATTATTTTTAATTGCGGATTTAATGCTACACAGGACATAACAATAAAAATAGTCTTAAGCGCCATTTTGTTAAAGAGCCTTTTGTTTGTGAGAATGTCTAACACCAGCAAAAATGGGAACTGGAACAGTGCATTCTTTAATGGATATTTGAACACAATGATGATTTAAATTACATTCAATGAATTTATTATAAATGGCTTCCATACAGCATAGCAGAGCACCAAGCATCACAACTGTATTTTTTAATACTTTATTTTCTAAATTTTTTTGTTTATTTTTAAGACAGAGAGAGACAGAACACAAGTGGGGGAGGGTCAGAGAGTGAGGAAGACGCACAATCTGAAAAAGGTTCCAGGCTCTGAGCTGTTAGCACAGAACCCGATGCAGGGCTCAAACCACCAACTGTAAGATCATGACCTGAGCTAAAGTCAGATGCTTAATGGACTGAGCCATCCAGGCTCCCAATCATAACTGTTTTTTGCTTTCTCATGGGGCGCCTGGGTGTCTCAAGGGAGTAAGCATCTGACTCTTGGTTTTGGCTCAGGTCATGATCTCATGGTTTGTGAGTTCCAGCCCCAGTTCATGAGTTCAAGCCCTGCATTGGGCTCACTGCTGTCAGTGCAGTGGGCTCCATTAGTTTACAAAATTAGTTTACAAAAGATACCTTCACAATATTGAAAGTATATTTGAAGAAAAAGAATCCAATGACATACAAACAAATATGGTTTGCATTTGCCCATATTTGAAATTGCTTTATTTTGCCAAAAACAAGTAAATTGAATCATAGATATTATTTTATCTTAAAGATTTTAATTTGCACCCAGCAATGAATTAAATATTCTCAATATATTCATTGGGCAAACAACCGTTTTAAAAATGCTGGGGTGCCTCGGTGGCTCAGTTGATTAAACATACGGCTCTTGATGTTGGCTGAGGTTACTATCTTCACAGTTTCATGGAATTGAGCCCCATGGTGGGCTCTGCATGGACAATACAGAGCCTGCTTGGGATTCTCTCTATCCTTCTCTCTCTGCTCTGCCTCTGCTCACATGTGTGCTTTCTCTCTCCCTCTTTCTAAATAAATACAAATAAACTTAAAATCTGATCAAAATCTAATTTCTGTCTGTAGCTATTTTTTAAGTAGCTATTTAGCACTGTCCATTAAAACCCTGATTAACAGGCTGATGTTTAAGATACAGGCTCACAACTAGGATCTTCCTTGTTACATCATTGGCTCAGCTATCCTTGAACTTCTTAGTCTTGATTCTGTTGACATTTTGGGCAGAATAATTCATTGTTGCTGGTGCTGTCATATGTGTGTGTTAAGATATTTAACAGTATCTTATTTAGCCACTATGCACCAGATGCCAGTAGCAACACCGTTACAAGTTGTGATAATTGCAAAAGTCCCCAGATGTTGCTGAAAGTCTCCTTGGGAACAGAACCTTCCCCAGCTGAACACTACGGATTTAAATAGTGACCACTTGTGTTACTTGGGAGAGGAAAGAATACTATCTACTTTATTTTTATTTTGAAATTTATATTGCTTCTTTTTCTTGGAAGATCTGTGTATTACATTATTTGTTGAAATTTGAAGACGCGTGCGTTGAAGGGAATGCTGTGTGAAAGTTCTTTTAGATCATCTCCTATTTTTAATATACTCTCTGCAACAGAGAATAGATAGCTTACAAATGTAAAATAATTATCGAAATTTGGGAAATGTTGTAAAAGGTACAATATAATGATCTGAAGATAATAATGAATAATCATGTATGTGAAGGAGACTGTGGTGATCATTTTGAAATAAATAGAAATATCATTATTTTGCACACTTGAAACTTATCTAATGTTATATGTCAATAATGTTTAATGATTAAACTAATATGTTATACTTTATATATGATTAATGTTTTAATAATGTTTAGTGAATAAACTAATATAATGTTATGCTGTTATAACACTAATATAATGTTATACTTCAGGAAAAAAGACCTCAGTATGAATATATGTATATGTACATGTATATGTCCTCTGATTCTTGTTTATATGTCATTACCTTCTCTTCATAGTTTTTACAAAATATAGAAGGTAGGAAACTTGGTCATGAAATTTGAATTGGAAGATGGCTAAACATTAGATTTAAAGTTACTTTTTTGTTATTGATACCTCCAAACTGTGTAATTAGTATATCATTTTCAGTGGAGGTATCATTCTTTTCTCTTCAAATGTCCAACCTTGACCATAAAGTAGTAACACCGAGAAGTTATTGGGAAACAATCTTTACTGCCCTCTCTCCTTCCCTTATGAAATAGGGTGACTCATCTGAAGACTCACATGGTAACTGATGATGTGTCCTCTCTTTCCTTGTTTGTTTTCTCTTTCTATAGGGTGTTCTGTACTGTTTAGGCTTTTTTTTTTTTTTTTTTTTTTTTTTTTTTTTTTTTTTTTTTTTTTTATTTTTTTTTTTTTTTTTTTTTTTTGCAGAGTAGACTAATTTACTATTAGAGAAAAGTGGTAGGGAGACTTTTGTAAAGTTCTACCTTAAGGAGTTAAATTCTTCCTCACTCATGATGTCTTTTTTAAACTAAAGCAGTGCTTGCATTTAGGAATTAGTCTCCTGTCTTAATTCTCCCATATAGCATCATCCCTAGGCTGCACCTTGGTATTGATAAAATATCTCCACTCACATTCACTCAGTATAATCTTCCCAGATACTCAATAGGAGGGATTGAAAATCTGCCTCCTGTCTTTATTTCCCTTAACAGAACATGTTCGCTGAGGCAAAATGGAGACTTTCCTATAAATGGCCCCAAACCAAAAGAATCAAACAAAAACAAGAACAGTTGTAACTTTTTAAATTATTTTATTTATTAGAGTTAACATTTGCTTTTGTCAATATGTTGTTCCAAATACAAAATTAATCTCTTGAAGTTTATGTAAAATATATATTGAAGTGAGTTATACATTCTGGGTTATTGGATTACATTTATCAGACAAAACATCCTTTGCTACTTGAAAAACAATAGCAAAATTATACTTGGAGAAAGTGATTTTTTGAAATAACATCAGACTTTTGATATTGCTATTATTTACTATTAAGGAACAAATCTATTTCTCTTTTTTTAATATTTTTTATTTATTTCTAGGAGAGAGAGAGAGACAGCGTGAGCAGGAGAGGGTCAGAGAGAGAGGGAGTCACAGACTGAAACAGGCTCCAGGCTCTGAGCTGGCAGTCAGCACAGAGCCGGACGCGGGGCTCGAACCCACGAACCGCGAGATCATGACCTAAGCGAAAGTCGGACGCTTAACTGACTAAGCCACCCAGGCGCCCCTAAACAAATCTATTTCTCAATTTCTTTCATGCATTCGTATAGACATTAGTAAATAATTTAATTTCTCATGATTTCCTACCCACTTCACAGGGTTATTGAGAGATCCAAACAGGCATAATACATTTTTTTAATGTTGATTTTTGAGAGAGAAAAACAGAGTGCAAGTGGTGGAGAGGCAGAGAGAGAGGGAGACACAGGATCTGAGGAAGGCTTCAGGCTCTGAGCCATCAGCACAGAGCCCTATATGGGGCTTGAACCCACAAACCATGAGATCATGGCCCAAGCCAAAGTCAGACGCTTAACTGACTGAAACACTCAGGTGCCACGGCATAGTATTTTTAAACAGAAGCAGACAATAATGAAAATTCTTTTTTCCAAAAACTGAATGTAAGAAAAAAAGTAGAAAACAAATAAAAATAAAATATTTTTATAAACTTCTGTGAATGTGATTTCTCTCCATTGGCTTCTCTCTCTTCCTTTCTTCCTTTCTTTCTTTCCAGAACTCATTAACTAGGTAGCCTCACATATATTACTAAAGAATAAAGTTTTTCTTAAAAGCAACTTTTTTGGTATTTGTTCTGAAGTGTTAGGAAGTATTAGATCACTTAACACTCAAAATATTAAAAGAACAGACTTTTTCTAGATGACAATGAAGTAGTTTTGTTCTATAGATGTCATGACTTTTTAAAAATGGATGCTTTGATTTGCTTTGACATTACAAGAAAGGATGAAATTTAAAAATGTGTAGCAAAGCATTTCCTTCAAATTCTAATGTTGCATGTTAGTTATTTCCTGAACAACATAAATTCTTTTTCAGGCACACTTAATAATAACCTATAAAAAACAATGGTGTAAAAGCTCTTGTATTTGAATATGATTATTACTTGAGTCAGTGCTTGAATTATTCTGAACACATACTCAGAGCTTCATGAAATTTTATACCTCCTAGGCATATTGCTCTTTCTTGATAAAATAATATAGACTTAAAAAGAAATTATATAGCAGACAATATGCTACAGACTATGCCTTTCTTATATGGTAAGAATAAAAAAGCATATTTATATAGTTTTTAGTATTCATGTTTCAATTCTGGTTTATTTTCAACTTTTGTTATGATTAAAAGTTATTTTTCTACTGGGGCACCTGGGTGGCTCAGTTGGCTAAGCGTCCGACTTCGGCTCAGGTCATGATCTCATGGTTCGTGGGTTTGCATGTCTAAGTAATTGGCTTAAGTGTTTGTAAATAAATAATGTGTTTGTACAAAAATAAGGGACAGGTACCCAATTCTCCTCTCAGAAGGAAATTGCTGGAAGTTTCCTTCTTCCATCCTTAGCAAAGACATATTTTTAGGGTCTTTGGTAAAATAGGAATGTGAAAAATAACAATGTCCCTAATAATGTAAAGCAAATAGGGGAGCCTGACTGGCTCAGTCGGTTAAGTGTCCGACTGCAGCTGAGGTCTTGATCTCGAGTCAGTGAGTTTGAACCCCTCGCAGGGCTCTATGCTGACAACTCAGAGCCTGGACCCTGCTTTGTATTCTGTGTCTCCCTCTCTCTCTGCCCCTCCTCTGCTCATGCTCTGTCTCTCTCAAAAAGGAACATTAAAAAAAATTTAAAATAAAATATATTACATGTCTTGTGACACGTTACCTTTGGTCATACCTTTGATTCAAAGTCTAGATGGCATTTTTAGTTTTACCTGGCATTTAAATTGTCTATTTCTTCCTTAAAGTATAAAGTCCGTTTTATAACACTAAAATAAATAAATAAATAAAATCTATTTAGGATAAAGTAATGTAAAATTCAGCCAGATGATTCTAGTTTTTCAACAAAGTTAGGCAAGATCAAAAGAATTTTTGAAATCTCTGAAGACAGATGCACTCAATAACATTTATCAAATTGGTTAATTGCTTTCATAGTTTATTAATGTACTATAGGCTCAGGCCCAGATGGAGTTCCTAGATTTCCAGGCAGCAGAAATATTTCATAACTTTAACCATTATATTTATTGACTCAGTCATTAAAATGTGCTCAATACATATTAATTGTGTCTGTCAAAATGTCCTCTTCCATAGGTTTGCATACTTGGAGACTAGCTGTATATGTCTTTAGCTGTTTTGCTGGCAAAATGGCTATGTTGGTATAGAGCAGAGCTTGGTTTTCCATTATGTGCACAGAAAGCTGTGATTCTCTCATGCGTATGAATATATATGAAAGAAAAATATGTATGTTAATATATAGAATATACAAAATGTGCATTATAGTTTATTAACCACTTTTATTTTGATGCTATATCTTTACATATATGATCATCTTACAGTACTCAAAGCACCCTGCGATGCAGATTTGTGTTCATTTAATTTGTGTATTACATTTTGTTGATAAAATACTTTGCATTTAATACAAGCAAAGGAGGTAATTTTAATGAATGTACCCTAAATCCACTACAGCTGAATTCATTTCTTACGTGAAATAAGATGATCATCTTATGTAATTAGTCATTTATGATTTCTACATGCTTCTTCATAATAAACTTTGAACTTCTATATTATAAGATCATTAAGTTTAACATTTGTTAATATGTCATTTAGCCACCATTATTTTTTATGGAAGATAAATGTTTCACTAATATGGCTTTTTGAATGTGTAAATAACTGAAATACACTGAGAATTTACATTAGGTAGTTTCAGTTAATACAGCAGTTATACATTTGTGTGCATTTCTATCTTTCTATGCACCCACCCATCTATCCATCTACTTACCTAATTGTTAAAATTACTCTAAAAGATTGTACCTTATTTTAGATATACATGCAACAAGTTCATTAAAGTAAATTCAAAGGAGCCTACAATTAATAGATTATAGCTTTGTAAATTATTACATTATTTTTAATGCTCTTTAATTAATAGTGAAATAAATGAACGATCTGTTAAGGTTTCACTTAGTTCCAAAGAATGAAATTCCAAAAATATTTTACAGAGAAAAGAATAAAAATAAATGTTCCTACTTTATTTTGTAACTCTTTATAATTGTAGAGTTGAGGTCTTTGAGAGAGGTTCAGATTAATGATCAGAATGGTTTTAATAACAGTAGTGTCAACTGATGAATCCAATAGTTCCTGCCCAATCTTTAGGGCTACTTTTCTTTTTCCTTTTTTTTTTTTTTTTTTAATATTTTTATTTATTTCTAGGAGAGAGAGAGAGAGAGAGAGAGACAGCGTGAGCAGGGGAGGGTCAGAGAGAGAGGGAGTCACAGACTGAAACAGGCTCCAGGCTCCGAGCTGGCAGTCAGCACAGAGCCCGACGCGGGGCTGGAACCCACAGACCGTGAGATCATGACCTAAGCGAAAGTCGGACGCTTAACCGACTAAGCCACCCAGGCGCCCCTTCTTTTTTTTTTTTTTTTTTTTTAATGTTTTACTTATTTCTAGGAGAGAGAGAGAGACAGTGTGAGCAGGGGAGGGTCAGAGAGAGAGGGAGTCACAGACTGAAACAGGCTCCAGGCTCTGAGCTGGCAGTCAGCACAGAGCCCGACGCGGGGCTCGAACCCACGAACCGCGAGATCATGACCTAAGCGAAAGTCGGACACTTAACTGACTAAGCCACACAGGCCCCCCTAGGGCTACTTTTCTAAATAGAAGAGTTGTGGTCTGTTTTCCAACACTATCTACATAAACTTACAACTAGAAAATTCATGTTTCACGGATCTAATTTTCCTTAGATTAATGATAAGTTCATTAAATTGGAGTTCTGGTGCTATTTGATGAATATCAGTCATTTTCTTATTGTTTTTCCATATCCAGTATCTCCTTCTGCTGGACACTTGGATGAGATATGGTAACCTACTTCAGTAATTCAATAATGAGTATTATCAAAGAAGTTTTCATTCACACATTATGTATATCACAACATTTATTGAATTGTCTGCAAAGTAATACATGGCATTATATATGGTATATGTGGTTTTACAATCAAGCCACAGTTCAAATATTTTGTGAATTTCAATAGGAAATGGTCATTTGATTAGCAATTATGAAGAATTTCAATGATAATATAGTAATTGAGCTGACTGTTTTAAATCTAGACAATATTTGACATGGACTAGTTTCCGAAACCAGTACTCTGGCTCACTGCTCTTCTATCACCACCACCATACTGTCAACCAGTCACCACTACCAAGCCATCACCAGCAGTTTGAATACTGAAGGCCATTTACAGATCTGGCTTAATACTGAGAAGACATTTGATCTAGCTCCCAGAATCTTAAGAGGCATTACAGAAACATATTGATCCCATGGTTTGGGTTTAAGCATTATCAAAATACATGAACAGAAAGAGTATACCAAGGTAATCATCCCTCCCCATTTAGCATTGGATAAAATGGATTATTTTCAGAGGCAATTGGCCTCTTCAGATATGGTAGCTATCCATGATAAGAAAGATGTCTCCATTTTGTTCTGTGCCACTGGACATCTACGCTTGAAAACGTTTCCCAACTTCTTACCTTCATATAAGAATTACTTTGGTTTTGTGGGACAAAATTAGATGCACTGTAGATGTGTGGGAAGAAAAGGTAGATCACAGTGAAAGTGAGATAAAGAGGATGAAAGATAAAATGAAACTACTTCTTTAATGAATGTTGTTGAAGAGTACCTGAAAGTAAATCAGTGGACCAAAAAAAAAAAGTGGTAGAACTTAATTCGGTACTTAGAGTGAAAAGATTATCAAATTCTAAAATGAAAGAAAAACTTGAAAATAGGGATCTTCAAGAAATCTCAGAGTTCATGTAATATTCAGAAATCCTAATCAGCTATCTTATATCTGAGACATACTAGTGAGGAAATAATAACATATATGTGAATGGATTAAAGATTTTCCTAGTGTCCATAATAAGAACCATTACAGTAAGTTATTAATAATTATTACAGCTAATAATAAAATATTTAATCAAGAACTTATAGTTAATGTATAAAAAGGTTCAGAAGTTCTGCTAATTAAATATAAAACTGACTTAGAGGCATTCAAACAAAAGTGACTCAAAGAGAAGCAGGATTTGACCAATCAATTAACTAAGGTACAGTTAGTCTGTGAGGAAAGTTGTTTGCAAATAGAAATCTAATTTGGTTTCATTGATTGCATTTTTATTCTATCCTTAAGGTCATTATAGGCATACTATATATAATTTTCCAGAGGCTCTTTGGAAAATAAACTACAGCTCTAGAAGAGGAAAGCTTTATTGTGAAATACAGACCTCCTGAGGAAACAAAGCAGAGCAACTATGTAATGCAATCATTCCAGAAAACAGACTAAAACCTTGGAGAGGTTACTTTAGTTAATCCTAATTGATATATCTCAACTTCAATGACAGCAGATTGCTTCCTTTTAACACAAAGTGTTACTGTTCCACGCCTTTATGTTGTAACTTAAATAAATGCCCCATGCATGCTGTTTGGCTTTTTAAACTCTAATAATTATTTTTGGAGGAACTTAAATGAAAAATGAGCTAGTGTAAGGTACAGAGAATAGGACACACACCTAACAATGGATATTAAGATTCTAACCTTAACTCTTCCGTGAACAAAATCTTTTACTCTTAAGAACTCATTTATTTTTTTTGTCTAATGACTTTGGATAGTTTCAGAAAATAAGATTAAACAAACAGGTGAAACTTCAAACAGTAGAGTCATTCTGTACTTTATGTCTACCATTTACTATTGTTCAAACCAAATGAGATATTGTTCGTATTTTTATTTCTATGCTCTTTCTAAGGTAATATTCCCCACCTTTTCTTTTCAGTAAATTTTTTCCAAGACCCATGCTTTTTCAAATGGTCCTAATTTAAATATATTATTTTTAGTAAAGAATAATCGATATACAATATTGTATTAGTTACAGATATACATCAGAGTAATGCAACAATGATTTAAATACATTTTGAATGATAGTTTATCCAGTCTTGTATTTTATTTATTTTTTTCTCAAGTTTCTTTATTTATCAAAGAATTATGTTTCTGGCACTAGCCTTTTTTTAAGCTAAATAATTCCATGTATTTCTCTTTTTTCCTCCAGTTTTATTGAGGCTTAATTGACAACAGTTGTATATATTTAAGTTGCACAATATGGCATTTGTACAGATTGTAAAATGATTACCACAGATCAGTCCACTTAATGTATCCAGTAACTCACATGGTTGCCACTTTGTTGTGTGTGTGTGGTAAGAACACTTAAGATTTACTCTCTCATCACATTTCATGACATGATACAGTATTGTTATCTGTATCATGTCCCCATGCTGTACATTACAACTACAGAGCTTATTCATACTGAATAACTGAAAATTTGTACTCCTGGATCAACATCTCTCCATCAGCCCCAATTCTCAGTCTCTAGTAGCCAATATTCTCCTCTTGGCGCTTATGAGTTCAAGATATTTTTTGTTTTGTTTTGTTTGGGTTTTGTTTTTTTTAGATTCCACATATAACTGACTTCATGAAGTATTTTTCTTCCTGTGCTTGGCTTATTTCACTTAGCATAATACCTTCCAGTTTCATCCATACATCATAAATGACCATATCTCCTTTTTAAAGGCTGGAAAATATTCTAATGTATATAGATACATACACCACATTTTCTTTATCCATGTATCTGCCAATGGATATTTAGGTCATTTCCCTATCTTGGCCTCTGTGAATAATGTTGCACGGAACATAGGAACAGATATTCTTTTGAGATCCTGATTTTATTTCCTTTGGATATATAAGCTGAAGTAAGATTGCTGGATTATATGGTATTTCTATTTTTATTTTTTGGAGGAATCTCTAAATTGTTCTAAACCCCTATTTTCCATAATGGCTATACCAATTTATATTCCCATTATCGGTGCATAAGGGCTTGCTTTTAGCAACATCCTTGCCAACCCATTTCCTTCTAGAAAGGCGATATTAATGTGCAAACTCCTTCCTAGTTACCTATTGTCAAGTAATAAGTCATTTGAATATTTTCCTCAAATATTATAGTGAGGATATTTTTTTCTTATCTGGATATCATTAGGAACTTATAGATTTTACTTGACTTGATGCTTTTAATGCACTGGAATTTCTATTCTTGTCACAACTTTCCTGGTAGCAATCCCTTCAGATTGTCAGAATCTGTTAATCGCTGAAAGGTGCCTCCCTATATTGCACAATTAAAAGGTGCTTTAGTTTTGTACATCCTGGTCTCAGGGTCCACTCCTTATTTCCATGCTGCAGACCAGAATTCAAGCATTTCTTTAGACTCCCCTTCCTAACAAAGGGGAATGATATTAGAAGCTCGCTCTCATTTGAGCTCTTTAAGTTATCAATGCTCCTGGGGTAATATTTGTTTTGCAATCATTCCAATGAATTGTTTTAATTGTAAGTTTATATCAGTAGTTTTTTCTTAATGTTTTATTTATTTCTGAGAGAGAGAGAAAGAGAGAGCGTGAGCAGGGGAGGGTCAGAGAGAGGGAGACACAGAATCTGAGGCAGGCTCCAGGCTCTGCTCTGAGCTAGCTGTCAGCACAGAGCCCAACGTGGGGCTCGAACCCACGAACCGTGAGATCATGACCTGAGCTGAAGTCGGACGCTTAACCGACTGAGCCACCCAGGCACCCCATATCAACAGTTTAAATTCACTTTCATTGCACTCACCTTCATTGCAATGTTTAACCATTTCCCCTTTTGTGATTTGGTAGAGTAGGCAGCAGTGGCTAATAGCAAAAGTATTATCTAAATGGCTCTCAAACAAATATTTATTTCCTTCGGATAACATTTTTGCTAATGTTCTCAGAGGCTGCAGGTCAGCTGCCGCTCTGCTCGGCTCTGCTGTGCTTGGCCCAGCTTGGCTCCAGATGTTTTCTTTTCGTAAAACATTGACTGAAGGAGCTGTGCTGTACTTAGAATATCGCACAGCCAATCCCCAAATCAAAGAGGCACCATTTTCCTACAGGACCACGCACAAGACACATGACAAGTAGAGGAATGATATATGATCCTGTTATAAGGAGGGACAAATAATTGGTAGCAAGAATCCAGTTTGCTACAGCCCTCCTTCTTTGTCACAAACACTGCTTTCATCCGCACACAATATAAACTGAAATTCTTCCCTAAGACTCTCTAAGAATTTCATGCAAAACTGGACTAAAGCTTAAATTCCAGGATCCTGTAATCATAATCTAATTTGTTATGATGCAGATTTTTTTTTAATCTGGAGTGCAAAAGACAACTTTCCTTATCAGATATTCCCTTAGATTTGTTTAAAGGGGCCACTCTGCTGGATCTTGCTCTTTCAAGGAGTGAGCGCTGACTTTGGGCTGAACCTTTCCCCTGAAAACAAGATCAGAATCTATGCCTTCTCTTCTCTTACACACTTGAGGTGCTAGGACCTTTGAATTCCCTATGCAGATGGCCGTGAGCATATATCCAGGGCTTGCACAGCTCTTCTTTATCAGTCCTATTGAGAATCTACTTTCCTGACAACATATCCTTCCTTCCATCCAAAGGGATGTGTGTGTACAAGTGGACACTGTGTGGAAGAACAGCCATGGATTGTTGGCTGTGATGTCCATGTACATGCACCCAAGGGCCCCTGGTACAGGACTGATTTGGAGTTGAAAAGAAGGTAGAGCAAGAACAATAGGAACTCTCCTATATCAGCCCATTGGGGAGGGTTTCTAAGAAATTAATAATGCTGAATTCTGTCTTTCTTTTTAGGTACTCACACACACACACATGGACACACACACAGACACACACACAAAGTTTTGTTTTCAAGCTGACATGGGGAATTTAGTTTGTAGAAAAGCAACCTGCGGAGAATGCCACAAAGTCTTAGGATGCCTAAAGTACTGTATACACAAACAACAGCTGCTCAGGATGACAACACTGAGGCACTTACAGGTTATACGGATATAGCCTTTCAGACACTTAGCCCAGTTTATACAATTTAATTTGCATGCTTATAATATGTGAAGCACTACATTTTTCCTCTCTCTCTTTGTGTCCCGCACAATTTAGGAGCACCCTGTCTGTCATGCACCCAATGTACAGCGATCTAACATGAGTAGGATTGGAGTAGGGTTAGCCTGGGAACAGACACAAGGTGCAAGGTAGGAGGTGCGTAGCGCTCCCTGCCTTCGAGCAAATCAGATTTCACTGGGGACACGTTTTATGTGTCAACTTGCTTGGGCTAATTAATGTCCACATAGCTAGTAAAACAGCATTTCTGGGCATGTCTATGAGGTGTCTAAAACAAACCCATAGCTTTACCTGATGATGTCTATGAGTGCTAAATAGCATCCAATGTGTTTTAAATCAGAAAATGTTGATGATATTGTCAATTCTATTAAAGACATGCAGATAGTAATACTTAAAACCAGTTTATATCCCATGCTCATGCACTGTCTTTTTCCATCTCTCAATAATAAATAAAAATGTTTAAAAATTAAAAAAAAAATTATATCTTTAATCTTTGACTTTCTTATACAAGTCTGGAAATGGAAACAGGCTAGAACCCGGATTGAAAGAAAGGGTGTATCATTAGTGAGGAGAAAACTTGCTGAAAATCCAATTTGGCAATATTGGAATGTTTATTTCCAGAAAGTACAGGTAAACTAGGAAGTATGCAGGCATGAAAGCGATTTTCATTCTTAGATCTCAAGTTTAAGGAGCAGTCTGACTACACAAAGAAGAATCCTTCTTGAGAATTCTGTTGACTATGGTATTCTTGAGTTCCTGTTTATAAATATTTATCCACATCTTTTAATCCCTGCAGTTTCTGAAATTTTTGACTATTTTCTGTCATGGAAATTCACAGTTTCTCCTTTACCTGTGTGTCTGTAAACCTTTTGTGCTTTAAATAAAACAAGAGAGTTGGCAGTTTTAGGATACTCAGGAATAGTCATGATGTAAGAAAAAATGGGACTTTTTTCCATTATTTTTCACAAATCTTGAATGGAATATTACTGATAGGGCAACAGTATCAATCAGTCACAATGCTTTCTAAATATCATTTGAGAAGGCATGGGATAAATAGGCCATGCAATCTAGCATGGCCCCTCCTAAGCCAAGGTGATGTGTGAAGAAAAAACAATGACTATCTTAAGAAACATTAGCTGTATTAAATGGTATTTTATTCATTCCACCAGTGAACATATTGGATGACACTTGTAAACCTGCTTATGGAATTCTCTCCACAGGAACAGTCTTATAAACATGCTCCAAATTTTCTTCCACTTACTTAACAAATATATGTTGGGTGTGTACCAAGACCCAGGTGCCGTGATAGGCAGAGAATCTACAGTTGGAAGGAAAACAATTACTAACTTTAGCTCTTGTGAGAAAGTGAAGATAGAGGAATAAGCACTGATCACAATATGATGCGAATGCGCCGCCATTTATAGAAAATATTTATCTATAGAAATTGTTTAATGCTCTATAGATATAAGTAATAATTTAATAACCTTCTCTCTAGAAAAATGTGCATATATATGTGAGTTTATCACAAATTTTACTCATATGAAGGACGCATAGCATGCAAGTTACCAAAAGCAATAAAATATAAAGTAGTATGTATTATAAATTTCTTTTATTCAAATGGAGTCTCCCAGTATACTTTTTTGATTTTGGCCAAGTCCTAGTACATGCGGCCAACCTAGGTTTGCAATTCAATTGCGATTTGATAAATCCAATTGCATCCCACTCCATGAGCTTTTTTCAATTTATTGTTATTAAATCTGATATTGAATTGACTGTTAAACTATTCTGTCCCCTAATACACATTTTACTCATAACGTGTAACCACCTTCAGTTTCGGCTCCATATTTGTTGGAGTTCACTCGTTCATCAGTAATATGAGCTGCTGCTTGGCTGAACTGGTTAATATTCTAAATACTGGAAAAGGGATCTTTCTCTCTCTCTCTCTCTCTCCCTCCCTGGTACTATTCACAAAGTAACATTTACAGACACTACCAGTTTTTAAGTTTATCCTGCCTTCCTAATATTTTCTCCATCATTTTAAATCTAAACAATAAATCAAAAAGGAAATCAAGCCCTGTGTCATAGTGTTTGGCTATTCCAATGGTACGAATGTTCCCGCCATGGCTCCTTCCAAGAGACCGAGGGCTAAATCACGACTGACTTTCCTGGAGCAGCTTGAGACTCCCCTACCACACGTCTGCATATGCAGGACAGGTCCCTGGCTGTCCCTGCGTTGCTAATTCAGTGCAATGAGGCCTGACAAGACTTCTTTGTCTCATTCCATCAGTGCTCACAGTGTCTCTACTTCACGGAAATGCCATTTTAATGTACATCCTTACAGGAACTTAGTGAGATTTGTCTTCTTGCCCAGGATATGCCCTCTCTGGGTGTCGACCACGAACAAATTACTTCTCTTCCATCTATCCTGTTTCCCTAACCCCCCGCCTCCCCAACAAAGTTCTGACCCTGATGACTGTGTCATCTGGCACTCCTGTGGCTTCCCATTGGGCTCAGGCCAGGAAAGGCACTGACGGGTGATCAAAGAGCAGGAGTGGCAGACAGGTATCCCCTTTCCACCCCCATCTCTGCTCTGAGGTTTCTTTTGTTTTGTGTTTGGCAGTGGCTGTCTCTCTCCATGACAGCTCCAGGAAGGTGGTACCTCCTATTTGAGTCCAGAAGTCACAGGGCCCCCATCAGTTCTCTTCTCTCCTGACCCTGGTTCGTATATGAGAGAATGGCACCTCACTGCTAATCCCTGGTGCCTGGGCGTTCCTTGTGGTTTCCCTAACTCTGACCACGTACCTGTATGTTCCCTGTGAAAATCTTCTGGACCTCTAGGCAGGATTGTGGGGGTTTTTTGTCTGGACAATGACTGGTACACTATGAAATGTGAGGTTTGGATTAGGTAACTTAGAAGGTCCTTTCCAACTCCAAAATTAGAGTCTAGGATCGATTAAGGTTAATTTTCCAGAAAAGATCTTTTTGTTATAAATTTTATTTAAAAATTTCAAATGATGAATCTCTAAACAAGGCAGAACAGGAAAAAATTGATATTGAATCAAAGATGGACTATATTTCAAAAATATGTGAAGGAATGAAGGAGGTAAATAAATGTAAATAAATATGAGCACTGCAAACCACAGCATAAATATAAATTCAGTTAGACAAGCTAAGTGAATTTCTCATTGATATTAGGTAGCTAACAGGGATGGTTTGGTCCTTATCATATATATATACATACAGGTAAATCAGTATATATATATATATATACATATATACATATATATATATACACACACACACTGATTTTTGTTCATCTATATATCAAGGTTTCTTCATATTGGCACTCTTAACATTTGGGGCTGGATAATTTTTGTTGTTGCAGGGTTGTCCTATAAAACATAAACTGTTTACTGGTATTCCTGCCTTCTACCCATTAGATACTAGTAAGTCTTCCCCCACTTGTGACAACCAAAAATGTTTTCAGGTATTGCCAAATGTCCTCATGGGGGGAAATCACCTTTGGTAAAGAACACTGGGTATATGATTTCACACACACACACACACACACACACAAACACACACACACACACACATGTAGATATATATACAGATATAGTTGTTGTAGATATAGATATTGATATAGATACAGGTACAGATATAGATATAGATGATATAGATATAGACATAGACACATGTGAAAGACTTCAACAATAATTTCTTTAGAGCCCTATATCCCATATTCTTCCATGTTGTTATTAATGTGCATATGAATACATACTCTAAGAGGATCAAAAACATGGTGATGATTTATGATTTATTTTTCCTGTTCCCTCAGTGTTTTCCCTTCCGTACTATAATCAAGTAATTCTTTATTTCTGGAGCAAATATACAGGTAGAGATGCTGACAAAACCAAAAGTTTCAGAACTAAACATGCTGCACTGTGTGCGCACAGTCTTTTCTGTCAGTACACAAGAAACTGGGGTGCAACAGCTCATAGGTCACTCTCTCTCAGAGATGCAGCTCCTAAAATTATGTGAGAAGGTAAAAGAACAGAGCTGTCACTTTCTGCTGTGTCATCTTAAATGAAAGATGCTCATTTACATGGTCGTTTTCTGCAGCCCTTTCCACACTGAAAGTCCTATTGTCAGTAAAATTCTATCAAAGTCAACATTTCTTTTTTTTTAATGTTTATTCTTTTTTTTTTTTTGAGAGTGAGAGAGAGACAGAGAGAGAATCCCAAGCAGGCTTCAAGCTATCAGCGCAGAGCTCGATGTGAGGCTTCAGTCCACAAACCATGAGATCACGACCTGAACCAAAATCTAGAGTCAGACACTTAACCTACTGAGCCACTCGGGTGCCCCAACATTTCTTTATCTACTCTACCACTGGCTCTAACCGCATCTGTGGCTCATGAATAGTCTTAGCGCTTTGCAGTAGAATTTGATCACCAGCAAAACGTGGGAGCTAGCTCCCTGTTAAACTTAATATTTCTCAACATTTCAGCATGATTTTATAGGACATTATTTCTGCTTAGGATACACTTACCATATATTCTGACAAATTAATTAAAATTTCCTTTCAATATCATGTTTTCCTATCCCATCTTCACGCTTGCCTATTTTTCAGCCAGACAAAACTACTCCCACATGGAGACCTGCCCCCGCTGCTGTCTTAAACACAGCTGTGTTCCAAGGGATTCTAAACAGGATCCACAGATGTACTTACAGATAAATATACATCCTACGTACATTCCTCGCCTAAGTTTTGAGAAGTATAATGACATTTATTATGTAAATTTGAAATTAATGTTTTATATTATCTTTTTTTTCAAAAGGCCTACATTTGTTGTGAAAAATTAGAACAATAAAAAGTACATAAAATTACAAAATCCAACTCTTTATAGGTAAGGTCATGTTAATGCACACATGTGTCTCTTCAGACCTTCTATAACACATGTCCACACACATATATATTTAATAAAAATAGATGCATAATAGACATATTGTAATGCAAATTGGTTTTTAAAAATTAAGCAATGTGACATTGCAAACATTCCATACCCAGCATAGAGAATTAGCACATTATTTGTTATAGCTTTATAACCATTCCATGTCATGACTGCATTCTACTCTTAACATATTGGGGAAAAGAAAACAATATAAAAATAAGTGGTTACAAATGATTTTAAATATTCTTTACTATACCTACATTACTAAAAACAATAAAAATGTGTTGTCACAAATGGTTCTAAATATTCTTTTCTATGCCTACATTACTAAAATCCTCTAAGGTCAAGGTTGGTTGTAGACTTTTTTGCAAAAGGTTCTTTTCTGATGAATAGCACCCCAATGACACTGAAGAAAGATGGTTTGGCTCAAGTGGTAGCTGTCTTCTTTAACTCGTTGTTGATGAATGAGCTTGATTCCCTGGAACACCCTAGGAGAATGGAGAATGGTATAACCTCAAAGATAGTAGACGTTATTATTTTTTTTTTTTGCTTTTGTGACAGTCTTTTTTTAGTATTGAAAACATTTCAAAAATATCCAGTTATTCAATCATTACTGGATATAAATATATTATACATATATATAAATGTATATAAATATAAAAATGTATATTTGACTCAGACAGTATTTAGACAACTATATGGTAGGTCCCCTGTGAATTCCTATCAATGGAAATCATTTAATTTACATAAGTGCAAAGTCAAGAATAAGAATTAGTAATGTCCTTTGTCATAATATGTTTATTTTTTTAAGTCCATAAGTATCTTTTTTATAGTTCACGATACAATAGCTGAATCAATAGAAGTTGCAATATAATGTAAGCATATTTATCGTTACAAAATTCTACCCCTCATATAATAAGGAGGTAATCATTTTTTTTTCTGACTGCTGGATACTTTAATTTTTTCCTGTTTTATGGAGATTTATACAGCCACTGTTTTCTACTGAACTGTGTCACCTTTCATTACTTTACACTCTTTTCAAATTTAATTCTTTGGGATGGAAAATGTTATGAAAAATACATGTATTACTTGAGTCTAAAGGCCTTGCTAAACTACAGTCATCATATTAACAATTTATGACTATCATGTACCTAATTGTTATCACAATTGCCCTGACAGCTCATAAATAAAGCAAAAGCCATAAAACAAACAAAACTTTTAGGAATGTGACATACGTGAGCAGCAGAGCTCTAAAGACCCCCAGTTAAGGATAGAAGCTGAAACAGCTTCACAGAAGTGTCACGGAAAACCGATGAAAACCAAACCTCAAATTCTGCCCCATTTATTTGGTCGAGTTCAAGTCCTGATTGAGGAAGCCTCAACTAGCCCCACTGCTGCTGCAGGAAAAGGGAAGCTTGGGGTCAGAGAAATGCAACATGGCCACCTAGAACCTGGACATGCACTGATACATAGGTGACTGTATTCTGAGGCAGAAAGAAAAGGTGGAGGGATTATCCTTATTTTGGGTTTTCAGTGAGTATTTGACAGTGAGTAGGCAGATATTGGAAGGTCGTTATACCAGAAAACTTTAACAGCAGAATGAAAACAACAAGTTAATAATAATAATAATAATAATAATAATAATAATAAAGTAGTGATTTTTTAAATTTAATGTTTGTTATTTATTTTTGAGACATAAAGAGACAGAGACAGGGGAGGGGTAGAGACAGAGGGAGACACAGCATCCGAAACAGGCTCCAGGCTCCCACAGCTGTTAGCACAGAGCCTGATGCAGGGCTCGAACCCACAAGCCATAAGATCATGACCTGAAGTTGGACACTTAACTGACTGAGCCACACAGGCACCCTGCTCTTGTGATTTTTAAAATGAGGAGGTGGGGAGAGAGAGAGTTGTATACAGAACATTCCTCAGGCCTGACTTGCATCTGATACTGTGTAGTAGACAAAGAGACTGGCTCTATTTAGAACATTGGCTGGTTTTCCCTTTACTTTGGGGAGGGTCAGGGAGTTGAAATCATTCATGAGAAAAGCAGAGTGAGCAGGGAGCCTGGGCGACCACCTCCGTGAAGTGAAGCCACCCTGGGCAAGAAGTGACTGACTACCACTGGTTGTCTCTGGTGGCCCTTCCAGACTCCCCCAGGCCCGCAGAAGTGAAATCTGTAATGATTTGAAGGAATTCAGAACACACCATTTCAAAATATGCCACCTTGGCATGTTGACATTTTTGAGTTAAAGGCACTTGAAGAACAACACATGCAAGGAAAACACGGTGACCTTGCTTCTTTTTCCGAAAAGCAGCAGATGAAATTCCCAGACTGAAGTTTCCCTCCCGCTGCTATAAGGTAAGAACATTCTCAACCAGGACAAGCAGCTGAGACCAGTGAGAACTCGGCCAACAGACCTTGTTCAAGTCCTTATCTCTATGTGATTATCAGCACAACTTTACTTACCTCCCACAAATGCCTCTCCTTGTTCAACCTCTAATGGAAGTAACTGGCTTTCACCTTTCCTTTGGGTCTTTATTCATAAGGAGGACTCCTGGGCCACATAAAACTTGGATCAAATGAATTGGCCTGCTTTTTCTTATTGATCTGTATTATGTCAGGTGTATCTTTAGGCTCAACCAAAAAGAATAGAAGGAGGGGAAAGGTAAAGATTTGCCTCTGCAGACGATTGCCCTCCCCCTCACACTACCTTCTGCCCCCACCTAACACCGCCTCCTCCATGGCCTCCATCCTGGCCAGGTCCCCAATTAGCTTGTGATGTTGACATCAAGAATGGGCAAGGAAGGGGGCGCCTGGGTGGCTTAGTCGGTTAAGCGTCCGACTTTCACTTAGGTCATGATCTCGAGGTTCGTGGGTTCGAGCCCCGCATCGGGCTCTGTGCTGACTGCCAGCTCAGAGCCTGGAGCCTATTTCAGAGTCTGTATCTTCCTCTCTCTCTGACCCTTCCCTGCTCACGCTGTCTCTCTCTCTCTCTCTCTCCTAGAAATAAATAAAAATATTAAAAAAAAAAAAAAAAAGAATGGGCAAGGAAGGACAGGAGCTTAGAGATCACAGAGGTCAGGTCTGCCTGCATAATTCGAAGTGGAAATGGGGGAATAGGTCTGAAAACCCAGGATAAAGAATGAGAGTTTTCTATAGTGTTTTGGCAGCTAAGAGGCTAAAGTGTGGCATGGAAAGAAATGGAATACAGTTGTTAGGGGATTGATTTTTTAATTCCACTCATTGTCCATTTAAAAAAAATAATGTTTATTTTATTTTTGAAACAGAGAGAGACAGAGGGGGAGGGGCAGAGAGAGACAGAGAATCCAAAGCAGGCTTCAGGCTCTGAGCTGTCAGCACAGAGCCCCACACAGGGATCGAACTTGTCAGCTTTGAGATCATGACCTGAGCCAAAGTCAGACACTAAACTGAGCCACCCAGGCACCCCTACTCATTTTAGGGATGTAGGGATTCTATATCCTTCTAGGGATGAGAATCAAGAACCTCAGCAATTCTCAATTAATCTTCAGTCATATTGCAGTGTGCTTTCAGTTTGAATTTTTTTTTTTTTATTGAGGTATAATTGACATTGTGTAAGTCTAAGGAGTTCAAGGTGTTGATTTGATGCATCCCTAGGTTGCAGTATGATTACTAGCATAGCATTAACTAACACCTTCATCACGTCACATAATTATCACTTATTATTTTGTGGCGAGAACATTTAAGATCTAGTTTCATAGCAACTTTGAAGAATATTATACAGTATTGTTAACTCTAATCACAGTGCTGTGCATGAGATCTCCAGAACTTTCCTATCTTCTAACTACAAGTTTGTACCCTTTGACCATTTAAAAAAAATAATATGACTCAGCTTCTGTAGTAAACCACGGGGGCTTCAGTGGAGTTATCTTCTTAAACAATAACACTAGCGTGTTGGAAATGCTCTCAGCATCGAGATTTCTTACTATGCAGCCCGTGTGCTCTACATATGTCGTGGGAGGCTGAGAATTCATGTCAGGTTTAATTACAGGGGAAGAGGATTTCATTCTCTCTGAAACTTCAAACTACTGAAATGAATTAAAACACAAGCAAAGGGATTCATTCTCAGAGGGAATCCTCAGATGCATTTCTTTAAGATTGCTTATGGAGATGAGGAAGAAAACGAGCTCACCTTGGTGCTCTTCAGCTGCTGCTGGAGCACACATCCCAGAAAGACCCAAGTCAGCAGCCAGGAGAGAAGAAAGTTCTAACAGCTTATGACTGGGAAAGGAAAGGCTATTGAAAAGTTCTTGGTTTTCAAAGATCCAGAAAGGTTGGTTGAAAAATGGAGAGAAATCTGCCGGGGGAAGACAGAGTGTGGGGAGCCAGTGAGCACATATGGCGAGGACACACCAAAGGCACTAATGACTGGTGGCCCTTAACGACCTCTGGAAGAGAAGCCATTAGTGAAGACGATAGGAAGGATGGAAGCCGAGATGCTTGGAGATCTGGCTCAGTCACATTCTGCGAAGCAATAGCCCATGTGTCTGCAGGGAGAAAAATAAAGAGAAAATAGAGGACAATAAGAAAATGAGAAAAACAAAGGAGAGAATAGTAGGGTCCCTGACACAGACAGACGAGAAAATCTCTGTGGATCTCCTCTGCGGGTTGGGGATGTGTTTGTAGATTTATTTGGCTTTTTCAGAGCAAGCTTTAATCAGAGCACCCAGGTTTCTAGGAGAAGCCCCAATCGAGCTGCAGGACACAGACGGAGAAAACCCAGCAGTGGAAGTTATCTCAGGGTCAGCAAGTCCCAGAAATGCAAGTGCAAGCAGGCTGGGGATATCAGAGGAAGGGGAATTTCGGCCCTACCTACTTGTCTCTGATGTCATAAGTCATGTTTCTCTTTGGGCTTATTGATAAAATGTGTATGTATTTGTTTTCTGTTGCCACCATAATAAATTACCATACTTGGTAGCTTATATAACACAAATGCATCATCTTACATTGCCGTTGCTCAAAAGTCTGACACGAGCCTCGGGGGCCTAAAATCACAGGGTAAGCAGGGCTGGTTCTTTTCTGGGGTCTCTTGGGAAAAATCTGTTTCCTTGTCTTTTCCAACTTCTAGAAGCCTCTGGCCTCCTTTGACCCATGGCTTTCTTCTTTCCAAGCCAACAACGCTATGTTTCTCTGACTGCTCTTTTGTGGTAATATCTCACTCTGACCAAAAACGGCAGGGACAGGTTCCTTAAATGTGATTAAACTGGGCCCACCTACATAATTCCGGCCTGTCTCCTCCATCTCAGAGTCTTTACCCTTAATCACCTCAGCAATGCCTCTTTGGTAGTACAATATAGCATACTTACCGTTGCCCGAGAACAGGACTCGACTTTTCTGGGGTGAGAGAGGCAGACGTCATTCTGCCTTCCACACTTGGTAAAAAGACCTTTTATTCCACACTTGTTCAGTGAATGAGGAGAAAATGATACTATTACCTATTGTTCTACCTTAAAAGTATCTTGATGCATGAAAGACTTTACATGTATTAAAACATTCAGATTTTATAACAAGCATGCGAGCCGACTGGGAATCACAGAACACAATAATAAGATCAAGAGGAAATGGTCTCTGTAGTCACAAGTATGTATTTCATGCGCAATTAGCTGAATAAATTTCTTCTCTGAGTCTATCAGATACGCCGTCAGGAAATGGAAGTCAGTGGTGACTTTCATTTCCATAAATTTTATAAAATGCATTGACCCTTCTTGCACTGGACACGTTTCTAGGTGAGCAGCCACCAAATTCATTGTGCTCATTCAGACCACCAGACAATTAAGCCTCAGAATAGAATTTAAAACTAATACCTCCCCCTTTGCTCTGTCCTTCCTTAAACTCTGAGCAGGATGTTTGGATATGTAGAATGAACTATTTTCTCAAGAGCGTAGAATCTATCTTATTATCAGATAAAATAGTGATGTGAGGACTACTACATTTAGGGACTTCAATGGGTCACTGAACATCTCTATAGTTGAGTGTCATGGCTAAAGTATTAATGTGCATGGAGAGAACCCAGATTTCTGGGATGTCAGGTTCTGTGATAAAATCTTTTTTGTAACAACACTACCAAAACCTGTGAGTCTTGTTTTAGTACAGAGCCTGTGATTTCGAGTATAAAATCTGAAATGTCACCAAGAACCCGAGTTTGAGAAGTTGGAGTAAAACTGAGGTTACAATTCTCAATTTGGATTCATGGCAACTTGTATTTGTATATACAGGTGTTTACATGTGTTTGTTTGTTTTTTAAGTTTATTTATTTTGACAGAGACAGAGAGCATGAGTGGGGGAGGGTCAGAGAGACCAGAAGAAGGAAAGAATCCCAAGCAGGCTCCACACTCTCAGCGAGTGGATATTGATTTCATGAACCATGAGATCATGACCTGAGCCAAAGTTGGATGCTTAACTGACTGAGCCACCCAGGCGCCCCACATTTGAATATTTTAGACTACACCACTTACATATATAACATCGCAAAAAAAAAGAGTCATGTATAAAATGAGGTTTAGTGATATTCAGTTCTAGAATCCAGCATGGCTTCATTTTTTCCTTAAGTATGTGGCCATGGGGGATTTATTATTGTCCCAGAGTGTCAATGTCTTTCTCTGCAGAGAAACATATATGTGTATATATGTATGTGTGAATGTATATATGTGTGTGTGTGTGTGTGTGAATGTACATGTATATATGTATATATAATATTATATATATATATACACACACAAATATTTGGTAATTAAATAAACTGATGTACATGAAAATGCCCAGAATACAGACAGCTGAAAATCACTTATTTTCAAAATTGAATTTCATTAAAACAGCAATGAGATACCACTACTTATTAGAATGCTCAAAATCTGGAGCACTGACAACACCAAATGCTGGTGAGAACGTGGAGCAAAAGAACTCTCATTCATTGGCAGTGAGGATACAGAATAGCACGGCCGCTCTGGGAGACAGTGTGGCAGTGTCTTATACAACTAAATGTATTCCTTCCATGTGATCCAGCAACTGTGCTCCTTGGCATTTGCAAACTTATGTCTACACAAACGCCTGCACTGTGGTGTTCATAGCAGCTTTATTCATAATCGCAAAACCTTGGGAGAAACCAAGATGTCCTTTAGTAGGTGAATAAACTGTGGTCCATCCAGACCACAGAATATCATTCGGTACTAAAACGAAATGAGTTATCAAGCCACGAAAAGGAATGGAGGGAACTTAAATGTACGTTATTAAGCGAATGAAGTGGATTTGAAGCGGCTACATATTATATGATTCCAATTATTTTGCACAGGTAAAACTACAGAGATGGTAAAGTGATCAGTGATTTTCAAGGGCCATGGGGAGGGAAGATGAATAAGGAGAGGACAGAGGCTGTTTAGGATGGTGAAAATAATCCCCATGATACTATAATGATGGATGCATGGCATTATACGTTTGTCCAAACCCATAGATTATCTAACCTGAAGAATGAAACCTAAGGTAAATTAGGGTCTTAGGGTGATAATGAAATGTCATTATAGGTTTTTCAGTGGTAACAAATGTACCACTCTTGTTGATGATGTTCATAATGGGAAGAGGGTCGATGCATATGTGAGGACAGGAGGTACAACGGAAATCTCTGTCTTCCTCTCAAATTTGCTATGAACCTCAAACTCCAAAAAATTATATTAAAATGTCATGAGAACTATTACATCTCTAGAATCTCAAAATCGGATGCTGGAATATTTTTGATGAGACCATACGTACATACTTACAAATATATGCAAATGTCATTAACCTAAAGTTTAATTACAAATTCATGTTCAGCTGGGTAATTTGCAGATGTCGATTCACTTTATTTTAATGAATATCTCAAATTATCTATATGCCTTTCCTTGAAACATTTTCTATCCCTGGAAAATATTACAATAAAACATAATTATTGTGCTAGATTACACAAACAAGTTTTAATTTTCATATGTTAAGTACAAATTAATATTTTTCAATTATGCCAACAAAAGCATATGTGTATTTCTTCATTCCACAGTTGTTTTTTTACAATGAATTTACTGTGGCTTACGATACGCACTAACATTTTATCCTTTCCCTCTTCCGTTCTTTCCTTTTCCCAGTGAAACACTGAATTCTAAATGACCATCTGTCTAAAGAGCTTGTGTTGTAAAAAGAATTGATTTATTTACAAGGCACATCTTGGCAAATATTCTTAGATATTATCTAAAGTTTCAGGAAAACCAGAAACTCTTTCATCATTAATTGGATCAAATGAAAGTACTTCACATCACTTTGTGCCATCAACAAGGAGCATAAGAAATATTTAAACTATATGATAGATCCTAAAACCCAGGTTTATCAAATTCTTTGGGCAGTTACATATGGCCGAAGTATAATGTTAGAACAGTTCTGTGACCTTGATACAGTCATCACGATCTTAATGAAGGCAACTGCTCGATGTAACACATGTGCAGAGACGCATGGGAAATGAGGACATGGCCAAACATACACGCCCAAGGAAGGACATCACATGAAGATTCACCGAATTCATGTCTGTGTAATAAGCATTTTCTAAAGGTAAATAACTGTACACTGATGTTAATCATATGAAGGATACTGGACTATTAGTCTATTAAACATTTGGACTCAGATAAAAAGGAAATCAACAATAGTTAGTTTGTGTTTTGGGTCATTTCAGATATGGCACCCCTGTTTTCTTTTACAAAGAAACAGACCATGACAATATTCAGATTCTAAATATGTTTTGGTTTAAAATATGTACCATTTGGGGGCACCTGGGTGCCTCAGTTGGTTAAGTGTCTCACTCTTGATTTTGGGTCAGGTCATGATCTCAGTTCAGGAATTCAACTCTGTGTTGTGCTTTGTGCTGGTAGCACAGAACCTGGTTGAAATTCTCTCTCCACCCCTCCCCAGCTTGCACTCTGTCTTTCTCAAAATAAGTATAAAATAAAATAAAATAATAAAACACTGTCTTTAGGTGTTTCTGTAATATTCAATGACATTATTAGTATTGGCAAATACCCAGCTCTGCTATGTAGATTTGTTAATAAAAGGAAAATAACTCAGCCTCTCATATCTGTTCTGATTTATTCTCTTAGTGAGAGACCAAAGGGAAAGTAGTTCTGGTGTGATGGCCAGATCTGGAGAGGGATCTCATCAGGGAGCTGGATGGGATGCTGAGATGCACTTGTAAGTGGTATAGATGATACTTTAACCCTAAATGTGCGGTGACATAAAAACAAATCAATTGACCAAGAGCATTTAGGCAGCTGAACCTGAGTCTTGAACGAAATGGATTAATTAGCGATATATTTGTTATCAGCCTTATCTTATTGGAGGAAGAAAGTTTGAATCCAAGTAATTTCTTCCTTGAGGCAAAAAGAGGTTGATTAAAAGAGGAACAAATCACATTTGTCTTTTTCTTTTTATTTATTGCACCAAATAAATAGTTCTCTAGAAAAATAATATATCTACTAACTTCTGTGCTTCACAAAAATCTTGTACTTCCATTGAATTAAATCTTGCCTCGGGATAATTAAAACATGCTATTCATTAATCAAATATTCCAGAAGCCATTTTTCAATAATCCATTATTAGGGGAGTAATTTAACAAAATTAGTTTTCTTTAGATGGGACACTAACTTGGGAAAACTGATTACCATCAGAAATGGGTAATATGTTTTACAATTGAAAAGAACAAGGAATTGCTCAGTTTTGTTTTTGTTTTGGGCCTTGTTTACACTTCTCAGAAGTGAAAATGTCAATCACTGTCATATTTTTTTATTTTTGTCTTTATGAAAATTATTTCCAGATTTTCATCTCCATTCGCATTGGCACATCTCATATATATTCTTATACATTAATCTTACATAATTTAACCTCCTCTGGGACATTTTAATAGAGATGCCCTATTCTACCATCAAAGTCAATGTGTCAGAAAGCCAATTTTTTTCCTGTGTGGAAATTATAACAGCAATAAAATGATTACTAAATTTATATGTCACTTTTTAAAAAAATTTTTCTTAATAGTTGTTTCTTTCTGAGAGACAGAGAGAGACAGAGCATGAGTGGGGGAGAAAGAGAGAGGAGACACAGAATCTGAAGCAGATTCCAGGCTCTGAGCTGTCCACACAGAGCCTGATGCGGTGCTCGAACTCACGATCTATGAGATCATAACCTGAGCTGAAGTCAGACACTTAACCAAGTGAGCTGCTCAGGCGCCCCTATGTCATTTTAATATAGGACTGTTTTCGGTATTGGCCATAAGACAAAACCCACATTAGTAACTTGCCAAAGGATCACATAGTTAGTGACACAACTAAAATATAAAACTTCATCTCTTTTCAGCATATGTTTTCATTCAACATATATTTACTGGGCACTAGGAAGTTTTATTTATTTATTTATTTATTTTTTTTTTTGAGGTACCTGGCTAGTCCTTTTTTTTTTTTTTTTTTTTACAAATAGTTTATTGTCAAATTAGTTTCTACATAACACTCAGTGCTCATCCCCAAAGTGCCCTCCTCCATGCCCATCCCCCCCTCCCCCCCACATCCATCAGTCCTCAGTTTTTGTCAGCATTCAAGAGTCTCTCATGGTTTGCCTCTCTCCCTTTCCCCCACCATTTCCGCCCTTCTTCTCCCGCTTGTTCCTCCGTCAAGTTCCTCCTAATCCTCCTATACGTGCAAACATATGATATTTGTCCTTCTCTGCCTGACTTATTTCGCTCAGCATAACACCCTCAAGGTCCATCCATGTTGCTACACATGGCCAGATTTCATTGTTTCTCATTGCCATGTAGTATTCCATGGTATAGATAAACCACATCTTCTTGATCCATTCATCTGTTGATGGACACTTAGGCTCTTTCCATGTTTTAGCTATTGTGGAGAGTGCTGCTATGAACATTGGGGTACATGTGCTCCTATGCCTCAGCATTTCTGTAACTGGGCACTAGGAAGTTTTAATGCTTCTGGGGATATAAGCATGAACATGAAACATTCTTTTCCTTTGTAGCGTTTATGTGGCATTCTGATATTGAATTAACCTCCGAATTGGTCTCCTTATTCTTTGTTCCCTTTACATATCCTCCTACAGCATATTGACAGAATTGAATTTCTAAGACTATCGTGGAAAATGTCTTCCCCCAAAACCCAATAATATAAATGATTGTGATATTAACTACAAATGGAAGTTCAAGTGTCTTAGCTCAGCATGTATGACCTATGTTGATTTTTCTCCTCTATTTCCAACAACCTTATTCTCTATTATTACTGGTGCATTTGTTTTTGGTTTTTTTTTAATGTTTTATTTATTTTTGAGAGAGAGAGTGAGTGCACTGGGGCGGGGGGTTGGTAGAGACAGAGAGAGACACACATACACAGAATCCAAAGTAGGCTCCAGGCTCAGAGCAGTCAGCACAGAACCCAACATGGAGCTCAAACTCAGGAACCGTGAGATCACGACCTGAGCTGAAGTTGGACGCTTACCGACTGAGCCACCCAGGCACCCCTAGTGCATTTGTTATTGTACCAAACTATCTTGTAAAATATTCCACGTATGCTTTGGTTGGTGTCAATCATCTTCATTGACCTTATCCACTTACCTATGAAAGTCCTATGATCAAAGCCTCAGCTGAGTTCTTAACATCCACAGTCTTTGTAAAGATCTCATTTTCTAATATATCATTGTTGGGAGCCATTCTGAGCCTCTGGTGAGGTTAAAGCAAGTTTGCACGGTCTCTTGCCAATCAGATGATGACTGATATCCACACCCCCACTCAGTTATTTCTGCTTGAGCACTGACACCTAAGGTACCTTGTTGATCAATATCGGGAGTGACTTGTCCCCTTATTCTGGCCCTGGTATGATGATTGCACCTTGTGAAAGAGCTTATTGTGGGAACTTCTTGTTTCGATTATGGGAACAGACATCGTGTCTCCAGAAGGTCCTGTTTCCCTCCATACCTTCCCTTGAGCTATGAACAGGCTAATGACCCTTACTCATAAAGGATTGACCTTTACACATACAATGCTGTTTCTACCGTTGCATTAGTCCACCATGTTCATACAGCTCAACATGTAAATCAAACAACCAAAAATGTGTCTCATGCCCTAGCTATTCAAGAAATCATAAAACTAGACACAAAGTTAAATGCCCTCAAAGAGGCTATTCTATGTATTGGAAATGAGCTAAACTCTTTAAAGGTATGGTTGGCTCTCCGGTGCAATAAAGAATATAACTAGAAAATCAAATCTTGCCCAGAGACAAAGAGCCTAACTTAGAAAGAAGGAACAGATAAGGGCAGAAGATAAGTTACTACATACACCTTTGCTAACTGGTGATGTATAGCAGCCCCTTCCCTAAGGCCTACATTCCACAAACACCTTCCCTTACCCTGGCAGCTGTGATGAGAATGGATAAGAGTATCTACAAACCTATGACTTAATCTTAGCATTATTAAAATGTGAACACCTTGTTATTTTCTTAGTTACTCAACCTCACTATAATTGGGGCAGTTCTGCAAGAAGACTTCTGTAAAACCTGTTTCTGTACATTTTCCAAAAACATCTCATCACAGAGAGCTATCCATTGTAAAAATTCCATTTTCTGATGCCATGTTAACATTTGACCTATAAATAAAGACACCAAAACCGACAGGACAGAGATGCTGGCCTGGTGACCAGAAAGACTCTCGGGGCTCTCTCCCACCCTCCCTCACTGACACCGTCCATCCTTCAGGGACCCCTGGACCTGCTGGAGTCAACCTCCAACATATCATAGCAATTATGAGTTGTATGAATGCTGGTACTTACCATAATTTTATAATTTTTTGTATGAGTGTGTCCTCTCAAATAGATAATTCAAAAAAGAGATTTTACCCATTTTATGTTCAATATAGTTTGTTATAGAATTAGGATTTACTAAGTAACAATATAACAATACTTTGTTTAATTAAATAATTGGCTGATTTGCCAGTTCTATTATTCATTACAGCATGTGCCAGATTAGGTGCTGGAAGTGAGGTACAAATAAGGAACAAAACAAATGACTATTAACAATAGTAAAAGTAACACTCAAATAAATGGTATGAAGTTCTCCGTGCTTATCATTGCAAGTGACATTGAATTTTGCCAATACATGTTTATTTTAATCTTATTGCAATCTAAGTGAATCTTTAAATAAACAGTATTGCCTTGAAATCATATTCTATGATTTTTTTTTAAAAAAATTAAATGCTTTTATTTATTTCTGAGAGAGAGAGAGCAGGGGAGGGTCAGAGAGAGAGGGAGACACAGAATCTGAAGCAGGCTTCAGGCTCTGAGCTAGCTGTCAGCACAGAACCCAACATGGGGCTCAAACCACGAACCATGAGATCATGACCTGAACCAAAGTCGGATGCTCAACCGACTGAGCCACCCAGGCACCCCAATCATATTCTATGATTTTAATTAATAATTTACCTAATTCTTTTTGAAGCAACAAACATGAATGCAATCAATGTATTAATAATTACTCTTTTTAAAATTTTTAATGCATAGTTACTTTTGTGTGGCCATAGCCAAGATCTATCTTTATTCTCTCTCTGTATCCATCAACAATTTGCCTAGAATGAGAAAACATCAAAAGGCAGATATGAAGTTATATACTTTGGAGAAATTCAGGATATGACAGACAAAACAAGGTAATTATGAAAAGGAAAATAATTTAGCAGAAATCCAATAAAATCTCAGTACTCATCTTTGAATTAACTTGGGAATGTTATCAGGTAGAGAGAGAAACATTAGTATTTAGTAGTTATATTAAATTCATTCAGTAATAAAAAGAACATGCCTTAAGCAAATCAAAAAGAGAAAACTAATAATTTTGAGTCAATTAGAGTAATTAGATGGTACTGGAAAGACAATAAGAGGAGCCTAAATGGCCTACCTTCCCCAATACAACAATTCCGTATTGTTGTCTATAAAATGTTTTATCCTTTATGTTATCTTTTCATCTCTTTTCCTTGAATTTTAAAATGTTATATAGTTGAAAGTTGCAATTTAATATTTCTTTTCAGTTATGTTCTTTGACATATTTATTAGACCAATTTATTACATATGTCTCAGTACAGTTAAAGTAAAGGAGAAATCACATCATCACACATTTGTTGAATGCCTTCTGCGTGAAGAGTACTGTTAACTACTACAGTCTTGAATGCAACCCAAGGATCATTAACTTAGGTAATGGGAGTTTTAGTATATTGTATAATACCAACATTTAACAAATAGAAAAAGTTAAGTTTGTGTATGACTGTCAAATTACTTAAGTACAATGCAAATAAAGGCTAATAGCAAACAATGAATTTATGCATTAAAACTAAAAGATGAAACATGGAATAGGGATGACAAAAGATGAAAAAGTGATAAAATCAACCTTCCCCAAAAAACTCAAATAAAGTTATTGATTAGATAATAGGGACAATCCAACATTGATCCTTTCTGGATCATTTACAAAGCTAATAAATAATTTGGAAGTGGAAGGATTAGGAGACTTATACCAAACAAATGGACAAATGGCAAGTGGGAGACACTGGATAGCCATGAAATAAGAGAGAAGCGGGCCACTGTATAATGACGTGCATGCAAGCTAAAAGAAAGATCTAGCTTATTTCATGAAGCGAATAATATAAAACTATTAATCAAAAAATATAGAAAGGACAGGAGAAATAGGGTGACATACAATGAGAATAAAAGCCTCTAAATGTCTTAGTTCAGGGCACAGTTCACTGAAGTTATAAAGGGGCCCACCTCCAAAAGACAAGTGTAATTTCTTGTCAGTTGCTTGGGATTACTGAAAATCTGACTATTTTGAAGTCACATGGATAGTAGTGGCACAATAGTAACAGGTATATGGGAAATTAAAAACAGAAAGTAAATATTTAGTTAAATAATATAAATATGAAGTTTAGAAATCTGGATAAAATGAATGTCTCCTTTGGAAATATGTATTATTGTAATTCATCACCAACTTGCCACAGAAATTGTTAAAAATAAATTGTAAGACTTAGCATATATGTCTCATGAAATTTGTCAAATTTACAGGCTAAAAGAATAAATTATTTCAGATTGTCAAAGAGCATCTTAATTTGCAAATTCATTTAACTCCTATAAACTGGTGAGAGAGTGACAAATGGCTTTATTTTTTTAGCAAAGCCAACACTATACTAATATGACAACAAATATTATAAAATCCAAATACTTTAGAATGTTCATAATTAGGAATATCAATAAAGTGTTTCCTAATAATATATTAACAATAAAATTCAGATTATTTTAAGGTCACAGGTTTTTCCTGAGACATAAGGATAAGAATCAGACACAAAAACCTAACATTTCATTACATTACTTGAAATCATGGGGGGCAAATGAATTATTTGACTAGTAACTATTGTAAGATTTGATACTTTTAGAAAAACTGCTACCCAACTCCTTGAATTAGATAAATTCCAGATTTAGTAGAGATTATTTTACTTTCTAATGTATTCATACCTACATCCAGAAACATTTACATAAAATACTAAATTTAACAAATAAGCTTTTTTTTTGTTCTGCAAATACATTTCCCTCCCTTTTACTTTTACCTTTTTTTTTTTTTTTTTGGTTCTGCGCTCCTCGTTTTTCATCTGTTTTATATGGAGAAAGCATCCTCACATGTCTTTTATATTAATATACTAGGATGGATTTTTTTACATATTTTCTCCGTGTTTATATAAACGTATATAGACAGATACACATGTCATATGAAGGGACTATTTTGTCATAATTTGTTTTACAAAAAAAGGGATGAATTTTGTGCCTTGCTTTTCTTCTCAGCAATTCCTCAGAGAAGTTCCTGTATGTTTGGGGTGCCTGGGTAGCTCAGTGGTTGAGCGTCCGACTTTGGCTCAGGTCATGATCTCAAAGTTTGTGGGTTTGGGCCCTGCATTAGGCTCTGTACTGACAGCTCAGAGTCTGTAGCTCAGAGCCTGTAGCTCAGAGCTTGGAGCCTGTTTCAGATTCTGTGACTCTCTCTTTCTCTCTGTCCCTCTCCCGCTCATGCTCTGTCTTGCTCTCAAAAGAAGTAAGTATTAAAAAAATTTTTTAAAAAGGGAAACTCCTCTAATTTAACTTGTCAAGTGCTAACTTTCTCCTTTTAGGAACTTTGTTGTTGGTGGCAAATTCTGAGAGCGCTTTAAGAATTTCTCTTCTGTGTTTTTGTTTTCAGAAATTACACTTGATATACCTTATTGTAATTTCCTTTGTATTTATACTGCTTAAGATTTGAAGAATTTTTGCATATGTTTTTGATGTCTTTTATCAATTTGTAAATTCTCATTGTTTCTTCAAATTACTAACTTTCTACTACTTTTCTCCTTTGCTCCTTGAATTTCATACTTCTTAAAAATGATTTTTATCTTTCTTTTTTCCTCCAAGTGTTTCAAGTTGGTTATTTTCTCTTCTAAGTCACTTGTCTGGTCATTCTAACTGATGATAATGGGCCAGGTTGCCTGACAACAAAGCCAATTATGTAGGAACCTGTAGGTCATTTTCCAGTACCAGGTTTCTTTCCTTAATTTTCCTTCATTTGGTCTTCCCTTGGTATGCCTTGTTATTTTTGAATGGATGCCAATTATTTCGTGTGGAAAACACTGAGCATTCTACATGAGAATCCCTACTGCCAGATAAGCCCCAGCCTTTTGCCCTCTCTCATGATTTCTCTAGGATGAAGGTATCGAAAGTCCCGGTGAACTAAACTGCTCTTCAATGTATCCCATGTGGTTATTTTTTTCTTTACTTGATTCTTTTATGAGAAAATTTCCACTTGTGATGTACTTTTTCTACATTTTAATTGTTTTCAGAGGGATATATTAATCTTTCACAAGCAAAGGCATCATACTCAAAAGTAGATGTTCCTTAATTTTGTAAAATACTCTTTCTGCCTGTTTGATTAGTAGATAATGATAGTGAAAACATGTAAATGAAACTTTCTCTTTACTCTTGATGATAGTATATAAATTGGTAAGAACTTTTTCTAATATATTTGATAATATTTTTGAAATTCAGAATTACACATAATTTTTGCCTAACAGTGGCCCTCTTTTCTTTAGAAATCTTTGCTCACACAGTGCTACAAAAGCATATGTAAAAGATTTTATTGTAGCATTTTATAAATGTAAAGGTGGCTATTGGAATAAATATTGATTGGTAGATGCCTATGTGATCATACAACAGATTACTGAAAGAATGTTTAATATAGAATACTAAGTATAAAATTAGATCTTTGGCTTATTTTCATAGCATCCAACTTACACAAGATACACACATTAAATTGGGTAGAATATATTGAGATTATTTTGGTAAGTAATTATAAAAGATCTAAAATACAGCTTTTTCAGATAGGCCATGCAATTTTAAAAATAATATTTAATAATATGGTTACAAAAACATGAATTTGAATATGCCAGGTAGAGTTTTTGACACTCTGTTATAAAAGTCTGAGGCAAAAAGTCATAGTTAACATTTAAAGGTTCCTCAACATTAAAATTTCCTTCTCCTTTAAAATAAAATATTACTGTCACTATAGATACTCAACAATTCTACAACAAAGGCTCAGATTTTTCCATCTTTTACAAATTGTCAGCAGTTGATTAAGCAAAATATCAACTCTAAAGACTTGAATGAATAAAAGAAATCATGATTTAAAACAAACACTCCAGTCATGTATTTCACTTTCAGTTATTCTCTTCTTTTGTTGTTATTAATTGTAAAATATTAGCACTTTGTTTTGAGGTTATAAAAGTCAAGGCTAACACAAGAGAGAAGCTTCCAGCAGGGATGATGAGCCAATCAGCTGCCTTTCTGCTCAGCATGAGGTTTCTCCAGCTGCAAAAGTAAAATGAATCAACTGTGGAATTTACCCAACAAGCTAATAGCTACACTGTAGTGGTTAGATCATGATATCTCTGTGTCATTACATTTTGAAGTAAGTTTATAAAATAGGTGGATATAAATATAAAAATCAAACATCATAGTAATTAGACAAAAAAAATGAGGTTGCCTAATTTGGTAATTTGCAGTTTATATTATATTATTATATACCGTGGATAAGGAGATACTTATGTATGGGGTTTTTTTGGAGGAGGGTGATGTATCTTATTCTAAAAGGGTTAGAAGCTTGTATATCACTTTAATCATTCTTATCAAGCACTTCCTTGCCTTCTTAAAAATATATCTGTAGTAATTCAACATTTTACAGGTGGTTATCACTTTGGATAAATCATCAATACTGATTTAAAATTAAGACATATGGGAATGTCCCATCAGTAAAGATGCATTTATTTTTTTATAATGTTTTTTTAAATTTTCACTCACCCTGAATGTTTCATTTTAATTTCAATCAAATTAACAAATAAAAAATTATTGAAGTGCCAATAAATTTAGATTATCGGAAAAAATAAGCTACATAATTATATATTGTGTGTGCTATAGTTTGATATCTATAGTTTTATTATATAGTATTTTTTAAATTTTTTAATGTTTCTTTATTTTTGAGAAAGAGTGAGAGAGCACAATCATGGGAGGGACAGAGAGAGATAGACACAGAATCTGAAGCAGGCTCCCGACTCCAAGCTGTCAGCACAGAGCCCAACAGGGGGCTCAAACTCACAAACCTGAAGATCATGACCTGAACCAAAGTCGGACGCTCAACCGACTGAGACACCCAGGTGCCCCTACTGTACTTTTTAAATTGGTATATTTTGTTAGCTGTTTTTCACATAAAAATTTAGATGTTTTGCATAGAAAATGTTCACCAACATTGAATTTAAATAATTATTTGTTCCTATCATCAAATTATTGGTTAGAATGAATTCATATATAATCAGACACATAATATTAAATTCTTCTAAGAATAAAAAGAGTAAAATAAACCAACAAAGCTTAATGACAATCTTATACTTAAAATTTTAATGCAAATTGATAAATAGGTCACTTAAAATTAAGCTGATTAATGATGAAAGCATGCCAAGGAGATACAAGAGCCAACTGAAAGATCTATCAATGGTCAAAGCTGGAAAACATTGAGCATGTAGTATTGGATGACAACTCAAAGTGTGAAATAAATAGTGGTGAGTCCACAGTGATATAAGAAATGATTGAATAAATAAATAAGTGGGATAAAATGAGCAATTCTGTGCAGAAGTCCAAAGAATCTGTATAGATTTTCCTTTAAAAAGGTAGAGCATTACTCTCCATTCCTTAATTGTGGGCTGTGCCTGGTGACCTCCTTCCAAAAAGTATGGTTGGGAAAGGAGAAAAAGTAATCTTACAGTGAAGAAATCTGACCTGACTACTTCAGTCAGGTGATCAAGCTTAATATCAACAGTGATTAGTCATGTTGATTGCATGTATGTCCCCTGAGTATGATGTCAAGAGATTGGTACTTTCCTTCTTGTCTACCATCTTCTCCAAACTCCATTATGCCAATCCAACCATGAGGCAAACCAGACAATTTCTACTGAGGTGGATTTTATAAAATGCCTGACTACTATTCCTCAAAACAGCCAAGGTCTTCACAAACAAGGAAATTGTGAGAAACTGTCACAGTTAAGAGACATGACAAGTAAATGTAAAATTATGTCTTATGCAGGGTCCTGAAACAGGAAAAGGGCATTAAGTAAAAACCAAGAAAACCTAGGTAGAGTATGGGTGTAGGTTAATAATAATGTATTAATACTTGTTCCTAAAGTGTGACAAATACACTATAATAATGGTAAGGTGTTTGTGTGGTACACAAGAGCACTAAAGTATCTTCATAGCTCTGCTTTAAGTCATTATGTGGTAGGTGTGCTTAGAAGGTGTTTCTTTGCTATTAATTTATTTAGTCCTCATAAGAATTCTATAGTATAGATATCATTCCATTTTCTTTCAGATAGAGAAGTAAGGCTTAGAAAAATTTTGCCTCTTCTTAACATCAGAAAAGTATTATGTTGCAGAAAAGGGACTTGGCTACATATGATGTGCATAAATTCTTTCTGCAACAGCCTAAATCATGAAATGCCCCTGCTGTTGGGACATTGGATTATTCAACAATATCTTTGAAACCAATGTTTCAAGGAACATTTGTTAAAGTTCCTCAGTGATATGAACAGCATTGTATATTGAAATATCTATTGGAATGAGCCTTAATGAGGTGTTTTGGGGTTTCTAAAGATATAAATGTGGTTTAGAGGTTAAGTGGGTATTGGAACAAATTTTCTAGATTCAAATACCACTGTATCACTTAGTAGCTGAGTGAGCTGGCCAGGTTCTCTGTGCCTGATTTACTCCCTTGGGTAAAACTGGGATCATACTACAGCATATATTCCTAAGGGCTGCTGAGAGGATTAAACTTTATATATGTAAATTGTTTACAATTTCAAGCCTATAATAAATGTCCAACAATTCATATTTTTTATTATTAAAATGCTTTAAATAAGACACCCAACAGTCATCAAATTAATTTGGGCACATTTCAAGCTATGAATCTGGACATCTTGTTAAAGGATGATTTAGAAAATACAACAGATAAAATGAATATGATGAAAAAACACAACTATGAAATGAAACAGTCCAAAATATAGTGTGATGATATATATATGTCAGGTTTTGCCTCAGGAATCAAATATTGTTCTGCTATTCTATGAGGAGTGGCCAACAGCCCTTTGATTTCTTACTGAAGTAAAGATCTGCATTGAAGTTTTGGAATAACTCTATAAAGTAAAACTTTGGTTGTGATCCTCTTTATTTCAAAATTATTTAATATTCAATATTGCCTTAGCCTATAGTTGGCCATCTGATGTTTTCAATACAATAGTTTCTAAAAGATTTTAAGACTCTCACAGATGGTTTGCGTTTACTTTATTAAATTCTACTAGTATCCATACTCTTTAATCCTTCTACTTTACATGCCACCACATAGACATTTTGGGCAAAAATTGTTAGCCATTTAGCCGATGTAGTCTGCTGTAGTAGGAGCCAGGAGTCCTGGACTGAGATGTTTCCGGACACAACATGGCATACACAGTCATGTGTCGGTGCTTTTGTTTCTATGAAATAGACTCCAAAAGTGGGACTTATAAAGCAAATCTACTATGAATTTGTATCTTTGAGACAACCATGCCTGATTACTTTAGAACATAATGGCTATTCGTACTTTCATCATCAGCGTATGAGACTGTTTTTCTTTTCTACCATTGTGTTCTTCTGTCTCCACCCCTTCAGCCTCTCTACCCAAATACAAGGAGCGAAAATGATCATTTATACTCTTATTTGAATCTGTATGTGATAGACTACTAGCCAGGCAGGTGCCTTCCCTTATTTTATGAACGCTCTGAGTTGCCTGTTTTCTGATTGATACTATCTTTTACTTCTTGTTTTTCTTATTTTATTAAAATTTTCTCTCCCTCTTCTCTTCCTTCTTATTTCTGCCGTATTCTTATCAGATTACTGAAGATATATATATGTTATAAAAAGAAAACAACTTTTTTCAAACATTTTTGACTGCTGTAAGTTTGACATTTGATTTCAAATATATTATCTTTTATAAAACTCAAATAGTTAATGCTTATATCTACAAATCTGTAAAATGTGATTTTTTTCTTTCTTGCTGAAAAATATTCTGTATACATGAAAGGTTTTACTTTTATCACATTCCACCTTGAGTTTTCTTTGGTATATGCTCTGAGGTTAGAATTTAACTGCATTTTCCTCTGAGAAGCCAGTTTCATCTATAATGTTTATTAAATAGGCTATTATTTAATCACATATAATAGCATCTTAATAAAATCATTATAAAATAATTGAGTAAATTTCTACATTCTATTGTGTTTTTTCAGTGACTAAAATATAGTTTAATCTCCACTGGAATGAAACCTTCGTTTTATTTACTCCTTGGTTTCGTCAAGATTGTAATTCTTACAGTAAGTTACTTAAGTTCTGCTCTAGTGAAGTCCTCTGTAAATGGTAATAATAATAGCAGTTACCTCATAGGGATATTTTGAGGATTAAATGAAACAATACATAAAAAGAGTTTTTAAGACTACCCAACACCAGTTAGGTACTAATTACTTAAAAACATTGGGTGAAGCTTTGTCTTACCCCTTTTAATTGGTGACTATAAGTGAATTTTGTGTAGCTTTTCACCATTGAACCATTTTATGCTTTTATTCTTATATATTTGGGAAAGGAGATTAAATATTATTTCTTAATTTGATCAAAAACCTACTTTCATTTGTTTGACTATTAGTTTATTTTTTTCTAAATTAAATATTAAAAACCATAATATTTCACCTGAGTACTGATTTGGCCACCTTCTACATTTTTTAAAATGTTTATTTATTTTTGAGATAGAGACAGAGCTTGAGGTGGGGAGGGATAGAGAGAGAGAGGGAGACACAGAATCCAAAGCAGGCAACAGGCTCTGAGCTGTCAGCACAGAGCCTGATCCGGGGCTCGAACCCACGAGCCATGAGATTATGACCTGAGCCGAAGTTGGACGCTTAACCGATTGAGCCACCCAGGCCCCCGCCCCCCTCACCTGCTACATTTTTAAACAGAATTTGGACACATATTCTTTGTGTCTGAAAATATAGCTAATATTTTGTTTTACAATTATCCCCTATGTTTTAGTTAAATTGTATATTATCTACTCATAGGGCGAAGTGGCTTTAACTGTGGTTCCAAAACATGACACATTTGTGTCCTATCAACAGCTCACAGAGGTAACACACAAACACACATACACCCCCAAAAAAAGCTGTATCAAAGTTCTGTATCAAAGGCTATTTGAAAACAATAAAGTGTTATGTGGCACGGAAAAGATAGAGACTGAAAGTGTTCTCAATCTTCTTTTTCTAATGCTTAGTGTACTATTCTGCTTATAACATAAAGCTTTCCTTTAACAAATGTGAGATAGAAACATAATGCTGGTATTGGGAATACCACCCAAATCTAGTGATGAAAACCAATTATGCTAGTTAAACACTTAGCTACTAGAGGTTAGATATGTGTGTAAAGATATTATAAAATACAGGTTATGAGAACATTGACATGCTTTTACCTTCATTTATTTATGTGTTATAGAGAATGATTTTACTCTATGTGTGTGTGTGTGTGTGTGTGTGTGTAAGCATTTCACACATTCCTTGCCTTAATTACTAGGCTTCGAGAAGGTGACAATGTTAGAATTCACAGCAATTAAGTTGACTGGATAAGCTCCCAGTTAAATGGAATACGAATAAAATAGCACAGTGAAAACAATTTAGAAATAGGCACATTAAGTATAAATTTGCACATGAAAAGGAACACATATCTGTGTGAAGTATTTAGGACAATATATTTTATCCTCATTCAATAAAGGTATAATAGTTATATGTGATATCTGTGAATATGTCAGGACTAAGGGATCTCTCAGAAATATTGTTCTCACATGTCAGTTACTGAACAAAACAAGCTTCTGCCATTACTTTAAAAAGTAATTTTTTAATTACATTAAAAGACAAAAAACACAAAGCTACATACCAATTCATAAAATGACCCATGGGCCAAGAAAAGGACCCCCTGGGAAGATTGACCCTCTGTATAGCTCAGTAACTATAAATGTTTGGAGGATGCAACAGAGAGACCTGGGGTAAAATGTCGATCTAGATTTTTACCTGGCAAGTCAGATTCTTCACACACAGAGGATGTGAAGGAAACCACGGCCCAGCGACCCCATTACTCTGGGCTAGATTTTATTGTTGTCACTCCTTGGTGGGCTCCAGATTGAACATAAATCATGAAAGGGGCTCAATGAGTTGGTGAGAACACAGATTTTCCAGCAGTATTTATTGTCATTCTGGTACTATGGAAATCATGTGTGTGTAATAGCAGATTGAATGGTTCTGCAGAGGTAAGAAGACACAGGAAGGTGATATATAATAAATTTTATAGGCATTTCCTTCTATAAATTTGAGACTAACCCCTGAGACTCGTTTGACTTCTTCCATAGCATTTTGTCTTAACAAACTTTTATTCCCCAGGAAAATGCAAAGTATATAGAAATTAAACTGTCACGGATTCATAACTTTTTGAAATTTCAGGCAGTTGAATATGTCTACATTCATAGGCCATTTTCGGGTGATGGTAAAGGCACCCTACCTCTATCCAAAGGATTTCTGAATCCTAGTCCATTAGAGGCACTACCTATATTTTGTCTCTGTTGGCTTTGCAGTTTGGGTTCCTATTTGAAATCATATACTTTAACATGATGCATCTTGCAACTATCTTGTGAACCATCTTGTGTGACAATGACTGTCAAAAGAAAGGGGTCAGGAGAAGTCATGCAAGGGACAAGCAGAAGATCAAAGGGTGGGGATAAGTTAAAGTTGAGCCTAGTTTTTTATTTTCAAGCATGCTTGAAACCAAAGAGAAAGGCAGCAATACACCAATGATGGATCTGCGTCTGCCTCCATCTATATAAACATCGCCATAGCACGTACGTCATGGCCCCTGCTTTACATAAGATCCATTAATGGCAATAATACAGCGCTTTAAAAAATGAACAACACACCTAAATAGATGTTGGAAAAACTGAGCTTGTAGGTAGACTTGTAGTTTATGACCCGGCAAGTTATTTATATGATGCAAATGACATATAACAAATCTTATAGAAGTTTATTTTATTGACAAAAAATTAGTCACTTTCATAAACTTTTGAACATTGCATTAGTTTCCTATTGCTTGTGTATCAAATCGTAAACTAGGTAGTTTAAATAACATAGAGTCCTGCAAGTCAGAATTCCAAAATGTGTCTTATAGAAAAAGTCGAGATGCTGGCAAAGCTGGTTCCTTCTGGAGGCTTCTAGGGGGAAAATCTGTGTTTTTGTTTGTTTGTTTTTGGGTGTTTTTTTTTTTTTTAGCCTTGCTTTAGCTTTTAAAGACTGCATCCTGGTCCCCTTCCCAGATCACTCCAATTTCTGCTTCCATTGTCACATCGCTTGGTTTTGATTCTGACCCTCCTGCCTCTCTTTTATAGTGATCTTTCTCACTAAATTGTACCCACTTGCATAGTCCAGGAAAACCTCCCCTCCACAAAGTTTTAATGTAATCGCATCTGCATGGTCCTCCTTGCTATATAGGGTGACATTCGCATGTTTCAGTAATTAGAAGGGACATCTTCAGGAAGGGGGGCATTATACTATTTACTTTGGGCATCTACTATGTGTTTACTATTGTCTTATATACTAAAGTGAAAAAGAGAAAAGGCTTCTATCCTCAAAGGACTTACATTTTTTTTAATGTTAACTTATTTTTGAGACAGAGAGTGTGTGCGAGCAAGGAAGGAGCAAAGAGAGAGGGAGACAGAGGATCCAAAGCAGGCTCCATGCTGCCACCACAGAGCTGGATGTGGGACTCAAACTCACCAACCATAGCTGAAGTCGGACGCTTAACCAACTGAGCCACCCAGGTGCCCTCAAAGTACTTACAACCCGGGTGGGAGAAATGCTCACAACAGGTGGCTTACCCCTTGACAGGGAATGCCATTGGGAGGACCAAATATGAAGAAAAGATTGAGATGAGCCCTGGTAGAAAAGAATTAGTCAAGGGACACCTGAGTGGCTTGGTCAGTTAAGCTTCCAACTTCAGCTCAGGTCATGATCTCACAGTTGTGAGTTTGAGCACCACACCAGGCTCTGTGCTGTCAGCTTGGAGCCTGGAGCCTGCTTTGGATTCTGTGTCTCCCTTTCTCTCTCTGCCCCTAGCCCATTTATTCTCTCTCTCTGTCTCTCTCTCTCTGTCTGTCTTTCTGTCTCTCTCTCTCTCTCAAAAATAAATAAACATTATTTTTTTTTAAAAAAGAAAAGAATTAGTCAAGTTGGCAAAAATAGGGAAAGGGGATTTTCTAGGAAGAAGGAAGTGTGTATATGTGTGAGAATGATGGAGCTTGTCAAGAACAGTTAGAGAGGAGTATTTGAGGAAGTGAGTAATGATTTTTGAGCTCCACAGGATGAAAGCCAAATTATGAAAAGCCTTTTAAATGAGCTTCAGACAGTGAGCCTCAACCTTGAATACTGGTCAGCATCGCTCAGGAACTATAAATACATCTGGTGTCTAGACCCTCCATCAGGTTGCCTTGGTGTAAATTGGACTTTAATCGTGGATAGAGATAATGTTAACACCATTTTATGTTAATGTATGTTCAGGCTGAAAAGCACTTTGAATTTCTAGAGACTTCTAAATTCTATCCAAGTACTGTAGAAAACTAATGAATGATTATAAAGGGTCCAGATGTGACAGTTAACTTTATACTTTAGAAAGATAAATATGGGGAGTGCTAGATGTTAAGTTGAATGACCCAAGATCAGAAACATGAAGAGTAAGAAAGAATCTGTTATTTTATTTATTTATTTATTTATTTATTTATTTATTTATTCATTCATTCATTCATTTATTTATTTTTAAATGTGTATTTTTGAGAGAGACAGAGACAGAGACTACAAGCAGGGAAGGGGCAGAGAGAGATGGGAACTGAGGATCCTAAGTGGGCTTTGACTGACAGCAGAGAGCCTGATGTGGGGCTCAAACTCATGAACCATGAGATCATGACCAGAACAGAAGTCAGACTCTTAACCAACTGAGCCACCCAGGAGCCCTAAGTATCTATTATTTTAAATCAGAAATCACAAGGCCTGACTTAAGGTAATGAATATTATTTTAACCCCTAAGTAGGGTTGATGGATGCCTGGGTAAATGAAGGGTAATGGATAAAATTAAATTTTAAATGATAATTTGGGAGTGAATTTACAGTACATAACCTTTACGATATGTAATAATTTTTACATTTATATCCTCAGCCCTTAATTCCCAATAAATTCTATATATCTACGTGACTTCGACAACTAGATGTCATATAGATATTTTAAATTTCACATATTGAAAATAAAAATCTTGATTAATTACTACACTTTTTTTCTACTATCTATCTCACCCATTATATGCATGGGAAATTTGTTCTTCCATACATATTCTGTCCTAGGAAGATATTTTGGGGTTATCCATATCACAATTCTTTTTCTTCCACTCCACAACTAAGAGCAGCAAATCTTGGAGTCTCTATCTCCATACTGTTTTTAGAAAGTCATCACTTCTCAAAACTTCTGCCATGACTACCTGGTTCACACCACTAATGTGTCCTAGTTGACCTGTTACAATAGATCCTTCATGGAAATTTATGCCTTGGACTTTGCCTTTCCTCCATCTGCATTAAACATAAGAATCAGGGGCGCCTGGGTGGCTCAGTCGGTTAAATGTCTGACTTCTGCTCTGACGTGGGCTTTGGTCATGATCTCGCAGTTTATGAGTTCAAGCCCTGAGTCGGGCTTTATGCTGACAGCTCAGAGCCTAGAGCCTGTTTCAGATTCTGTGTCTCCCTCCCTCTCTGCCCCTCCCCTGCTCACTGTCTGTCTTTGTCTCTCTCTGTCTCTCTCTCTCATAAATAAATAAAAAACATTAAAAATTTTTTAAATAACAAATAAGAATCAGAGAGATTCCTCTAAAATATATGTAAGGTTTTGTCACTTCCTTGCTCAAAATATTCCAATGGCCACTCTTTCCTCTCAGAGTGAAAGCCAGGTCCTTATCAACTAATGACACTTTTATGTTTCCCTGAATCCAAAGTCCATACCTCCATCCACAAACATGTTCATTAATTTAATCAAAATGTGAGGAAAAATAAGTACCATTTCTGTGATCTTCATATCTCTAAAGCATGACGATTAGCATGATTTTAGGCACAGAGTAAAGGATATTTATGAATTTAAAGATTAGCTGACATTTGGACATGTATCCTTTTAAATAAATAGTGAAATACATTCACTTATGTTCTATATCTTATAAGCTGCTAACTCTGCAAATTGGTAAGAATAAACATAAACAAAATTACCCATCATGTAGAATTTAAATGGAAATACATTTTACACTAAATCATAGCAATTTACTACTAAGCAATTACTAATAAGCAATAATAGCAATTGCTGAGATGTAATTTTTAGGATCAGGACTTTACTATTATTCTAAATTAGCTTAAAAGAACATTTTATAATTTTATTGTGTTAATTATTTTAATATCTAGTGGTATTTTATGGAATAAGATGGAGAAATTTAAAAAATCATTTGAGTACTTTGTCCATTAAATCATTCTTTTATTTACAGCCATAAAATCATGATTTAATGTTAGATCACTCAAGCTCTCAAGTACAAAGATGCTGCAAAATATTGAACTCTGACAAATGTTTAGGAAAAATATTGAATAAAGAAGGTGAAAGGTTTACTGAAAATGATTCTTTGTTTATAGGCAAGGGAAACATACATTTTGTAGTTTCCATTTTCTGGTTTTCCAGGGATAAAATATTTAGTATAGCAGTGTAATCTAAATTCTTAGAGAGCTAGAACTCAAATGACTAAAATGGCTTAGAGCTCTAAATTCTTTAGGGTATGCTTAAAGGGAGTAATTTGGAATTTTCCTCCCTCTTGTTAAATATTATTATACAGCTGAAAAGTAATATTGAAATGACAAACAATTTTAAGAAGAAAAATTTCACTTGGATGTGAAAACTAAAAACAGCTGGTAAACTCTGCTGCTGTACAATTAATACCAATAATTACAGTGATTAATGCATATCCATTATTTCAATTCCTAAATGAAACAATGGGTGCGGGGCTCCATGGTAGGTTCTGTACTGTAAGCTGGTGACAAAATGCTAATATGGTTGACACATCTCTGCATTCATACAAATTGCAGCATAGGATGAGAGAGAAAATTTATTGACCTTTGTGATTAGGCACTGTGTGCTACGTGGACAGGGAGAGGGTTTCTAATTGCAAATTAACAAAAAAAAAAAAAAGGAAGAACAAGGAAAAATCCAAGCAGAAGGGTCAATGTCCAAAGCCTTGATATGGAGGCCTTCACTGAGGACTCAGAAAACATGTAACCTGCATGGAGGGTAGGAGATGAGTGATAAGTCAGGACCAAGGCTGTAGGGAAGGTGGCTATGAAGTTTCTCGTACGTAGTGCCAGGGAACTGGATTATCTTTTTCAGAATAATGGGAAGCCAATAAAGGATTTTATGATTTGCAATTTTAGAAGATGGGTTGGAGAAAATCTGATACTAAGTGGAGGTAGTGGGATGGAGAGAGGTGAGTGGATTTGAGTTGCATCTTCCATTACCTCAGCAAGCGTATGTGAAACTGATGATATCAGTGTTTTTTAAGGAGCTCTGTGAATTTTTCACCATATAGCAGTGTGCTGAGGAAAGTAAAATACACACATATTTTTGACGGCTGTAGTATATAAGACATGAGCTGACATTGATCTCTACAGACATAAGTCTTCATGATCCTCCTGCTAGGGGTAAATGGTAGGTGAAAATGAGAATTGGGAAATAAATGGAGTCCTTGTCTTGATTTAATGGTAGAGAGACACACATATCCATCTCATGGTGGTTCTAATGTAATGCATCATAGAGATATTATCTCAATATATTAGTAAACATCAAAAATTGCTGGTAGACAAACTCTCATTCAGAAGTGGTGTGAAAAGACAGAGTTGAAGGGATGTGTTCCTACTGGGCAAAGATTCAGGCAATGTATCTGGTTGTCCATTTTTGATAGTTAATGATGAAGGGCTTATCCAATTGGTCAAGGGCTTCAAGCAAGCTTAGAGTGTTTGAATCTTTATACTAACTGTGTAGCTGGTTGCTTAGAAAGATTCAATAAATCAGCCCCTATTTATTCAGGTAGTCGCTTTTAGAGATCACATTGGGCTATGCATCACTTTGGATGTCCACAAAATCTCTCCAAGGGTACACAGGCATGTATAGCTTTAAGGAAAACTGGACAAACTTTTGTTTTCCTTAACACAATTTCTCAAAACTGGTCTGCCTGGAAACACTCTTGTTGCCAAAGGTATCCTACTAACTCTGTTTTCCCACTCTGCTTTTCATGAGCATCCTTCTACTTTAACTGAGACAGTCATATTCCTAATCCATCGTGACTTCTATTATGGTGTATTGACAGAGGGTGTAAGAAGACACTCAGAGAACACTAGAAATACAGATCTTTTCAAATTTGCCATTCATAAGTTGATTGAGGAACGTTTTCAGTCTTAAAGTTTACCAGAAAATGCTCTTAAAGCTTATGAAAAGATACAAGCATTTTACCAGCAACAACAAATTAACAATATTTATTGTCTCCACCAGTTCTGGGTATATTGGGATAAAAAAGGGTCCCAAGATACAATAGTAAATGTAAAATTATTAATAATTTTATAATTACAAATAAAAACTATTGGATATATTTCCCAGAATGTGGGGAAAATATTATAATGTCTAGGTAACAAATCATATGGAAAATACAATGCTTTAAAATCATTGTTTTCAATAATATTAAAACAATAGCTAAATGACTCATCGACAGTCATATATCACTGGGCAATTTTGTTGTATAAACCAAAAAGAATTTAAAAATTCAAGGTATATGGTTATGAAATACTCTTTCAATTCTAATGTTCTTATTTGTGTAAATAAATTTTCTAAACTTTCAGAACAAAATATGAATTTAGAGAGAGAATGGATGCTGAGACTTGTCTCATTCTCAGAGCAATAAAAAACATGAGGCAAAAATCTTCCATCTGTCTCATTGAGAAATAGAAATGCATTTCAAATAGCAGTTGTCATTTATGATTTATCCTTTATGTTTATTAGCTAACCAAATTTGTAATATGTTTTGGGGGAGGAGATTAAATATAAATAGAAGTTGAAAGAGAAGATGGGTTATCATAAAAGTCTGACTATTAAACATGGTATGTGTGGAGTGTGTGTGTAAATGTATAATGGATGGTGGTGATCCAGTTAATGTTGAACGTGGAGGATTCAGCTGGCTGAAATTAGAAGACTGTTGGACTGTTTTTACTTACATATGGCAGTCTTCATTATGTTCAGCAATTATATGAGCATATCAACTATTTAAGTGAAAACTCGGGTTTCTAATAAAAATACTTGAGACCTTCTTCATTTCCCCCAAAGAATTAAATATTAAGACAATTAAATGGTTGAAGTTAACAACTCTAGGTGGTTGAGTTTCCCACGCTCAAGTATTTCTGATTCAATAGCACACGAAAATTTTCTTTTTTACTGTAGAAAAAAATAGTTGACATAAATGAAATAACATAAAGCAAATATTATGAACATTTACAAAAATATGTACTTTAGCAAACTAAACCCCTGTGAAAGATTGTTTCTAAAAGAAATGGCATGGGGCATGGATATGTAAGTTTCACTTACATGGCCAACTTGGGCTTTGAATTCCCACAGCAGACATTTTTTTTTTCCCACTCAGATTACCTGGAACAAGCAAATTAGGCTCCCTCTACACTCACAATGCCAAAACATGTTTGATTGATTAATATTTAATTTATCATACGTTTTAATGACTCAACTACTTTATTAAGACAATGAAGTTAACATTAATTATATAAAGAGTCTCTAATGACAGAATCGTGATAGGATCACTATGGGATTGATTTGAAATGTCTAGTTAAATTGTTCAGCTATAGATTTGGGAGAAGCTCGAGTCTTTGTTTTCAATAAAAATTATATTTCATCTGCTCAATTTCAGTTAAATTTGGAAAAATTCAATAACAATATGTGTATTTAATCAGTACCTGAAAACTGGGTTTGTTTCTCATACTGTTGAAATTCTAATTAGTACTTGTCATTTTGTTGAAAAAACTCTAAAATATATAAATGGAGAAGAATTATAATATAATTCATTATTTAAGTTTTCAGTAGATATTTTGTAGAGAATACTCATTGTTTAGTTATTATTCAATTCTAATCCCACATTTCAGATTTCAGGGCATGATGGGATTGTTGTAGCCAGTGTGAGTGCTGATAAGTGAAATGCATGTTTCAAAATTTTAGTTTAACAATAACCACTATTAGGCTTGGCAATAAAAGTCAGATTCATAATTTATTATCTTCTGTTATAGTCATTGACCTGTAGTCATATCTTTCCATGTCAATCAGAAAGATACTGATAATACTTTTCTTAAAATCGAAGCAATAAATTAAAGGTCCTTTGATTAGGTAGCTCAAGGTCAAGACACACAAGTCCCAAATTTCAAGTTATATTATAAGATATATGAATAATGTATTCTTTAGAAAACATCCTTTTATTCTTCTCCTCATTTTTTGTTTTGCAGGTAGTGCATCACGTAAGAATTGAATGGTTGTTAAATGACCAAATGATGTTGTTGTAAACTGACATTCTGAGTTTGAGTGTTTAATAACATTATTGGTCACTTTTACTTTTATTACAAGATTTTTATAAAGGAAATAGGACTCTTAATATTCCTAGCTTAGAGGTTTTAATTTTTCCCAGGCTTGAGTGCTTTTCCATAGTGCCATATATAGAACCTGAAAACCTAATGTGTATTATGATGTTCTTGGCAGGAAATGGATGAATAATTTCCTAAGGGAGTAATTGAAGAGAGTGTTTAAAGGGATTATTTTAAGAGTTTGGATAAGGGTAAGGGAAACAGAAGGGTTAGCTAAGGACTCAGGGACTAGTAACGGAAGCAAGCTGTGAAAATGCTTTGCTCTGAAGGGTCAAGGGTAAGACAAAGAGGGATTTCTAGGGGAGCAATTGTGGAGGGCAGTGACCACCAGCTAGCTGGGCTTCAATAGAAGATCATTGCCCACACTTCCCTGAACAGATTAGAAGAGATTTGAAATATCCACCATTCTCACTCCCCCTGATCTGTAATCCCTTGCCATTTCCTCCCTTTGACTAAAAAGCCATATTTAACACATATTTTCTAGAGATAGGCAAAATAACATTTTTTTCAGTTTTGTAGAATACCTTTGCCAAGCTCTCGGATCCTCACCAACACTCTGAATGAACAAAAGTTGCCCTCGACCATTTCCTACTAATTTTACTAAGACAGGGATAGTTATAATATGCTAAAATATTTGCAGATTTGGCATTACTTATTTTAAACCTCCAGGAACTAAAAAATAGCCTATTTCCATACAGATACAGAAAAAATGACTCATTCTTTTCTTTGAATGTGCATTTCCAATTTGTATGTGTCAGAGATTACGTGTTCTACCTGGTGTGCTTAAACTCAAGAAACCTGCGAAATTTGGAAGCTCCTTATTTAAGGACATCCAAGGGCTTAAAAGTCTGGCAAAGAAGCAGTTCAAACCAGTGGGTTTTTAATATTTTACAGATTATTTTGCATAAAGTAAAATAATATCAAAGTAGGAGGATGTCATTCTCTAGACAGAGATATAGGATTCCCCAAGGCAATCCGCACATTCCAGATATTCCAAGCAATTCTGTGTTTGTAAAACACAAAAAACATTTCTTGCAGCTTTAATCTTCCTGATGTTGGTGAACTGAAGGAAAGGACAAAGGTCCAATCGACAGTCCCATTTTATATGTTTGTCACCTACCCTCATAAATCTGTATCATTTAGGGGCGATGGAGTTTTGTTTCTGAATAAGGTAATTTAAAATGCTCTATCATAGGCACTGAATATAACGATGTCAAGTACAACAGCACTAAAAAATGCACATTGTAAAAATAAGCCGTAAAAGATGAAACCTGATATAAATACAAATAATTTTTGAATTTTATAAAAATGTTATATTACTGAATATTCTTCCATGCTTTCTAAAATCTTAAATTTCTATGTTCTGAGTGAGAAAGTTGTCTAATATGCCAAGCGGCCTGTGTTTTATGTGAGATTTCATTTTAACATTTAAAGGAACAGCAAATAAAGTCACAGTTTAAATAATACATATGTAAGTCTGCATAAACATAAAATATTCCTGAGAAAGAGCTAACAAGCGTTGGTTTACAACCAATTAAATTCTTTCAGTGCAAGACTATTTTTTCTATTTAGTTTAAGGAAGTATAAAGTATACTTCATAAGTATGAAGAAACTTATGTTTCAATGTTGGGAAAATGAAGATGCAATTATTTAAATGTATGAATTAACTCATTTTTTCATTATAAATTAACATATTACTTACACTTACACTTTAAGAAAACCTTACAGTCTTTCATACCATATTAACTTATCAAAAGAAAAACAAATATGCATTTTTCCAGAGAATATTGCAATTCCAGAGAATATATTTGTATTAAAACAACCCCACTGATGGAAAAATATGATCTTTATGCTTATATTAATGCCATGCTAGAGTCATTTTTAAGCAATGAATATTACCAAGTATCAAGTTTTAATCCTTCAAAATAGGTGACCTGTAAAGTGTTTGTTTTGACAACTTATTTCTCAAAGCCCTGTGAGTAACTAGGGATACCTTAGAAAGACTGAATTCAAATAGCAGAAATTCACAACCATTTCTTTAGGCTTATACGACTTGAAACATAGGTAAAAAATGTATATGACTTGTGTGATGAACATAGATTATTCACGGCTATTTAAATATAAACATACAGATATATGCACACATACGCTTATACATGTTACAGCTAGAGTGCATTGTATATATTACAGATCACAGATATTGCCTGTGAGTGTGTGTGTATGTGTGTGTGTTCGTATACACTTAAGTCTCTTCCTCTGGGTGAGGGGAAGGAGGAAGGGACACAGGCCTGTGGGGATGGAGAAGAGAACAAGAGAAAGACACCATTAGAGTAGAAATCTTGAGGAGACTTATGGAAACCTCTTATTCAAGAGGCACGCTAAAAAGACACACCTGAGCTCTTACTTTTGCATCTTGCCACAGCTGACCCAGAACCACTGAGGCTTTGTCCCGAGGAGGGAGGAACATGGGCAGCGTGGGGAGATATGGGGCGGGTGTTTTTTGAAGCCAGATACCACTGACGGATGCTTGGACTCTCACACTGGGATGGAGAGGCGGGCTGGGGTTGAGACTTGTCTGCAACAGATGTCTCTGGATTATTTCACTCAAGGGGCAAGAAGGCTGAGATATTCGTTCACCAGCTTCCTGGAGTTATGCTGGAGGACAGCTCCCGAGATGTGCTAGTTCCCTGGCATTTGGACCCGCAGTACGTGTGACCCAGTGGTCTTCATGACAGTCGCAGAGAACGGCAGCTAGAAGTCTGCAGGACACATTGCTAGGTCCAAGGGACAAGGAGGAACTCCACATATACATGTAGTCACCCAGATACACACGTACATGTATGTCAGAAGTGCCAGCGTTCATACATGCAGCATTTATATGCAAATCATGAATACCTCTACATATGTTTCGTGACTGAGTTTGACACCAGCAAATAACTCCTATAAACGACTCTTTTCGGTGTAATAGAACAAAACTTTGAAGACAGAATGTGTTATTCAACGCTCTGCATCATTCAAGTGTTAACATAAAGAAAAACCAGGGTTGGGGCGCCCGGGTGGCTTAGTCGGTTGAGCGTCCGACTTTCACTTAGGTCATGATCTCGGTTCGTGGGCTCGAGCCCCCCGTCGCGCTCTGTGCTGACAGCTCAGAGCCTGGAGGCTATTTCAGAGTCTGTATCTCCCTCTCTCTCTGACCCTCCCCTGCTCACGCTGTGTCTCGCTGTCTCTTGCTCTCTCTCTCCTAGAAATAAATAAAAAATATTAAAAGAAAAGAAAAAGAAAAACCAGGGTTTATTTTGAAAAACAATGGCCAAAGTGAACACAGTGTCCTCTCCTCCCACAGCTTATGATGCTCTGTGGGATTTCAGGGCACAAACATTCCATTTTAGAATCCTTATCACAAAAGGGCAAAATCCTTTTGGAGAATATATGCACATTGTATCTGTCACCTCTGAATATTATTAATGAGCAATAAATGGTATTTTAAGTTGTTCTCTTAAGGATAAAAAAAAGTCAAATGCATAATTTGCAAAACTGTACTTTCTTATTCTAACCTTCATGGAACCAAACAGTGGTTAGATTAAAAATTAAAATAAAAAAAAGAATCTTCCTACAGTCTGTATACACTATAATTTTTATTTTTATTTAAGAGAAAACACAATGCTAATCTCTCTTGTTACAGGCTTGTGGTATGCCTGTTTTTCTCTCTGACTCATGGTCATTTTTCCAAGGAAAATTTTTTCTCAAGATAAGAGTCATTGTCTTGTGAAGCCATTTAATACCTTCCCAAGCCATCTATTTATAAATATTTAGAAGTAAATCATTTTCACCATATACAATTTTTTAAATTAAATTCTATAATGCTGATAGTTCTTGACAGTAATTTCTTTTTTTAAAATTCTTTTTAATATTTATTTCTCTTTGAGAGAGAGACACAAAGTGTGAGTGGGGGAGGCACAGAGAGAGAGGGAGACAGAATCCCAAGCAGGTTCCAGGCTCTGAGCTGTCAGCATAGAGCCTGATGTGGGGCTTGAACCCACAAACTGTGAGATCATGACCTGAGCCAAAGTCAGATGCTTAACCATCTGAGCCACCCAGACGCCCCACTTGACAGTAATTTCTTGACTGAATATGGACCATATTGAAAATACTAAGCTTTAATACTTTTATATTCTATAGAAAAATAAGAATACACATACACACACATGCACATAATCTTTAAAAATATAGAAATGTGTATAATAGTTTCTGATTTTTAAAATAAAGTATATTCCACAAGTGAAAACATTTCAGTTCAAAAAAGGACAAGGCAAATAATTTAGGAGGGCATGATCATATAATACTATTTTCTTTATTACCCAATTTCTCTGCCATAACCCAATAGTGCTTTCATAACAAATATTAAAATGAATATTAAGGATATGCAATATACATCACGTCACAAACAAGTTTTGAATCTAATGACAAAATTTCATGAAACTGAAACATTGTGTCTTAATTTTATTTACTAACTTGGCTTGAAAGTTCCTGCCTCTGAAATATAAGTACATGTTTTCATAACAACCAAATAAAGTTACATCATTTTTCTCTTCCCTAAAGTTTCTGGGGATTATTGAAGTTTAGTACCAATTGCCAGTCAATCTGGTTTCCAGCTCCCCTCAGGCGTAGCCACTGGGATGGTTGGTAGAATGACAATACAGGTGTCTCGGGTAGGACTGAGCATTGATGGTGGAAGAAATTGACTGAATTACGAGAACACATGATGGAGAGAAGTGTAGGATCTCAGCTAAAGAGAACAAGTTTATTGTTATCATGGGTCATTATTTCTTGCCATTCCTATTATTTTGTTCCTATTTCTCCTGTCTGCCACCTCCATTCCCGCCATGATCTACACTCCAGAGTAAGAGAGTAACACTCAGCCCATGGGCACGCCAAGTCCTCTGGCCCCTTGCTTGTGCACATACAGCACCACATCCAAGAGTTCTCTTCCTTTCTATCGCTTTCTGTCCCTTCCTCCACCACTTTGGCCATCTTCCCCTGTCATCCTCAGGTCTGAGCTTAAACTTCATTTCCCCAAGAATTGCCCACACAGTATAACTTGACATCCCCTCCCCCCATTTGCAATATGTCTCACTTTACTGTAATTTCCTATTTTGATTGTTTACATTTCCTATAAGTGAATGGGCACCATGAGACTAAGACCAGTAAGTGATGTGCCCAATCTTCAGCATTTACCCTTGGACAAACACCATAACAATTGAGAAAGTAAAAAATGGATCTATCTCCATCTCTGCCTCCATATCTCTCTGTCTGTCTATCTATCATCTATCTATCTATCATCTATCTATCTATCTATCTATCATCTATCATCTATTATCTATTAAGAGATGGGAGAGAAAGATAAGAGAGGGAGACAGAAAGAGGGATGAAAGAGAGAAAAGTGGTGTCAAAGCCTGTAATTCTATTAAAAAAGAAGGACGGACAGAAGGAAGGAAGAAAAGAAGGAAGGAAGGAAGAAGGTGAGGTTCACAGTACTTAGTTATACATTCTGGGGAAGACATGAGAAGCTGGGAGACTGTCACTGATCTCACAGGTGTCAAAATCGATCATATTTTTCAGTCTGCATCTGACATTTTTGTGTGTATGTGCTATAAGCTAAATGGATATATTGCTTATTGTTTAACTTATGTACCAGATCATTTATATTATCCTCAGGACAGTCTTAGGTCTGGAGAGGAGCAACTTGAGGACGTATTGATTGATGTGGAGATTGAGTAGAGGGTTACGTCTCAAAATTTTGTTTTTCTTGATTTTCTGACTGCTCTTCTAAATAATTGTAACAAAATTGTACCACTGAAAAGTTAGAATATAAGCAATATGCAAATAAAGGACCAATGGAAGTTATAGTATAATCCAAATGAAAGTTAGGTTGTGATGTGTAAGCAAAATAATATAGGATTTATCTTCCAATTCAGTTGTTCTGAACCTTGAAAAACAAATAACTAACCTTCACATCCTCACTTACATATTCTAGCGCCCTGTACTGGGAGAAAAAATAAGAACACTGCCCTTCTTTCTGGATCTGTTAGGCTTGATTTTTCATATCACAAACATCTGAGGAATGGAGGATCATATAGCAATTGTCTTGTTTTCTTATGCTGTAGATGACGAGGCTGAAGTGTCCAGAAGTGACGTGAGTGTTCAAAGATTTTGCAGTGAGGGTCTCTCAGAAGCAAACAAAAAAATTAGAGTGTCTAAATTCTCCAGGCAGTGCCTTTTCAAGAGACCATGACTATCAGATGCTCTGCCACCACACAGAGCAATAACTTACTTAGTGTTAAAGTCAAGTCATATTTTCTAGTGTGGATTATGAGAGCGAGGCATATTTATCTTGTGGCTATAAAATTCTGCTCCATGCTTTCTCAGAGGAGGGTTTCCTAGAATGTGTGTGCACTGTATAACATACAAGTGATATATTATAATTAAACCAGTAAGTAAAGCATTGATGATGATATTTATCTTTACCTTTTTGTATTAGAGTAAGGGGGCTATAAGCAGTGTCAAATAATGAGCACACAAAGCACAAATCCAGGAAATTGTGTGCTTTCAGTTACCATATGTTTGCCATGAGTTAAATTAATAAGTTGAGCTGTTCTATTCTATATCAAATTTTATTTTTCCGGTGATGGTCTACTGAGAGAAAGATTGTATGGCTTACAGCAGCAGAAATGTATTTATTTATAGTTCCGGAGGCTAAAATTCAGACGAGGTATCTCTGAGCTAAAATCGGAGTGTCAGCAGGTCTACATGTCTTCTGGAGGTCTTGGGGGATAATGCGTTTCCGGGTCCTTTTCAACATCTAGAAGCCTCGTACATTTCCTGGTTCTTGGCCCCTTTCTCCATCTGCACAGTGGAGCCCACAGTGTAGCATCTTCAAATACCAATCTCTCTGACTGTGCCCTCTGATTCCATAATCACGGCACTTCCTTCTTATAACATCTTGGTGATTATAGTAGGCCTCCCAGATATCCAGAATAATCAAGATCAAAATCAAGATCTTTAACATAACATCTGGAATTACTTTTTTCATGCAACATAACATATTTCAGGGCCTCTTTTGGCTTCTTTTTATCCATTACATGGATATCTTTTGCAAGGAGGTATTGTTTAACCCAACATTTCCTCTTGGCTTCTTTTTGAGGTGAAAAAGTGGCCCGGACACGTACTGTTTTTGTATATTCAGTGTTTGCCTTTGGGAAGTCTATTCATTGATCACTTATTAGTCATGCTACAATCTATTCTGCATACTTATACTTTTTCCAGGCACATATTCAAGAAATAAATTTCCTATTATACCTAAGATTAGGAACCATCAGAAGATGGTTATTTGCAATCTTGTGAAACCAGTTTTTAATAGCAGTTGGTTTCAAATGACAGGGTTTTGTTTTGTATTCATTGCTTCTAGGAAGTCAAGGAAAAGAGATTTTTTTTCTCACTTTTATTAAGGTGTTAATTTTGTCAACAGTTCATGAGCAAGTTCTATTTTTCTATATATATCAGAAATGAAGAAATGTTTTGAACATATCCTGCTTAGATATATTGGATCACCTCTGACAGGTGTCTCAGCATAAATTGAAGTTATTAGTTAGAGCATACTAATATTAATGAAGTTATTGCACCAAATATGACAGCATGTAGAATAGGCCTTTTGTAATAATAGTTATATTGTTCTTTAGTGGAATGTAGCAACAGCTTAATAAAATTGATGTGTACTGTGAGCTTAATCTGCATATTGGAGTAGAAATTCATTAGATAACATGGACTGTAGAGTGGCCATGTGTGCATTGGGGAGACTTATAATTTCCAATCAAACTTTTCCTCTATAGGGTCTGGTGTCATATCAATCACATTTTTATTATACGTGATTTTACTGGGGCACAAATAGCAGCTCTACTGTTTGTGCACAATTTGTGCATGGAAATAGTGAATAATTTCTATGCTTAATATATTGTCTTACTGAATGACTTGGATTGTAACATCAGATGCAAATCTCTCTTCTTGTTAATTTTGAAATTTTTTTTATTGTTTTATTTCTGAGAGACAGAGAGAGACAGCATGACCAGGTGTGGGTCAGAGAGAGAGAGGGTGACACAGAATCTGAAACAGGCTCCAGGCTCTGAGCTGGCAGTCAGCACACAGCCCGATGCGGGGCTCGAACCCACGGACCGTGAGATCATGACCTGAGCTGAAGTCAGACGCTTAACCGACTGAGCCACCCAGGCGCCCCTCTTCTTGTTAATTTTGAAGTTAAGTATTCTGAATTGGGGTGTGGTACACCACAGGTGTGGTACACTGGAAGAGAAAGCTGTACATACTGTCCTTTGAATTCTAATACATTTTTGGTGTAATGACCTTGTAATAGAACATTAAAATTTGTCTTATATATCATGAAAACATTGAAATGTTATTTTTTATTTTACACATTTTAGGCCATAATTTTAGCATGCAAAATTTTGTTAAATTTAAATTTCTCTTTTCATAACAATGTACAGATGAATGTCACATCTGTGTATAAAATTTTGATAGTGATGTTCAAAGTACATCCACCCTCAGTTATGGTAATTTTAAATAACTCTTTTATCTATCAAGCCATTGTATGCAGTGAAGGTTTATAAAAGTATTGGACTCAATTCAAATGTAATGAAAATATGTAAGAATATATGAATCTAACACTGTGCGTCCTGAGGCAAGTTCCTATTTAATATACAGTACGTGTTGCTTGAGTGTTGTTTTTAGGAAATTCAAAACACAGCATCATATAAAGATGTTATTTTTCTTTAAGTGATCAAGAGTTTAATTGAATAAGTCACAGTTTTTTAAAAGTCACTATTTTATGAGTCTAAAAGGTGTCCTGTCCCATAAATCAATTGTCCTTATAAATACACAAACATACACCATAGACACTCAAGGACTATCTGGGCCCTCTTTGATTCTTGGAATGTGCAATAAGTCTGGAGAAGCCCATTGTCCATATATTTAGAAGGTTAAAAGTAAATAAGTTCTACTAAAGCACATGAGATTAAGATCATAAAAACAAAACAGAACTTGTTTCATGTTGAAGACAAGATTACAGCAAATTAACCTGCCGTTTCTTTGTCTTCTCAACAAATTGTCACAATGACATTCATTACAAATACATCTACACTGATCTTAAATAACTTTTTTGTATCCATTCTACAAATGGGGGAATCTGAATGTATATAACACGATGGGATTATTGATAGAAACTATCAATGAAAATAGCTATCTTGAAGCCGGAAATATGGAGCGAGAATTTAAAAATAAGGTTGGCATGTGGATAAAACTTTAGAGATATCCTCATAGAGGTGATATAAGAAATTACAGAATTAAATAAGATCGCCAAAGGGATGAATATATACAGCAAAAATTCTTGATCGTGGGTTGCATAATAACCACTAAGAGTGCTTGCTAGAAACTGAGAATTTCATGCATTTCTCCAGGTTTTCTGATTTGTTAGATCTGGAACAGAGCTGGAGAATCTACATGTCCATAACTCCCTTGGTTATTCTAAAACAGATGATTGTAGGATTTATTATGAGAAAATTGCCAGAGTTGTGAATAATAAAGACAGGTGGGTCTTTCTAATGTGGGAAGAAAAGTAGAAGAAGATATCAGTAGAAAAACAGAACAAAACAAAGCAAGAAAAACCTCTAAAATTTACTATGGAAAACCAGAGAGTCTAATGTCTAAGGAAGAAGAGTGATGGAAAAAATAGTCTGTTTTGTGATATTAAAGAAAATTACAAAGAAAGTACTGCAGACATGTAAATTTGCAATGATGATCATGGTGACATCATTTTTTACAAGATGGTGAGCAGAAGTGAATCACTAGGAGTTACAGAAGGAAATCAATATAGATGACTCTTTTAATGTGTGATGACAAAGGGTGGCATAAGTTAGAAGGGTAACATTAGTTTTGGAAGATGTTATTTTTTTCATTGTTGTAATATTGGGAGAAAAGATAGGAATATTAACAAAGATGGACTCAGTAGAGAGGAAGAAGTGAAAATATGAGTGGAGAAATACTGAGCACAGATAGGAACTGAAATACCCAAATGAAAAGCTTCTATCTGGAAAACAGGAGTGACATATATGTGTATATGCACATATTCATATGTTTGTGTTTATGTGGGTCATATATATATTTAATTATAAATAATATATATTATATATGTGTAAATTTATTTCCTTCTTCTCCTTCCTCCTCTCCCCCTCCTCCTCCTTCTTCTCCACACAGAAGAAAAAATGAAAAAAATGTTGAAATCACAAAGACATAACATAAGAGATATAATTAAAATTGAGAGAGAGCACATTGAATGGTCTTGATCTTCTCAGGAAAGTGCATAGAAAGGACACTTAAAAGGGGAAGAGGAAAACACACCTGATTCTCAGGGCTTAATGAACTAAAGAGATATGGAAGCAGCTATTGAGAAAGATCTGGAAGCAGTACACTGGGAAGTAAGAACAGGGGTGATTTGAAAGAAATAGAGCGTTGTAGGACATCACGGGTTCAGTCCATGAATACTGGACTAATTTATTAGATTGTATTATTTTCTAGTGAAAAAGAAAATGTGTGCGTGTAGGAGGGCAGCATGTTTCACAAATTCTGGCATTCTGAAAGCAGGGGAAGTGGAAATGGTGTCCACCCATAGCTGGGAGCTGCATGGACAGGTGCAGCAGAAGGACAGAGATGAGGCTCATAAGCACATGAACTTGCTGACCGTGAAATGATCTGGGCAGAGAGGGAGACGAGACAGAGAGGGAGATGAGACAGACAGGAAAGATGAGAACATCCTACAGACCACATCCTGATGAGTGTGAAGGAATGTGAGCACTGGATACGGGGGAAGTAATGAAATCAGACTGCGGATGCAGCTGGTCATCTGCACTTATTCTGACATGTGAAGTGACATTTATCTGACCTTTCAAAAAATATGAAAAAATGTCATAGGTGGAGGTTCTATTTTCAGAGTTAAAAAAGCAGTGATCTTATATGCTGCAACATTTAAAAAATAATCTTGAATACTGGTTTTTCTTTCCTACAGATGTTGATTTCTGACTACACGGATGTCTGTTTGATTTGCAATTCTTTCAATTGATGTATTATGGCTGCTTTTCAGAAATAGTCTAGTTTTTCTGTTGGGTACACATTTACATAAAAGAAACTGGAAATATTTTGACTGTGTCTTTTGTTGTTGAGTCCAGAGAATTTTGAACATTTTTGTTTTTTATGTCTATCAAGCATTAATTATGTGAAAGTGCATAATAAACACCATTCATCCATGATTATAACATTGCCATGTTTAAGAGAAATATGGACTTCTTTCAGAGAAGGCCATTAACACTCAATAGCTTAGATAATTACAAATGCGTTAAACAACTTCCGGTTCTCTTTGTACACATGTGTTTTTGTCCTTAGACGACTTTTCTTAGAGAACATGATACAATGACAAGTATCAACTATCTAATGAAAATGCTTAGTTTCCTGTTTAAAATGCTGTACCTGGCCTACTTAATCCATATAGTATGAGAACTGTAAAGAAGAAAAACTAAAAGCGTGGCCTTTTACACACACCCTACATGTGCTAATGTGATAGATTATATCAATTTCCATTTGTCTTAGGTCCAAAGTTAATGGAGCAAAGTATTTAAGCTCTCTTAACTCATCTTCTAACTTCAAGGAATGATTGTAATGTCATTTAAAGCTCACATAAAAAATATAAGATAGAAATACAGAAAGATATATTTAAAACATCACATTAAAATTTTAGCACTCTACAGCACATGGAAAGTCATGTGTTCTTATGCAGAAAGCTTATTTTAAATATATACATACATGTATATATGTACATATGCAGTATAGATGGGATAAATGTGATAAAATATGTAGATACGTTGTGTTTTCATTAAATAATAATACACGGGTATTGATGGAGGAAATAAAATATTTAGATAGGTACAGATGAAGTAGAGAAAGTTCTAAAGAGTATTTTTATTCCATTCTAAAAGATTTTCCATATCATGTTTTGGGTTACTTGAGCTGAATTAAGGATACCATACCCATAATCAAGGAAGCATTCCATGGACTGGAGTTGAGATTTATTTAGTTTTTACTAAATCAATAATAAGCACCAACAAAGTGATAAATCTTGATAATGAAATAAGAACCCATATATGTAACAAGTAGCAGATAGTATATTTTATTACATAGTGAAAACATCCCTAAATTGCTAAATTCTGGTATTTAAACAGTAATGTTTACTGTATCTTTTGCTGGAACTGGATTTCTATTTGCTTTCAGCACCACCAAAAAAGTAGATCAATACTGGTAATAAATCTTTAAATGCTTTTTAACCTTACAAGTTCTTTATATGCTGAAGGATAATCAATAACAATGGCAGAAATATGGTGTGTGATTCATCTTTTAAGGCAGTGTTATTCTATGACATAATGCCAATAACTCTGAATGTAAATGCCAAAATCTATTTTGTTTCTGAAAAATTGTTCAAACAGATAGAGTGGTATGAAATAATCACTTTTATTTACAAATATACTAGATTAATTTTAATGAATATAATATTTATTTTATCTATGATATTTTAGAAAAAACAGTAACTTGAATCCACTACATTTTTTTCTCTTCAGATATTAATAATTACCAAGATGTATATATAAAATTTGTATCAATTCAAATATGGATTTTCATTTACATAGAATATGGGAATTTATGCAAACCTAGTGATCTAATTCAATTAAAAAAAAGGATCTTTATTTTTCTGATGCAAGGAAAAATACAAAGACAATAAACCAAGATTTTTTAGTAGTTTCCCAATGAACATGTTTTATCTCACTTTGACAACTTTTCTAAAAAATTAATTTTTATATTATACTTAATTATACTTATATATATGACTATGAAATTCATAACAGAGACTCTCCCAATGGATAGTTACTTTGAGGTAAATAAATATTTTATTTTATTTTATCTTCCTAATATAACAATAATTAGGATAATAGTTAAGATTTCATATGCACTTATATTATTTCCCAATAGATAAGTTTTATGCATTTTTCAAAATCCATAAAACTTTACAGCATAAAAAATGAATCTTAAAGTACAAATAAAAACAGTTAAGAGTTTGGGGGATCTTAGGACAGAATGCACACTACAAGAAGATAATCTAATGTTTATAAATAATTAAATTGCCTCACTGAAGAAGGTAGGGGGTAGTTGACTGAAGTAACTTTAGAAATAAGTGTATTTTGTAAGATTAAAGGTAAAAGGAATTGTATATAACCACAGTACTCAAATAGGTAATGTCTTTTCCTCAAGGATTATGTATTCATTCTAAATCCATACATATATTTTGTGGGATTGAAACTTACGTAAATGAATGACAGAAGATGAAAATCAAGTGTCTCTTTTTTTATTTTTTTAATTTTTATTTACTTTTTTGGTTTGGTTTGGTTTTGACGGGGGGTTATTTCCTTTAATATCCAAATAAACTTCATTGTTGAGAGAGGTTACAGACAAACAAAGGAAATAGGGCTAGAATAACATGTAGAATAGGATTATATTAGATGACATCAATATGAACCCATGTCACTCAATATAGTTGAAAATAGTACGTGTAATACAAGACATGATCTTGGACCCATTCCACTAGAAACTGCCACTGAAGACAAGACAAAATAACACAGCTGACAAAAATAGGTAGTGAGACCTTTCCTTTGGTGTACAAGCTGAAGAGGATTCCAGGGTACCAGGCAAACAAGTGGAAAGAACATAGTCACAGGTTTTTGAAAAAATTATGGTACAGGGATATAAAGAAGAAACAAGGTCACAAGTATGTATTTGAAAAACAAAAAAGAGCTACCTATGAATGGCAAGAAGGAAAAATAGAAAATATAATTTTCCAAAGAATAAAATACCACTGACATATGCAAAGACTAATGGCTCTAGACTACTAAATCCAGACATACTCAGATAACCAGGGGGATAAAATATTACTGAAAGATGTAACTCCAGACTTCTGAGAGATTTGTCCAAATAAAGAGTTAATAAAAGGGAGTTAAAATTGTGAAAGAATCAAGAGTGAATAATCTTTAAAATTAGCTTAGGTCATTCTAGGTTAAATAGACCATAGTGCAAAGGATAAAACATCTTTGAGAAAATTAAATAGTAAATGCTATAAACTACTTTTATTATATTATTCTGTTCTTTTAACTAATGTGAATCTTGTTCTTTTAGCAATCATATAATGAATACAGTTGGAAAAAGCATGTTGCCTTTCTCAGTTTAGGCAGTAGCAGTTACTAGTTTCTTTAAGTATTTATGATATAGACAAAGATTAATGAATCTCTTTTAAATCGTATTTTTTATCATTGAAGTATGTGGATTTATGTGTGTGTGCATATATCTAGAAAAATATCTATAAACATATTGCCTTAATAATGTTATATCTAGGTTGTAAGATCTCAGTTAATGTTTCTTTATTGCATTATTCTAATTTATTTTTCAAATGGTTATAGTACAAACATCTGGCTTATCTAATTGAAAAGGAAAATAAATGTGAATGAATGTTAGATAACTTTGAATTCTAGATAGCTATTTTGAAGAGTTCTATAATGTATATCTGCAGTACCCCAGCAGGCTCTCAGTAATGGATTCTCTGAATTTTATCTAAAATTTCTAGGCTGAATTATGTGAGAGGAAGTACTTTTGACATGGCCCAGTGGTCCGTATTAACTTATTGATTTTATTTTTTCAGTAATCATGATTTCAGACTTTTAAAGAAACTGCTGGTTTTATATGACCATGTAAACAGAGACATTCAATTCTCAAAATTAAAGGTGGTCAGAAAGGAAGGAGAGCAAATAATATATTCAGTAATCTTTGCCCAAAATATCTTATGAAGATCTATGCTTATGTCAAAGTTTCCTTGAAGACAAAAATTTGATCATATTTTAAAATTCTGAGATTTGGGGTGCCTGAGTGGCTCAGTCAGTAGAGTGCCCAACTTCAGCTCAGGTCATGATCTCACAGTTCATGGGTTCAAGCCCTGAATCAGGCTCTGTGCTGACAGCTAGCTCATAGCCTGGAGTCTGTTTCAGACTCTGTATCTTCCTCTCTCTCTGACTCTCCCCTGCTCATGCTGTCTCTCTCTCTTTCTCAGAAATAAACATTAAAAAATTTTTTTAAATAAAGTTCTGAGATTTAATCGTGTGTGTGTGTGTGTGTGTGTGTGCGTGTGTGTGTTGGTAACAAAGAACACCATAATATGAAGATTTCATAACAATTGTAAGAGAAACCCATTGTTACATATGGTATGTTGACATATAGCTGATCATTACAGTTTCAAATCATTTATCTGGATAGCTGGCAAGTTAAATATTATATTACATATATATTAATAAAAGCCTATAGATATACACCAAATAGCAAGTTTCTAAATGAGCACAGACTGAAGTTTGAAAAATCAATATAATATCCTTGTTACAATGTGGCAAGTACTTATTGATTTTAGACATTGCTATTTTTTCCTGGAGCTCCATGCTTTCTATATTTTTCATTTTTATATTACGCTGTACCAGAAGCCACTGCTTTTCTCCAATTAAGTAAAGTCCTTTACTTTCCTTTTCTTTAATGTTTTGGTGATGTGTTAATATATTTTTAGGCCACATTTAGCCTTTTCCAAAATAAAACAAAATCGGATAAAATGTTATTCTGGACCTTATATACCTATGGCAATTTCAATATTTTATGTAAAAGTTTTATGTAAAGTTGAGTTGTGGTTCCTCCCCCTCCTTAAAACAAAATGGAGAATTTTCACATTCATAGAATTCTTTAGGGATCTCACAGTTCCCTTTCCCTACAGGAAATAGATTTTCTGCTCCTATGGAAGTTACAGTCTAGTGTACAAATTAAGCAACATATAAATACCCACAAAAATCCATACTATGGTAATTGCCAAAAATATTGAAAACTATAACGTATAATGAGTTTAAATAAAAGGAAGATTTTCAGGGGCACCTGGGTGGCTCAGTTAGTTAAGCGTCCCACTTCAGCTCAGGTCAAGATCTCATGAATCTTGAGTTTGAGCCCCATGTTGGGCTCTGTGCTGACAGCTCGGAGCTTGGAGTCTGCTTTAGATTCTGTGTCTTCTTCTCTCTCTGCCCCTCCCCTGCTTGTGCTCTCTCTCTCTCTCTCTCTTTCCCTCCGTCTCTCAAAAATAAATAAACATTTAAAAAAATTTAAAGGAGGATTTTATCCCATATTAAAATATTTTTATGCTATTTCAGATTGATTATACACTAGAGTGATTTTCTAATACGTTTGTGGCATTCCTCCATTATCCATCCATCTTTAAAAGCTTGGTTATTTATCCTGAGAGATATTGACATTCACCTGTACATATGGTAAGCATTCTCTTAAGGGCCACCACTGTATATGCTCTATACCTGAACCACCTTCAGGATTCTTTGTGCCCACACTCTGAATTCCTTCCATCTTACCAGCTGGGCATACTTGACTTTCACATGAAAGTCTCACTTTCAATCTGACCTTGCATAGTGAGAATTTAAGAAGGCTTCCCTTTATTATGTAACTCATTTTTGGATAGTCCGATTTTGACCAAAATTTTGTCTCAGTTGTAAAAGCTGTCTTGCTTTGGAAATCCTGTGTGCATTTTGTGCCTTTTTTTGGGTTAGGGGCATGAACTTTCTTTGAAAGATGTATCCCTCCATCCTTCTGTGCAACTTGTTTATACGCTTTTCTACTCTAGCCCCTTCACTTCCATGAAAATTCTAGTAGAAGTAGATGTTGATTTGGATTGCCATAGGTGTTAATGATGATATAAAATTCCTTCTAACTTCATCTTTGTATTTCTTCACCCACCCCACCCAACATGTAATCCCACACCCTGTCCCTTTTTAACGTATTTTTCCTCTTTTGAGTACTTGGTATTCGTAGACTGGATTTTTTTACTTCCCATTTTTGTTGTTGCTACTGTTGTTGTTATTGTTATTATTATTATTATTTTGCTTTGAGGAAGGTGATTTCAGTTAGAATGCTTTTGAATTCACGTATGAAAAAACATAATTTCTTAACTAATCAGATAATATATTATTATACATGTACAGCAGAACAGAATTAGGTACTTAAATATTTGCATAGCTCAATGATATCATTAAGACTCAGACTATTTTTTTAATCTGTCAGTTATGTTGTTTTATGTTAGCAATGTATTCAGCCTCAATTTCCAAGATGACTGTTAGAGCTCAGGGCACCATATTCTGACATAGCAAAATCCAGAAGATAAATCATCTCTTTCTTATCTCAATTGTTAAAAAGCTATTCCCATTAACCACATTTTTCTCAATTTACAGAAAATGTCTTTTATGCCCTTGACCTTAACAAATTACTAACTAGACTAGTGCCAGCACCTTAACTGGCTTAGGCCAGCCAGTATCTAACCCTTGGGGATTGAGCTCAGTTCTGCCCCCACTCAAGTACAGGGTTTCATAGAGAAATGTCAATACTTTATCAAATATCTGGTAGAATTGGAGAGAGGAATGAAAGAGAGTGGAAGGAGAGTGGGGTTTGAATTTGGGTATCAAGCATCAATAGAATAGACTTATAATATCCACACCAGAGCATGCCAAATATCCACGCTCATTCTTCTTCCTATTAATAAAGTTTATGCTTTTAGAAAAGTCCACTCATGGGGCACCTGGGTGGCTGAATTGGTTAAGCATCCAACTCTTGATTTTGGCTCAGGTCATGGTCTTGTGGTCCCTGGGATTGAGCCCCGTATGGACAACTCTGCTGACAGTGCAGAAGCTGCTTGCTTGCCTTTGCCCTGCTCATTCTCTCTCTCTCCCTCTCTGTCTCTGTCTCTCTGTCTCTCTCCCAAAATAAATATTTAATTAAAAAAGAAAGAAAAGGCCACTCACTCTTCTGCAATATGAGAAAAGTGGTCATGCTGCTACTGCATTTAGTTCCAATTTCATGAACTCTTTATGTGCAAGTACTCCTCATTGCATCTTGATAGAAGTATTTACTACATGTAGCTGAAAGGTATGTGAATAAAGGTAGATGAGAGGAGAGGGAAGTAAAGAATTGCAAAAATAGTCACTCAAAAAAAAAATCCCCCACTGTATCTAACTTTTGCAATGGATTTTATAGCTTTTCTTATCAAGAGTTGAAGACTATTTTCCCAGCCCTCAAATGGGGGCTGCCCTTGTTATTTGCTTTGGCCAAAAGAATTGTGGCCAACTTTTCATCATTACTACCAAACCTAGACCCAAGGGGATATACACACTTCTGTTCTATCTTGTAAAAGCCCAGAAGAGCCTCATGAAAAATTAGAGATCATTAGAAAGAACATCCCCTGGATCCAGCTGACACCATGCTAAAGCCATGGAACAGGCTGGTTCCAAACAGAATGGGACAGAGGTCAGCTAAGTACAGTCCACCAGGCCAAATTCTGCTCGCAGTCTGTTTTTGTAAAACCCCAGAGCTAAGAATCTAGATTTGTAAAGGGTGGTAAAAAATATTCAAAACACATTGGATGTAACATGCAAAGCATAAAATAATTACCATCTAGTCCTTCACAGAAAAGTTGCTGATTCCTGGCCTGTTAGAGATTAAGAGACACTGACTCAGCCCACAACTGCATGCTTGAGTTCTTCTGGCAACAGAATAGTTTAAATGAAATGCAAAGCCATGAACAATAATAAGAGATTGTTGTTTTAAACCACTGAATTTGATGTGTTTTTGTTGATAGCAGTGGCTTACAAAAGTATAGTAAAAACTTCGATTCAGAAAACAGAAAATCTAATATATAAAATTCATGATCTTTACAGCAGATGTTGGCATAGTTTTTCTGTAAAAGGCCAGATAGTTATGGGCTATAGGATTTCTGTCAATATAATTAACTTTGCTATTGTAGCATGAAAACAGCCATAGACAAGAAGTTAATGAATGGGTATGGCTGTATTCCAATAAACCTTTATTTATAAAACATGATACAGTTTATAGTTTCCCAACCCCTAATCTGGAAAATATAATTAATTTAGAAAGGTGTTTTTCTAAATGATTGAAATAATGAAGGTTCCTGCGAAAAAGGGATACATTTGTTTGGTTTCATTTTTTTCTTTTTTCTTTTTTTAATTTTAGAAAGAAATACAGAGACAGAGTGAGTGGGAGAGAGGGGATGAGGAATAAAGACAGAAAATCTTAAGTAACTTAAGTGCTCAGTGTGGAGCCTGTTGCAGGGCTCAATCCCACAACCCTGATATCATGACCCGAGCTGAAATCAAGAGTTGTATGCTCAACTAACTAATTCACCCAAGCATACAGTTTTGGTGTTTTTCTTTTTGCTTTTCTTGACATATATATATATATATATATATATATATATATATATCCATAGTTCTTAGCTCTGTCATTGAGGGGGTTTTCCTTGCCTGTTGTCCTAAATGGTCAAATCTGAGATAAATATTGAAAAATTATATTTTCTGGAGTCAGCCCAGCTTAAAACAGGTTTTTAGAAGTTCGTATCTTAGTGGGAATGCAGAAAACTAGGGATTCATTTTTGGTTAGGAGTTGTCTTCAATGAATGTAGGGTTTCTTTGGAAATAGAATTCACACAACACTTAAGAGATTTCTGCCATATTTTTGTGTCAATTCTCAGCTAATAGCTGCAAACAAAATGCTTATTACAACATGGGTTTTTGTTTAGAAATTCAGTACCCTGGTCACAGTCCTTTGCACCCCACACCCTTAGTTTAATAATATTGAGACACTGTGATATAGCACTCTGAGTGGGGAGGGAGGTGTTTGCCTCTATTTATAATACAATCATTTCCCCTGGGCAGTGCCCATCTATCTGGCGAAGAATGGCAAATAAAAGATACTAACAAAGATTAGACTTTAATTTTGTCCTAAGCTTATCTCCCACTTACCATATTCTACTTTCTCTAACCAAACTGTCTTGTAAAACTGTATGAAGGGTGACAAAAAATAGCCAGATGATCCCAAAAATTTGGTATTAATCTGCATTTATAAACTATGTCCATAAACTCAGTATTACTAATTAGATGTAAAAGGTTATAATTTACCAAATGTTTCATGACTTGATAACATGTTTACCTAGCTCCTCATTTGGAAATGATCTGATTTCAGTTTCCTTCCTATTGTTTTGCTCAACCAATTCTGCCAGTAGATGCCATTTTCAGCCTACTCTTGGCATCAAATTGTATCCTGTCATCAGTAAGAGAAAGGGAACTTCATTCAAAATTTCCTTCCTTAAAAATTAGTATTCAGTATTCACCATGGAGGCGGAGTTAAGATGATGGCATAGTAGGAGAACCCCAGGCTTGCCTTGTCCCTCAAACACAGCTAGATCACTATCAAATCATTCCTAATACCCATGAAATCAGCCTGAGAACTGACAGAAAAATTGCACAACCAGAGGAAGAGAAGAGACCACATCAGGAAGGCAGGAAGTGCAGAGACATGGTTTGGGGAAGAAATGAATCACAGGTGCAACAGTCTTAGTTGCAGAAGGAGAGAGAGAGAGTGAGACAGGGAGAGAGGAACACACAGGGGATCACACAGGAAAACACTTCCTCAGAGCCATTGACTAGGAAAATGAGAGGGGATGATTTTCATGAGTTTTTGGGATTCAAAGACTGGAGTTTTAGGTTGGTGGTCTTGGCTGGGATAAAGCCCTGATGGCACTGCCCTACTGCTGGAGAGAAGGTAGGCAAGCAACCCTGGAGCAGACAGCATGATCTGAGGATCACATAAGGCACATGGGGAGAGACCATTCACTGTTCTTGGAGTGTATCTGTAAGGGTGGCATTTGCAGAGATGCCTCTCCAAGGACAAAAGAGCAGGGAGGCATCATTTCCATAGGCCACCCCTCAGCATAGACCCAGAACTACCTGCTGAGGGTGGCTAGCCCCAACATTGGCTGCCTAGCCTGCTTGCTTCACATCTTACACCCCAGCTCTCTAATGTGACTGCCCTTCTCAGTCAAGCCTGCTTCCATCCCAGCACAGCAAGACCCTCCCCCGGAAGATCAGTGCAGCTTCCCACCATGGCACATCCCCAAATTTGGAAGGTTTAAAAGCCAGCAGGCTTATTTAGGATAGAGCCCAAAGTGCACTGTGCTATTCCTGGCAGGAAAGAAGCCTGGGGACAGCATGAAATTGGTGATCTGAAAAATGCTTGGGATGCATGAGGGGAAATTGTTTGCTCTTTTAGGACTGCTTCCATGAAAGCAACAAGCAGGGACACCTCTTTCCATGGACAAAGGAACTGGCTGGTGCTATTTCCCTCCCCCGCCCCTCAGCATAAACCGTGTCAATAAATAGCACAGCATGAACACTGGCTGCCTAACATGCTTACTCTGTGCCCTCCCCTCCTGCACTCTTCTGGTACTGCCCTTTTCAGTCAAGTTAGCCTCAGTCCCAGCATGGTGGGTCCCTTCCCCAGAAGACCATCAGAAACCTCCCACACACATCACATCTCCCAACTAAAGAGTTCTGCAAATCTTGAATTCTAGAGGAGTAACATCAGGTCTCATTTAACAAGCAGACTAGAGACACTTAGTTACAACTCACCACACCATGGCCAAGGTCAAAACACTGCCCACTTCAGGCAAGGAGAGCCTCTGCAGATGACTGACCTAAATGACCACAGTAGTGGAGCACACACAACACATACCAGAGACACTTCCTGAAGTGCCTGATCCTAGACACTATATTACCTCTTCTTCATAAGTCACTCTTAGGAGCAGGAAACATAACAGGCTTCCTAGACAAAATGCCAAGACATAGGAAGTCATCTCAAAAGAAACAAGAAAAGGTCATGGCCAGAGATATAATCAAAACAGATGTAAGTAATATGCTTGATGGAGAATTTACAGCAAAATCATAAGGATACTTGTTGGACTTGAGAAAAGAATGGAGGACTTCAGAGAGACCCTTAAGACAGAGATATGTGTTAAAAAATAATGTCAGAAATGAAAAACGCAATAAGTGAGATTTGAAACAAACTGGATGTAATGACCACAAGGATGGAAGAAGCAGAGAAATGAATAATGATATAGAAGATAAAATAATGGAAAATAAAGAAGCTGAACAAAAGAGAAAGAATTATGGATTATGAATTACTTAGGGAGCTCAGTAACTCCATCAAAGGTAACATTCCTATCATAGGGTCCCAAAAGAAGAGAAAGAAAAGGGGGCAGAAAATTAATTTGAGGAAATAATAGCAGAAAACTTCCCTAATCTGGGGAAGAAAACAGACATCCAAATCCAGGAGGCACAGAGAACTCCCATAAAAATCAACAAAAGCAGGGGTGCCTGTGTGGCTCAGTTGGTTAAGCGTCTGGCTCTAGATTTCAGCTCAGGTCATGCATGATCTCATGGTTATAGGGTAGAGTTTGGTATTCCCACCCTCTGTCTCTTGTCACTCTGTCTCTCTCTCCTCTCTCTCTCTCTCTCTTGCTGCCCCTCCTCCATTTGTTTCCTCTGTCTCTCTCTCAAAGTAAATAAATACAAATTTTTTAAAAATCAACAAAAGCAGGTCAACATCAAAACATATTGTTATTAAACTTGCCGAATACACTGATAAAGGGAAAAAAAATTAAAAGCAACAAGACAAAGTCATTAACTTACAAGGGAAAATCAATAAGACTAGCTGCAGATTTCTCAGCAGAAACTTGGCAAGCCAGAAGGAGGTGGCATGATATTATCAGTGTGGTCAATGGGAAAATCTGCAGCAAAGAACACTCTAATAAACAAGTCTATCATTCAGAATATAAGGAGAGATAATGAGTTTACCAGACTAACAAAGAACTGATATTTGTGACCGCTAAGCTAGTCCTATAAGAAATATTAAAGGGGAATCTTTAAGTAGAAAGAAAAGACCAAAAGGGACACAAACTAGAATGGAACAGGTAAAATCTCCAGAAACAACCAGAAAACAAGTAATAAAATGGCAATAAATACTTATGGATCAATAACTACTCTGAATGTAAATGGACTAAACAGTCTAATCAATGACATAGAGTGTCAGAATGGATTTTAAAAATCTATATATTGCCTATAAGAGACCAATTTTAAACCTATAGACACCTGCATATTGAAAGTGGGGTGATGGAGAAGCAGTATTCATGCAAATAGACATTTTAAAAAACAAAGTAGGCATACTTATATCAAACCAACTGGATTTTAAACCAGACTTGACAAGAGATGAAGAAGGGCACTAAATCATAATAAATGGACTATACAGCAAGAAGTTTCAACAACTGTAAATATTTATACCCTCAACATTGCCTCCAAATATATGAAACTATTAATAACAATCATAAAGGAAATAATTGATAATAATACAATAATAGTAGAGGAATTTAACACCCCATTACATCAATGGACAGATCATCTAGACAAAAAATCAATAAGGAAACAATGGCTTTGAATGACACACTGGATCAGATGGACATAACAGATATATTCAAAACATTCATCCTAAAGCAGCATAAGACACATTCTTTTCAAGTGCACATGGGACATTTTCCAGAATATATTATGTACTAGGTCACAATGAGGCCTCAACAAGTACAGAAAATATTAAATCATACCATGAATATTTTTGACCACAACACTGTAAAACTTGAAATCAGCCACAAGAAGTATTTTTGAAAAGACCACAAATACATGCAACCTAAAGCACATCCTTCTAAAGAATGAATAGGTCAACCAATAAATCAAAGAAGAAATTTAAAAAAATACATGGAAATGAATTAAATAGAAAACCTGAACAGACTGATAACCAGCAAAAAAAATTTTTTTAATAAATAATAAAAAACTGCCAATAACAAAAGTCCAGGGCCAGATGGCTTCACAGGAGAATTCTACCAAACATTTATAGAAGAGTTAATATCTATTTTTCTCAACCTATTCCTAAAAATAGAAATGAAGAACTTCCAAATTCATTTTAAGGTCAACATTACCCTGAAACTAAAATGAGACAAAGACTCCACTAAAAAAAGAGAACTCCAAGCCAATAACCTTGATAAACATGGATGCAAAAATTCTCTATAAAATACTACGAAATCAAATTCAATGGTATGTGAAATGAATCATTCACAATGATCCAGTTGGGTTTATTCCTGGTTTGCAACTGTGGTTCAATATATGCCAATCAATCAATGTGAAATATCACATTAATAAAAGAAAGGATAAGAACCATATAATCCTTTCAGTAGATATAGGGAAATTTTTTTGACAAAGTACAACATCCATTCATGACAAAAATCCTCAATAAAGACCATATACATAAAACCCACAGCTAATATCATCCTCATTGGGGAAATACTAGGAGCTTTTCCTCTATGCTCAGGGATGCTCACTCTCACTACTATTATTTAATGTGGTGCTGGAAGTCCTAACCTCAGCATTCAGACAACAAAAAGTAATAACATATATCCAAATTATCAAGGAAGAAGTCTAACTTTCCCTATTTGCAGAGAACATGATATTCTGAATAGAACACTCAAAAGACTCCAACAAAAAATTGCTAGAACTGATATGTGAATTCAGTAAAGTCACAGGATGAAAAATCAATGTACAGAAATCTGTTGCATTTCTGTACACCAACAATTAAGCAGCAGAAAGAGAAATCAAGGAATCAATCCCATGTATAACTGCACCAAAAACCTAGGAATAAACCTAACCAAAAAGGTAAAAGATCTGTGCTCTGAAAGCTATAATACATTGATTAAAATACTTTGAAGATGACACAGTGAAATGGAAAATATTCCATGCTTTGACTGGTCAAAGCAATCTTGAAAAAGCAAAGCAAAACTAGAAGCATCATAATTCCAGACTTCAAGTTATATTACAAAGCTGTTGTGATCAAGATAGTATTGTATTGAACAAAACCAGACACATTGATTAATGGAACAGAATACAAAACCCAGAACGGAACCCACAACAATATGGATATTTAATCTTTGACAAAGCAGGAAAGACTATAGCAACATGTAAAATAATGAAACTGGACCACTTTCTTATACAATACACAAAACAAATTCAAAATGGATGAAAAATCTAAATGTGAGACAGGAAACCATTAAAATCCTAGAGGAGAACACAAGCAACAACCTTGTTGACACTAGTCATAGCACCTTCTTACTAGATATGTCTTCTGAAGCCAGGAAAACACAAGCAAAAACGAACTATTAGGATTTCATCAACATAAAAAGCTTCTGCATGGCAAAGGATACAGTCAACAAATCTAAAAGGTAACTGATGGAATGGAAGAAGATATTTGCAGATGACATTTGGATAATGGGCTAGTATCCAAAATCTATGAAGAACTTACCAAACTTAACACCCAAAACCCAAATAATCCAGGGAAAAAATGGGTAGAGGACATGAATAAATGCTTTTCCAAAGAATAAATTCAGATGGCTAACAGACACATGAAAAGATGCTCAACATCACTCAATCATCAGGGAAATACAAATAAAAACCACCATGAGATGCCACTTCATACCTGTCAGAATGGCTAAAATTAACAACTCAGGCAACAACGGATGTTGGTGAGGATGTGGAGAAAGGGGAACCTTTTGGCACTGTTGTTGGGAATGCAAACTGGCACAGCCACTCTGGAAAATAGTATGGAGTTTCCTCAAAAAGTTAAAAATAGAACTACCCTGCAACCCAACAATTGCAATACTAGGTGTTTATCCAAAGAATGCATAAATACTGATTCGAAGGAGTACATGTGTCCCCTTATGTTTATAGCAGCACTATTGACAATACCCAAAGTATGGAAAAGAACCAAATGTCCATAAGTGATAAATGCATAAAGAAGATGTGGTATCTATATATACAGTGGAATACTACTCAGCAATCAAAAAGAAAAAAAATCTTGCCATTTGCAACAACGTAGATGGAACTCGAATGTATTATGCTAAGCAAAATAAGTCAGTCAGAAAAAGACAAATATCGTATAATTTCACTCATATGTGGAACTTAAGACATAAATGAAGATAGAAGAGTCGGAAAAATAAAATAGGATAAAAACAGAGAGGGAGGCAAACCATAAGAGACTCTTAACTATAGTTAGCAAACTGAGGGTTGCTGAAGGGAGAGTGGAGGTAGGCGGATGGGCTAAATGAATGATCAACATTGAAAAGAGAACTTGTTGGAGTGAGCACCGGGGTTATAGGTAAGTGATGAATCACTAATTCTACTACTGAAGCCAGTACTACACTATATGTTAAGTAACTTGAATCTAAATTTAAAAAGAGAGAAAGAGATAGAGAGGGAAGCAAACCAAGAGACAGACTCTCAACTACAGAGAACAAACTGATGGTTATTGGGCAGGTGGTAGGTAGGGGAAGAACTAAATGGGTAATGGGTATTAAGGAGGGCACTTGTGATGCGCACTGGGTATTGTATGTAAATGATGAATCGCTGAATTCTACACTTGAAACTAATATTTCATTGTTATGTTAGCTGGAATTTAAATAAAAGTTGGAAAAAATATTCACCATAAGTACTACATATAGAACTGGCTTATTGAATGTGCTGGTGAAATGAAGGTTAATATACTTCCATCAAATAGATTTAACCTAAAGACAATTTTATTTTTAGGAACACAAATAGAGACACAGGTAGATAGATATCTATCTTTTGTAAAAATCAATTATATAGAAAAAGCTTACAGTTGTTTCATTGTCAATGTGGAGAATAGAATATTGTTTCCTGAAATCTCTTTTTCTTTCCCAGTTTTACATCTTTTTCTCTAAGAGAGACTACACAAAACAGAATATTATTTTGTACATCTACATAACTATATATGAAAGCATTTAATTTTAAATGATCTGCAGATTTATTGACATACCCTGTAATTCTTGTCAACAATGACAACCACAAAGTATTTTTTTCCTCATTGAGTATCAAAACTTTCATAGGTGAAAATGAACATTTTTGGGAAGAAAGTTTTTATACATACAAAACACTCTATTAGTCTTCATTTTCTTTGACTTCTATGTAATATACTGCATCTGAGAAACAAAAAGAATAAAATGTTCTCAGGATATCATTATGTTTTAATGAAAACAGACAACTTGATTTCTTGAAGTTTAATCATTTTCCTTTCAGTAAAAGGAAAATAAAAATAAATCTAATTATTTTTTTTCTAGATCTTTGAAATCCATGGTAGTTACACTTCAGAAGAAAGCAAAGCGATTTATTTTTGCTTTTTGGACCTGGAAATGAGCACTGTACACCTGAGTTGCCCACAACAGCATGTGTTGCAAAAGAACCACTATTTGTCTTCACCAAGAGGAAAACATTTTCACTAGATTTCTTGAAGATATTCACTAATAGGGTTAGGGATTATATAATTTTATTGAAATGGGTTAATATTAGATTTATAAATGCAAACAGCTAAAAGCATTCATTAGCTACTCTAAGTAACTCACTTTGTGAAATGAGTCATGTAGATTAGAAGTGAGTTGTTTATATTAGCTTATAAGGCTTCAAGAGGTAATTGTCAGAATATACTAGAGTTGACTGTCTTGGGTCCTTGACTTTAAGCATGAATTAAAAGGGGAAGAAGAGAAATACTAATTCTAGTTGGTATATTTAAGCATAATTTATCTATGGTACAGCAAGCAGTCTAGGAGGCAGTAAATATGGGTAACAGTAAAAATGAAAATTAGTACCAAAGCCATATACAGTACTGTCACTTGATCTATAACCATATCACCCATGATTCTTCATCACCCAATAGGCACCAAACCTGCCATTCTCTAATGCTTAGTATAGTGATCTTACAGGGCCATTGATAATCTGGTAGCAATGTACAGTGACCAGTGAGATTATGTTAAATGCAACTAATTTGTATTTTGATATAAATGAAAAAACTGTAACAGAAAAAAGGAAGGAAAGTGTATTTAAGATTGTATAAATACAGTTTATATAATGTAACAATTTATTGATAATCATATAAGAACAGGGAGATATATTCATCAGTTATTTTTAGAAAGGTAGGGATATTTCTTATTACACAATTCCAAATTAAGCTGCTTGAGATGGAAGGACAGACTACAATAGACTGGAATATAAGGAGAATTACCTAGAGGAAGGACAGGGATGTGGCCCAGGACAGTAGGCTTATATTTATGTATGTAGGTATGTATGTATATATGTATTTCTTTTTATATTTATGTTTTACATTGCACCACTCATTCTTGCTTAGTAAGTAACTCAAAAGCATCAAAATAATGCTCATAATGAATGCCTACTTGGTGGAAACTTAGTAGTTCCACAATCTTGTGGAGCAGTTTGAGACAGAGAAAAGAAGTGTTGTTATATGGGCCTTTGTAGATATACTGGACATAACTTTGGTATAAATCTCAACAAATAGAGAATTTAGACCACGTTCAACAATTTCCCTGAGGCAGGTGTGATCCAAAAGAGATTAAATCTTCCAGTATATAATAGTTTATTACTATTTCAAAAGAGAATCCATGGTGTGTCCAGGTGGCTCAGTTGGTTGAGCGTCCAACTCTTGATTTTAGATCTGGTCACAATCCTAAAATTGTGGGATCAAATCCCATGTTATCTGGCTCTGTGTTGAGTGTAGAGCTTGCTTAAGATTGTGTCTCTCTACCCCTCTCCCCTCCTCATACTCTCTATCAAAATAAATAAATAATAAATAAATAAATAAATAAATAAGAAGATCCAGATATATGCAGCATTTTGTGAATCATTCATCAAATCCCCATGAGTTTCATATGAATCAACTACCAACGGAGTTGTCATTTTTAACCAACCCCATCTGGAAACACAAGCCCCTGTGGTTCTTGGCTGCATCTCGCTTGGTTATCCTGACTGATGACTAGCTTAGAGGATTCCAGAAAACAATACTAAAGATCTTATAAAATAATTTCACATAAGCTTTCACAAAGTGGGAAGAAAATGTGTGTGGGCCCACGAAACAAAGCATATAATGTGCTCAGATTTTTACCTAAAACAAAGGTGAATAATCTATATAAAAGATTTGCATATTTTGTAAAACTGCATGTGCCAGAATTTATTTCAGGCAGTGCATGATGCTAGTGTGGATTCATCGCTTGATAATCTCTGAAACCTGAATATGAACAGAAAATTCTTGTGAAAGTTAGGAGAAGGGTAGGGTTGGTGAAAAGCATGGGTATAGTTAAGGCTGGTAAATCTATACACATAATATGCACATTTACATATATATGCATTTTAAATGTATATATATTTTCTAGAAATGTAAATAGTTTTTCTGTGAATTATGCACTTTTTTATTTTATGTATCGTTCAAAATATTGAATGATAACTTCTGAAAATCTAGAATCAACATATTTACTGGAAAGCTGTTTCAGGAAAATGTTTTGTTTTTAGTGCCAGGAAAAAAATTAAGAACCTCCATTCAGAAGGAATGAAAGTCAGTGAGAAGTAGCACCATGTAAAATGCTGAAATCAAAGACATGATAGGAAGGACTTGACTCTGCCAGGAATTTGAGTCAGATTCTATCAAACATCAAGTGAGTGGTTTCCTACATGGCCTCAGGGCGTCTTGGCTGACTAAAGAGGAGTGAGGGCTGACATTCTGATTAATGCAGTGCAACTGTTGAAAATCATATTGATTCTCAAACAAATTCAGCCAATTTGTTTTCACGGATATCACTGGAATTAATAAAGATTATGTGGCCTCAAAAAAAAGCACCGATGTCAATGCCAATGCTTCTTCAGAGGACAGTCACCCAAGAGGGAGTTTCCCTTCTCCCCTTCTCTTTCTGCAGCTCTTGCTGATGCAGATCTAGAGAGACCACAAAGAGAGAAAATAAAAGGGGGGTAGGGGAGCTGAGGGTGCAGACTACATCCAATAAGGCTTTATGCACTTTTGAGCTCAAGTGATAGAGCTCAAGAGAGATGGAGAGTCAAAATGCATGGTGTCACTTGATTATTGTCTTTGATTATGAAGAACTCTACTTGATTAACAGTGAAATGGAAATTATACCATTATGATTTGATGCCCTTTCCTTTAGTTGTGTTTTATGATGGATAATTTCACCTTTCCCTCAAATAAATTAGGTTAAATATATGTTTATCCCTTAGAGTGAGGATATGAGTGTATTTGAATATTTTGGAGGGATTCTCAAAAAAGATTGTAAAATATGATGTTATCTCATCAGAACTTTTATAGATTTTTGAAGCAATATTTTCAAAAGACAAAATTTTTCAAACACAAGTAAAGCCTGAATGTAATGAGTGAAAACTTTGAAACCAAATGCCTTATAAGAAAAGCAAAAAAATAAGACAGTCTAAACTTGTATTTACAACACAACAAAATTCGCTGCAGCCATATATGCACATTTTAATTTTCAGTTTCTGTAATAAAATATGCAATTTAACAACTATTTTCCAAGGGACATGAAAAACTCTAAAGAATAAGGGAAATGATATAACCGTTGCTAGAATCCAAACTTGTAACCATTTTTCTTGGCCTGTGAAAACATTAGGTGACTAGAAAATTCTCACTGTGACTGCAGATCTATAAGGTGTCATTTGACAATGAATTCACTGTCAATTTATTCTAAACACAATTAAATGAGTAATTATGCAAGAGTAAATAACTTTCATGATGGAAATATTTTCGAAAAGCTACTGTCATAAGAGATACTCAAATTAAGAGAAAGGAGAATTACATCATTACCAAGCTCATCAGAAAATAGATTATTATAATTTATTTTAAAAATCTCTCCGGAGAGGTCGACTGAAGGAAAATGAAAAGGGATATAAGAATCTGCGGTTACAGATCTGAGGCTCATTCTGAGGCATTTTGAGTCTAATAGTTGACTTCCCAAGAGAAAATGTTCATGTTCTGCTCATCTGTTTACCAAGGATTCTTTTTACCAGAATCTTTGAAATGAATTGAGTAAATCCACAGTATTTTGAGAGTAGACTTCATGTCTTAGACCAAATTAGACTCATTTACAAACCTTAGTTTTGTGTAATACATATTGCACATCTCCTTTTTTAACTAGGTGGTGCTATAGCATCAACTAACTCATAAATCCCAGTAGGTTAAAAAAGAAGTTTATTTTATTATTCATGTTCTATATTGCTTGGCTTGCTATAGATAAGCTCCACATGTCTCCCTTCTTATGCAATTCCAATTGAAGGAGTAGTCTTTTTATAAAGGACACAGTTGTCCATGGAAGAGGGAAGAGGATAAACGATGGGACCAGAATTTGGCTTTTTTTAAACAGTGGTACATTGACATAAAAGATCATATTAGTTTCGGGTGCACAACCTAATGATTTGACTTGATATTTATATATATGATGAAATGATCATGAGTAAGTCTGTTGACATCCATAACTATGCATAGTTATAAACTTCTGAGATATCACAAATACCACTTGAGTTTGCATTCAATTGGTCAAAAGGCCATGATGCAAAGATTAAAATCCCATCAGAGAGATAATAGGAGCAATCATAAAATGTACCAACTCTTGTGTAAAGTTTAAAACAAAATCTGTATCCTGTGTGTTTCAGGCCCCAGAGTCAACCACACATATATACTGATGGGAGACAGAAGTACATAGTTTAATTTAAATGCCCTGATACTTATACTTCTGTAGTGATCATCTTTATTTGAATCCATGGCACACACATCCCATAACAATATATACCCAATAGTGGCATTGCTCAGGTATCAGGCACTATTTTTTTTTCAATTATACTTTTTTTCCAAGTTTTTATTTAAATTCCAGTTAGTTAACATACAGTGTAATATTATTTCCATACATAGAATTTAATGATTCACCACTTTCATACAATACCCAGTGCTCATCACAAGTGCCCTCCCTATTGCCCATCACCCACTTAGCCCATTGCCTGCTCACCTTCCTTCCAGCAAACCTCAGTGTGTTTTCTATCATTGAGTCTGCTTTATGGTTTATAGGGGACTCATTTTAAATTGTGATGAATACTGTCACAATGCAGTCCAAATATGTCATACCAATTTACATTCCCAACAGCAATACATAAGAATCATGATTTTTGTACACTAGGATCAATGCTGGATCTTAATCATTCTTTATTTTATTAATTTCATAAGTGAAATATTGTATTTTATTGTAATTTTGCTTTGCATATATTTTACTGTTTGTGAGACTGAGTTTCTTTTACAAGACTATTGGTAATTTGTGTCTATTTTGAATTGACAGTAGAAACAGACACTTGAAAATGCTGTTTGAATGCCATAAATGTTTAGAGAGTTGAACTACATATTCAGCACTGAACCAAGTAACCTATTTATCTTAGGACATTCGAAGAATCTATGCTGTTCTGTAACTACCATTTGTTGAAATAAACAAAATGATCAAAATATATGACAGTTGTTTGCCAGAAATATACTACTTGGTGGTTGAGACTAACAGAGAAAATATAGATTAAATGTGGATACAAGTCATGGCATAGAGGAAGGCACTTGTGGGGATGAGCACTGAGTGTTATATGGAAACCAACTTGACAATAAACTAATTTTACAAAAAGCTAAATCCAAAAAAAATGTGGATACAAGTCACAAATATTTAGAAGACTAAATACATGTTCACTGGTTCATGTTAGTAGTCCAATTTTTATAGAAAATTACCAGTTCTAAAAGGGATGCATTTTGTGTGGTCATTCATTTAGGAATATTTCTTAAGGAAAAAATAACAGAATCTTCCTGTATAAGGGGGTGTAGTTTAGATATATAAAGAAAGTAAGCTTTTATATTGTGGTACTATAAGTTCTGGTCTAAACATTTGGTTATAAATGATAAATAATAAAACACTTATACTATAGGCATATTTTAATAACACTCAAATACTCAACATAACTATGGACTTCAATCCAAACTATTTATTCATACACACTATTTATCTTTAAGGGACTTAAAATTTAGTGGCAGACAATACTAGTCAATATCACTAAGGCAATTAAATGAAAGAACAGCCTACGTGACAAAGATATATTAATAATATGTTAGCCTGTGAAAGAGAATAAGAATTAGTTACTTGAATGAAGCTTGAAGGATAAGTAGAATTCTCACAAATGAAAACTGTCGGGGAGAGTCTTTAAAATTGTAGGAGATACCAAGAAAAAATAGGTAAAATAGCAGTTTTTTAGGTGTCTGAATAATGCATTAGAATAAAAAGAACAAAACCTTGAAAGATCATCCCAGCAATATTGTGGAGGTCATTGAGTTTTGGGACCTGAAGTTTGTACTTGACTTTGTGATCAATAAAATGACTATCACAAAAACATCGATTAATATGGCATATAGAAACACAACTTACTTTTATATGTTTATTCCGTATTTTACAACATTACTGAATTTGTTAATTAGTTCCAGAAACCTTTTTTTTGGGTCTAACCTTTTCTACATATACAATTATGTCTATTGCAGACAGAGATAATTTTACTTTATCCTTTCTGATTTAGATTTATTTTATTTTTGCTGAATTGTTCTGGCTCAGGCTTCCAGTACTATGTTGAATAGAAGTTATAAGTGGATATCCTTGTCTTGTTCCTGATCTTAGAGAAAAAGCTTTCAATTTTTCACCATTGATTCTGCTGAAATATAAAACTCCTGGAAGAAAGCACAGGGAAAATCCTTTAGACATTGGTCATGATGGTAATTTCTTGCATATAACATTCAAAGCACAGGCAACAAATGTAAAAATAGACTCCATCAAACTACGAAGCTTCTATACAGCAAAGAAAACAATCAATAGAATGAAAAGATAACCTATGGAAAGGAGAAAAATATTTGCAAATTATATAAATATATATAATATAACATAGAAAGTATAATATATACATATATGGCATAATATATTATAATAAACTTCCTGAATATTTAGGAAACTCCTATCACTCAATAACAAGAGCAAATAACTCAATTAAAAATGGGCAAAAGACTTAAATAGACATTTCCCTAAGGAAGACATACAAATGGGTGTGAGGTATTTTAAAAAGTACTCAAAATCATTAATTATCAAAGAAATGCAAATCAGAACTACCTTAGATATCATCTTACATCTGTCACTATGGCTATTACCAAAACAGAGACAAAAACAATAACAAAAGATAACAAGTGTTGGGATGTACAGATATTAGAACCCTTGATCAGTGTCGGTGGGATTGTAAAATGGTGCAACAGCTATGGATAACAGTATGGAATTTTTTTGAAAAAATTAGAAGTAAAACTGCCACATAATGCCCAAATTCTGGAGATATATATAAAGAATTGAAATCAGGTTCTTAAAGAGATACACTTCCCTATTCATAACAGCACTATTCAGAGTAGCCAAGATATGGAAACAACCCATTTATTCTATTAATGGGTAGGTGAGTAAAAAGAAAGTGACTATATATATATATATAATATTCAACCTTAAAAATGAAAGAGGCTAAAAAATAAGTGTAGGGTTTGGAATGGGACGGGAAGACACAAACGTGAGAGCTCTTGCAAGATTAGCAAGATTACATGCTAGGAAATAGCAATTGATTAGTTGTGGGTAGTACAAAGGGCTCAATGAAAGACTGATATGAGGCTTTTGAAATTAAGTGTCTGGTGGATATTATCAACTTTAATAGAAAGTCAGAAAGAATAGTTGATTTGTGTTGGAGATAAATGATTCTGATGTTTATTTTCATTCATTTTGACTCAAACACAATTTACTAAGAAAGATTTCTCTTAGAATTCCTTGTCACAGACTTTGAGATGTGGAGTTTACAAAGACACCTATTACTGCTCAAGTCCGGTTATCGAAATTACAAGCAATTCTGAAGACTGGAAGCCAACAATCTTAGGATTGAGGATACTCTCTAAAATCTATCCCAGAAAACATCTCAAATGACATCTCTTATGTCCATGCTTTTCTATAAAAGAGTAAAGTAATTCAGGTTTATTTACTATAAGTTCATGTTAAGTAATGAGTGTAAAGAGGGAAAATCACCAAACAATCACACATACTTTGACTGATACAGTGACAACATTTGATATATTCAACTTAGTGTAAACTGTATGAAGGTACTTTCTTTTTATACACATAAGTGTGGATTATAACATGGATCTCATCCATCACATTGTATTATTATTGTATTATAGTGTCTTTAATATACTGTTAAAGCAATATGGGAAGTTTCGAGTACATTCATCAAGTTGTATTAGCCCTGTATTTTGTTAGCATTGTATTAGCCAATACAGTTCATAATATATTATCAATGTCTGTACCAAACAGTAACATTAATATCCGGAAATTTTCAAGTGGGTCTCCAAACTGCTTGTGCCTCTTTCATGTGCCAAAATGTAATAAGTCTTAGAAGTGTCTGTTAATACTGCAAGAATATTTGTGAAGAGACATTATGGATCTGCTATTTTTGGCATTCTTAAAGGCAACCCCATGAAAGCATGTCCCACATGAGCCAGTAAATCTACTTTGAGAGTTAACATTTTCTACCCCAATTCTCATATAAAGAAAGCTAATTCTACTAAAAAAAAAAAAAAAAAAAAAAAAAAAAGCAGGGCATGCATTTATCCTCTCAGGATCTATTTGATTTTGGTCACTATTTAACATGTAAGAAATTAAGATCCAGTTCAGTGGATAAAATATACACACATGGACTAGTTAGGTAGATACTCAGTTATCTTAGTGCTATTTACTTGAAAAATAAACTTACCCAGATACAGTTGGAGCTATAAAAATATGATTTTTAATAACAATGAACCTATAATTTTATGTGAATATATATATATATGTGTGTGTGTGTGAATATATATATATATACATATATAATGTGCTTTTATATATATATATAATCATCAAAATAAGGGTGCAAATGATTCATACTATAGAAATTCAAAGAAGTTTTCCTTCAGATGAGAAATGGGAATTACATGGAAGAACATTTTGGGTAGACAAGGAAAGGAATTAGAACTTGTTGTTATAACTGGGCATAGGAAAAATAGAACCAGATTATAGTTTTTGAAATTGATCCTATAGAAATTTGTGAGAAGCTATGTGAAGACTGTTTGTATGGTATAGAATGGATACATTTTAATTTCAGGACAATAAATACATCAGTTATCTTGTACTTAGGGAAGGAGGTGTATGGAGGTGGTGACAAGAGAAAAAATGCTAAGCCTATAATCTCAGATAAATGACAGGACAGGGAGAGAGAGGAGTTATTTCAGAGAAAATGCACAGTCATATTTGAGTTAGAAGATAGTTTAAAAATCATCTATTTTGAATTTCTTGTTTATGTATAAGGCAATGTTGGCAGAATTTGGGACTATTTGTATATGGCCAATGAACAATATGAAACATTACTTGAAAAAGAATATTGTACAAACTAATGAAGTCAGAACAGAAAGAAATGCAGGTTAAGGAATGGAACAAGGACTCTCCTTTGGAATATTAATTGAATCATTCTATGCTGATTAGAAGAAAATCAATTTATGGGGTAAATTATGTTTGTTAACATTGATTTTGAATTCAGTGAAAACTGTAGTCAAAGTTAGAATCAACTCCATAAGAAGAGAATATAAGGGAAACTCAGAGCAGAAGGTCAAGGACACTTGGCTCACTTCTATGATTTAGCAGTAACATTTTCTAATGAAATGGAAAGTCAATGAAAGGACAATACTGTGCAAATTATACGTTTAATATGTAGGTTAGCATGACGATTTTCTAAAACAGGTGCATAAAGAGCAAGACTCAATTCCAATATCATAAAACTGCAAAACTCTTGTAGCAGAGGAAAATCACCATATTTTATTTTCACCATCTTCATTATTGACCTGAACAGAAAAGAAAGAAAAGAAATCCCTATTTATAGCCCTCATTTCTTTTGGTAGAGAAGATTTTATTGCATTTTTGACACTTATTTAGATCAAGACTTTATATGAAATAGATTTTTCCCCCTACATGGTCCACTGGGTAGAATGCCTTTTCTAATGTCAGAAAACATGATATATTTAATCATCTCTGCCTTCTGAAGAACATGTTCAGTCAAGTAGTAGTAGAGTTCCATCTGGTTGAATGCATTTTGGGAGTAGATGGTTTTCTGCCCAGCTGATTCAGACAGAACTCTCACAAGATGACTGAAGTGGTTACAGGAGACATTCATCTGTACTTCTCTCTCATTTACAACTGGAAATTTTACCCTGGAAGCAAAGGACTAAGAGGAAACCAATTTCTCTAGCATCTTTAGTGTGAGTGTGAGTGTGTGTGTGTGTTATATGTATGTATGTCCGAGAAATTCTAAAAGAGAAGTTCCTAAAGAACTATCAAAATTGAAATTTGGTACTATTGAAGGAGCAACTCACTAAATCTTTAGTCTTCATATATGAGTGACATCACTCCATAACCTATGATTGCTATTTGTCTTGGAGTTCCGAATTAATTGAATTCTTATAATTGGAGCCAATTATCAGCAGTCTAGAAAAGAAACCACAGCGGTAAACTGATCAAACCTTTCCTTTCTCTCTAATCGGGTGAAGAAGCTGTGCTAATCCTCCCTTCTTTGGAATATGATGAGCTGGAGTTCCTGGAAACTTGTAGAAAATTGTGGATATTTGGAGAGTTGTCTTAGATCTGTTGACAAGAAGGTAGTATGTGAGGTTATTTATGGAAAAATAATGAATTGGACATACTAGTATCATGAGGTTCTCAAGCTCTTCATAACATCTGTTTAAGTATGATATTTCAGGGGCATTGTAAGAAATATCCAATTCTCATTTTTTCTTAGAGAAAGTGGGAATGGGAGAGGGGATATAGTGAATTATATACCAGATTACAAATACAAGCTCTTACATTTAGATCAATAACAGTAGCTACAGAAGTGTTCTATCTGCATTGTCTATATATTGGTGATATTTTCATGTCATTAGTTTTTGTGCAGGTAAATATAAACCCAGTTATATACAGGATAGGTTGATTTGTACTATTTTATATGATATATCATGATTTGTTTCTTATCTGTTTGGATTTGTATTATACCCACTATTTTTCAAGTTCTCTGAAGATAATGAATGTATGTACTAATATACATGTATATAAATTTAAAATAATTTTGCCTTTTTTCCCTGTACCTTCTGAAATAGTACAGTGATAGGAAAAAATGGAATATATTCATTTTGCTTAGTAAATGGAGCATTTAATAAAACTTTTAAAATTGTTAGATACAGCTGCATATATTAAGAAGATATTTTCTACATTTTATTTTTGCCTTACTTCTCAGCCATGATACCCTAGGTATATAATACTCACTAACATACTTAGACTGCTATAATATAGCATTTCTGGGTTGGTTTTTTTTGGAATAAGAGTATAATAGGAAAAGCCTCACTTGGTTTTTAATATTTTTGAGTTCATGAAATATAAACTGGAATTGTTAAAATCCTTTCTATCCATGTAGATAGAAGACTGTTCTACCACAAGATTTTGGATCTCTTTACTTTAAAAGAGACTATGTCTCGCTGTGGATGCAGGGGGTGCTTTTTTCATGAAATAGGTGTATTTCATCAAGGGCTTTCTATTGTGTTACTTATACATTGAAAAAATTAAAGCAGACTGTCTGGGTTTATGGTCAACTTGTGAGTGTGAACATAAACAGGAGTGATAACTTAGCAGCTGACTGTTTGATATCCCCACCTGGACTAAACAGGTACTGAACAGAAACATCAATTATATCCAGCAAATCCATCCTTCTTCCAGCCTTTCCTTCCCCCAGATGCCGCATGGCCCCTCAGCTGCCAACAGGTGGTCCCGAGTCCTCCTCCCCCACCCCACTTTCATTGTGCTGTCCTCCAGGCATCAATTTCTCCACTGTGCTCAGCTCAATTCATGTCACCACCCACCATCCTTTTGGACATCTAATAAGGCTGCTTCTAAATCATGTCACCCAGCATCCATGCACCATATGTTGCTGACAAATTGCCTGGCTCAGGTGTTGGCTTATGAGATGATGTAGATGCTTCCTCCTTGGGGCCCATATGCAGAGCCATTATTCCTACAGGCACAACACTTGGCTCTGCAAATCAAAGGGTGAAACTCCTTCCATTACAATAAGCCCTCACTTCCCACTGACAAGACTTTCCTTTCATCTTTGGGATTTGCTAGTCTAAATATCCTAGTGACCTAGTGTCTAAAGGAGAGCTGTTTCCATCAGAGCCCCCAAAATAGTACAACGGCACTGGAACATGAGATTGCCAACTTGCCATTGGTGTCCCTCATGCTGCTGTGTCAAAAGTGAAAATGAGAGGGATTACGATATAGACTAAAGTAATTGATTTGATCATCGAGGGGAAGGTTTGGAGTATAGCTGCAGACCAGAGTGTTCCATGAGAGCACCCTCACTGTATTCCCGTGCTCACCGGTAATTCACCCTAGAAGGCAATAGCAAACCAGCGCAGGTGGAAACATGAATGACTTAGCCTGTCAAAAACACAAATGTGAGGTCGGTCTGCTAGGTAATGAAATATTATAAGCCAACCCACTTCCTGCAACTAAAAGAAACATTGATTCAAGGAACTAGGGACCAAGAGAGCAGTTGCAGAGATGAGAACTGAGCTTCAGTCCTTATACCTATTTCTCTCCTTACACAAACTCACTCACTCACACATGCACATATGCATGTAAATACTTACTCATAGATAGTATTTTTTACCAACTTTATATTTCAATCAATTTTTCTAATCACCTTCCTCTTTTCTAGAAGATTCTCTTTTCTAACAAGATTAAATTTATTGCAGTCTTTGTGTGTTGGACATCCAAAGGAACCTTGTTAAGTGAGGTAGAAAAGAATAAACATGACTCTGAGTAGGGGTACAAAGACTTATGGGAGTGAACCTTGATTTTATGAGGAAAACTTAAAACATGGTAGACAGAAATGAAATGTAATTTGTAATGGTTCAGTAATTCACATTTCTTTAAAATGTCATATATGGATGCTGAGTTGACAAAGACATAATTGAGCTGGGATTTTTGTGGGTACCTTAGCCTCCCTAATAAATCCATTGAAAATCTCTGGCTTATCAGAGGAGAATCTAGAAAGGACCTTTCTCTGATTTGCATAACATTCCAAGTCAGAATCTGCCAGTGAGAGGGATTTACAGGAGATTTATAACAGAAGAAATGGAGAAAGCATTATCTTCTGATCTCATTTTCAGGCAACACATTTGCAGATAGGAAATGCTTGAAGATTGCAAGCTTTGATAGTGCAGGGTGTTCAGTTTGACACCATCTAACTCTTCAGCCTTCCCTCCCCTCCCCCCGCCGTCACTAAAATTCTTGAATTTCACAGAAGCATCATTGTGAAATCCTGAAAATGTTTACTTATTGCAGTAGTTCTATTTGTACTCAAAGATATTCCAATTGTATGTAATGTCTCCTATTTGTACTCAAAGACATTCTAATGGTGTGTAATGTCTCCTATTGCCTGTACTGAAACACTGTCGGATTGGAATACCTGAGTGACGTTTGTTTTCCTTCCCAAATCTCAACCAAAGCATCTGTGAAGAGTATTACAGGCAGAGAAAAGTGAACCTCTCTGGGGAAGGAGAAGACACAAAGTAAGACTTCAGTTAATTTGCCTTCTATTTGAACTTAAATGAACTTTACAGTATCATAACTTTCTTGACACGTTCTATGAAATAATTACTTAGGCAGAGCACTTAAATGATGCTTAATAGTAGAACCTGTAGAAGTATGTTTTCCTTTGGGGGCCCTGTGTGCCTCAGTTTGGTCGCGTGACCATTTCTTGGATTTGGCTCAGGTCATGACCCCAGGGTTGTGAGATCAAGCTCTGCATTGGTCTCCGTGCTTAGCATGGAGCCTGCTTAAGTTTGTTCTCTCTCTCTCTCTCTCTCTCTCTCTCCCTCCCTCTGACCCTCTCCCCCCCCCACACACACATTCTATCTCTAAAAAAATAATTAAAACTAAATTAAATTAAGTAAATAAATAAATAAATAGAAGAAATACTTTTCCCCTCAAATGAAATCAGTCTGATTTTTGCCAAGCCAGATTCCTGCAATGTCTGTACAATTTCCTATGGCTTAAACAATCTGCTTCTCACACCCCAATGTGGCGACCAAGTCCCTTGATTCAAGTTAATACATGACCTCCATTTGGCTTAAATGATTCAACTGGTCTGAAATTTTGTAGTTTTATAAAAGAGCACCGTAACCATCTGTATCAATATTTTAAGTAGGTGAGTTGTGCTACTGGATTTTTCCAGCACACTAAACTCCACTCTCTACTGAGAAATGAAGCTTAGTGTCATTAAAAATTAGTGAGACATTAGTATCTGAGTTTTAACTCAAATAATCATTGGGTTAAAGGAAATTTCTCGAGTGAACTGAATACCCAGAGCCTCCTCTTGATCTTTTAATGGCAAATGATTTCCACAACTTCATTACTGACCCTGCCAATTGTGTATGAGTAGACACAAACTCAACACCATCACAGCAAATGACTTGCTTATTGTGGAGTATGTTACCTCAGAAGTCTTCATAGGCTTTAGTCACATTAAAGCATCAGCAGAATCCAAATGGTCTGTTTAAGGTGTCTTTGAGTCAAGAAATCACAACATTCAGGTGTCCATATTTATAATTAGTGTAGACCTTACTCATTACCTATTCATTGTTATTTGGTAGCCAGGTTAAAATATGCTTAGTGAACTTAAAGTTTGGCATACAACAAAACCACTGTGTATGAAAACTCCCTGCATCCAGACTCACCAGGGATCAAGTATATGGTACTTAAAATTTTAATCCACTTATTGTTCTTTACCATAGGTAAAGAATACAAGATAGTCCTTACTGAGCAGCATTCTCTCTACACATCAATGCATCTGACATACCTCATTTGGGAGAAGAAATTTAGTTAAATTCAGAGTCATTGAAGACCAGAGAGATATTAGTTCATCTCCTAAATTCCATTCATCTCTTAGATCTCTAGCTCAGGCTAGGGATCCGGAGAGCTTGATATTCAGGAGAAAAATGGTGGTTCTATGCTTAATAACAAAATATTAGTTTCAAAGATGTCCATTCTATTGGGAATTTGGGCCAGCAATTACAATCCAATTTTGAAATACTTGATTTAAATATGATTTACATGTTGTGTCTCTATTAGCTATTTGATAATGACAGTTATTTGTGGGGTGATTATATTTTGGAATAACTTGATGGTCCCAACTCTCTACAGCTTCCATGTCTTATCTACTCCTACTGTCCAGTGTTTTCCATCCCAACCAGGCAAATTTACCACATACTTGTCAGATTTCCCACTTTCTGAATTATACTCACTTTGCTCCCAATACCTAGCATAAGTTTTTCTGTGTTGTTTCCACCTATTAAACTTCACTCAACTGTTGAGTCCAGATTTAAATTTGATCTTCTCTGCTCAAATAACTCTTTTCATTTCCTCTGTCTCCTTAAGTAATCAGTTAAACACTTTCCATCTCCTTAAAATATCTTGCCTCATGTTATCTGTACAAAAATTGATACCACCCCCAGGGGAGGGATCATAGTTTACTTCATAGATATTTTTCAAGATCTAGAGCAAAATAAAAATGTAGGACACAAGACAGGGGCAGGAAGTCATTGTTCACAGCCCAAGACAGACAGGATCCCATGGGTTTGCAACTTTCAACCAGAAATGCTCAGTAAGTACATCAGTAGTAGATGAGGTCTCCCCCGAGTCATTTTCATGGATATAGCAGTGCTGTGATGTCAGTCCTGGGGCAGGGACACATACGTACTTTTCCCACCCCTACTCAGAGTACGCCTGCCATCTACTCTGAATGTTCCCTGTATCTCTGTTCAAAGCCCACCTCGGGGCAGAGAGCAGCGGCAGAAATGTTCCCCAGCCCCTGGTGACCTGATTGCCTCCCCAGACATGTGCAAATAGAGGTGGCCATGTGGCTCTGGCAGGGAAGGGATGTCCAATGTCAACTGGAAATCTGGGCTCCAGGAGCAATTGGCCAGGAACCCATACTGGAGAGCCTGCACAAGGGAACACTGCATGAGCCAAGGACCCAAGCCCCAGGGAACTCTCCACTGTCCCATTGAACTTGACCTTTAAAACTCAAGACAGTGGCCCAGAACATTAAACAAATCATGGGGCATTTGTGAGTGTGAGGCTTCCTCCTGTGACACTGGCCTTGATCAGATAGGAAGTTAATCATGGTTGTTTATGTAAGGTGTTTATTTTTGAGAATATAACCTGAAACAAGCCACATCATGCAAAGAAGAAAGCTTAGATCCATTTGTAAATAATTCAGAAATGAAGATTTTTTTCAAACAGGGTCTATTTTGATGACAGTTATTAAAATTTGTCAATTTATATTTGTAAATTATATTGACACATCATGTTTAATTCTACCTTTCAAACACTGATCTTTCTCCATAGAGAGCTTCATTCTTGAATTAACTGAATTATCAGATATCAGAAATTATAGGGTATGTTTGTGGGCATTCTGTCATACTCACCCATACTGAATAAACACATACATGATGTTCATATACATCTAATAAAAGTATAAATATAGACACAAAATTAAATTTGTATCATAAATGTTTATCATACATATATGTGTATCAAATACAGATATTTAAATACTGATGAGATTTGCCACAGAATTAAATTTCGCTCTCCATATTTTGCATAAGCTTCATTACCTAATTGGCTAAATAAATAGGAGTAAATATGGCTTATGTAGCATCTTGTTCTATCTTAATTACAAAGTTCTACAAATCTACTAGCTCTAATGTTGTGATGATGTGGTTCTTATGCTCCAACATATTTGTTCATTTGCAAAAACCTTTATCATAAAGTTAAATGTGCTATGGTTATCTTTTATCTTTTGTATCTATTTAATTGTACAGGTTTTATTATTTTAGTGTTTCACTCCAATAAAACTTCATGTATCATATAGTAACTTAGCTGGTTTTCAAAAATAATAATATTAAAGCTATCAAACACTTATTATTTAGGAATGTTTTAGAATAAACATCATTGTTATTATGAATTTGTGGATTATTGATGACCATTATATTCTTGTGAAGCTTAAAATTCAACTACAGAATTTTGAGAAAGCATACTCATAGTTTGTGCAGAAATTTATGTTTTATTATTGAGGGTTAATTGTTCTATACTTCCTTTTCTCCTCCAACAGTGTAATTGACTTAAATTTGCTGATTAGGATAATAAATCACTGAAGAAGTTAATGTATAAAAATAACAATTATATCACTTATTCAATCATTTATTTAAAAAAGAAAAATGCATTTAGTACTGTATGCCACAAACATACTAGTTACTGGAATACAAAGTCAGAAAAACACCAATTACTTGCATCTAGGTAATTAAGAAAGGGGGGCAAGTTAATTAACAATTGCAGTATATGTATATTAAATGCCATGAGAGTTTGTTTCATACTTGAGCAGGATCACCACAGGTGACTGAGATCAGGAAGGAAAAATATCTTACTAAAACTGAGATTGCAATGAAGTTCACTACATAAGGAAGGAGTTAGGTTTTTCTGATTGCTTTTTTCAAACTTAAAAAGAAATGTATTTTAATGTGTTTGTATTCAGCCAGAAGGGAAAAAAATAAACAAAATACCAACATTCTAGTAAAAACAACTTCTTTTAGTTAGGAATCCCTATCTATACTGCTGAGTGAGTAAAATATGACTTCAGATTTGTCTCTCTGTGGAAGGACAGATTGATTTAACCCAGAGACAAGGCAGACAGCAGTAGAAAGCCAAAGCTGCTTGCTGTGTATTTATTACATATTCTTAGCTTTCACAATGTAAGACATTTGTAAAAAGATTGTCATATTTCTGTTTTTTAGTAATGCGGTCTCCCCGCACAGTTTAGATTGTTTTAAGATTAGTTGAAACCTGAGGGCAGTATATATTTTTATTTGATTGTGGATTAGGGAAGATGGGGATGGCATTCAACAGCGTGTTTCATACTCTATCACTGAGCAAAATTTCCTATAAAGGAAAAGCAGAAGTTATTAAAGGATTTGTACTCTTTAAAGATGCACTTATTGGTTTGCATCTCTTCATAAAGAAGCAGCATCCGTCTGGATTCCTCTAGGATTGAAGGCAAGAAAGTCTTTCTTGGGATCAATGTAAAATATCTATTCAGAAATAACATGTCTGCTAAACCAAGTTGATTCTGAAAAAGAGACCATTTTCTTCCTGCAATTCAAAGGCCCTCCCTCAAGTATTGGCAAATGAATAGTCCATGTAATAAATAGGAACGTAGTGTCCTCAGAAATACTTTTTGCTGAGGGATGAAAACCAAGGAAGCCTTGTTCCGTCATATTATCCAGAGACTTCTGATAAACTAGATGCAAGTCCTTGGATCTGAGGTGTTTTCCTGATACCTGTGCTTACTGTTTTACAACTATAGCTTCTCTATTCCCAGATTCGTTTGACTGTTTGCAGACTGAAGAATGCAGGCAATCTTGGGCAGAATTTAGCTTTTCTGCATCTGGCTATTTTTTATCTTTATGTTTTACATACACGGAATTGATACTAAACTAATAAGATTATAGGTGAGAACATTTCTTTTTAATATATGCTAATGACTGCAGTTTGGCCCAAAGTATGCTGCTGTTTCCATGTAACACTTTTATACTGCTGGGAAGATTTCCTCCTAAGTGGTTTTATAGTTAATTATTATCCCCTTCATGCCTTAATTTGGATTCTATACTACCCTTCAACACCTTTCTCAGACTTCCAGTACTTAGCAAACTAGCTCATAGTTTTATCACCTCTACTGTGAAGATTTAGAAAATAAATTAAGAACAATTTCTTTTCAGATTTGATTTTTATGCCTTGAAAAACATTCCAAGGAACATTAGAATTTCTGCTGTCTTATTATATTACCTTGAAAATAGAGAGTTTTAAGTAGAAGCCTGGAATTTGCATTAAACAGATGGAGTGAATGATAAAAACTCAATGATAGTTGGCTTAAATCTGAACCCAGTCTGAAATAGATGGATAACATTTTTCAACATGAATAATTATCAGAACAACCTGAAATTATAGAACTTAAGGGTAGTGTTAAATATTTGCATAACATCTATTGTTAGGCTTAAGATACATTTATAGAAACCAAAGAACCATATTTGTAAAGAGCATATTCAGCTGATTTGCCCTGTACCTTGTTTTTTCCATAGTGTTGCAATGAGACTGGGAATGAATTAGGCCTACAGAATCATGCATAGAAGAATTCTCTCTACTTGTCTCTGGAGTAGCTGTGGCATGGAGACCCCAATAGTCAGGAACCAATTTCTAGACTTACCTCATAAGCCAGCTGTCCCATTTACTGGCTTATCTGCCTTTGAGGAGAAATTTAACATCTTGGCTGTCCAGTTTCTCCTATGTCAAATGGAGAGAGAAGGAAGAGGAATGTGGGAGAAGGGAAAGATCTCCTTGCAAATGTTGAAATTTAGTGACTGAATACAAGTGATCATACCTGTGCATTTTTTTCAGTATGTTGTTGTGTGCAATACCGTCTAAATTTTTTAATGTTTATTTGTTTTTGAGAGAGAGTGAAAGAGAAACAGGGGCAGGGTGGGGCAGAGAGAAGTGGACAGAAGATCCGAACTGGGTTCTGCTGCTGGCAACAGCTAGCCTTATGTGGGGCTGGAACTCATGAACTGTGAGATCATGACCTGGGCCGAAGTCGGATGCTTAACCAACTGAGCCACCCGAGTGCCCCTGTGTGATACTTTCTGAAGAGAGCATGATCCCTTCTATTATCATCAACTCTAAGGCAAACTGCATACTGAAGGTTTTTGTGTCTCTTGGAGAAACACTGGAATGATGTTCGCTTTTGAAACACAAAGTACCCTCAAGCTTGGGACACCTGGGGTTTCCAGAAATGTTGGATCTCTGGAGGACTTCCAGATCCTTCCTTCTGATCTCCTAGACAGCCTATAAGTTCACTAGCTTATAGCACTCTATCATTGTTCCTTCATCCTTTCCCATACCAGGCTTTGTATCATTGCATCTGCAGCAGCAACCAGAGGGTCAAAACCATGAGTGACAGAACCTGACACAATGAGTTGAACCACAGTCTTGCTTCCAGTGAAAGACCCACATCTTGGTTCATCTGGTCAGGCTCCTGGACTTTCTATCACTCATCATCACAATAATATGGAATCAAGACTGTCTCTTCATACCCGTGGTATTTGGGATTCAAAGGTAATTACAGACAAAGGCTGGATTGCTCAAAGGCACTTATACTGAGTCCAAAGTCTCATGGAAACAGATAATGTGCTAAACAAAAGGAAATTACATGTATTAGAAAACTTTCAAAATATTTTAAAATTCCTAGCATTCAAAGAGTGTCTTCTTAAGTCTCTTATTTATTAATCACAAGATAAACTATGTTCCTTGGAAAGGAGAGGTCAGAAAGTAGCTCCTGGTATGTTATTAATACTTTCTCTCTGCCACTAACCCATATACCATCTGATACTACAGGGGAAACATATTGGAAAGTATTTGGTTACTTGAACTTTTCAAATGTGAGACTGGATTCCTGGATATTTAAATCATTTCATTAATACCCTTCAACAGTTCCAACAACCAAAAAAAAATGGTTATGTTAAATAGAAAGTTTATTTTAGGTAGAATTGGTTAAATTGCATGAATGATAAGTAATTTAGGTTACCATTCAGTAACCTAAAGCAGTTCCCGAGAAGGACTGTTGAAACATTTAACAACTCATAAGAGGAACTATTAAAAATGTCTCATTTTCTACTGACAATGGTGAATATTTCCATTAGATATATGCCTGCAAATAAAATTTTGACTACACATTTGATTCGATTTTAACCGGGATGAACACACAGCCAAGTTTTTAGTAAAATTCTTTAACAATGAATAAGGAGGAAGTATAGAAAACTATATTAAGTAATATTTTCCAATAAAAATTGTAAACACATTAAAACCTTTATTCTTATGATTCACAAGCCCCAAGTGACTTATGAAATTGTTTATGTAGGTACAAAATAAAAGCTATTTTATTTAGCTAACTAATCAAGTAAGTGACTTTTAATTTGATGCAGCTGTACCTACAGTGACTATCCCACATCACTGAAAAGTTAATGCTACCTTTTATCTTTTATCATTTTCTTTATGAGCTAAGGGATTGTTCATTCAGATTCTTCTAATCCTTATAATACCTGGGCCATTATTACAAATCCTTGCTGTTCGGATAGCATCCAATTTCTTATGAATCTCATGAGTATTAAAGAATCTTGTTAAATGAAACTGGAGGTATCACATCTTGCCTGGAATTTCATTTGCAATTCAATAGTTTAAGTGCTAACATAAAGAGAGGGCTCACTTGAAACTAACACTAGTGTGTTATTTTTCCCTCTGTCTGTAGGTATGCCACATTTAGAAGCCTATCTCTCATTCAAAATGCAACATTCAGAAAAAGATTACCTTTGAGCCCTTTTCTTTAGCTTTGGTGAGACTGAGTAAACTGGAGGGTGGAGGGAAATGGAGAGGGATTAATAGAAGTGGCAATTCTGAGAAATGTATAACTCTGTAATCAGTGTAATAAAAATAGGGAGTATTTTTAGTTAAGATAAACTTAAAATAGTGTATCTGTTCTAGTCCTCAATTTGGTATTGTCTTCAACACAATTCCCTTTATACCTAATCAAAGAACTTAGAATGTTTCTACACACATTCTTTTTTTAAATGTTTATTTATTTTTGACAGAGAGACAGAAAAAGACAAAGCATGTGTGGTGTGGGGGTAGAGACAGAGGAGACACAGAATCTGAAGCAGGCTCCAGGCCCTGAGCTGTCAGCACAGAGCCCGACGTGGGGCTCAAACGCCTGAACCGTGAGATCATGACCTGAGCTGAAGTCGGACGCGTAACTGACTGAGCCACCCAGGTGTCCCATCTACACATATTCTTTAGATTTAGTTCCTCATGGAATTTTCTCAACTTGATAAAAAGTATTTCTATAGACTGAGTGTTTGTGTGCCCTCAAATTTCATGTGTTGAAATCCCAACCCCCTTTGTGATGGTGTCAGGAAATGGAACCCTTGGAAGGTAATGAGGGCTCCACCCTCAAGACTAATATTAGTATTCTGAGAAATGAGACCCAGAAAGCTCTCTCATCCCTTCTGCTATATGAGAACAGGTGGGAACACAGCCATCTCTGAACTGGGGAGCATCTCTCACCAGATGCTGAATCTGATCATAGATTTTCCAGCCTCCAGAACTTTGAGAAATGAATGTTTCTTGTTTAAGCCATCCAGCCTGTGGCGGTTTATTATAGCAGCCCAAATGGACTAAGACAGAATCTGGTACTGAGAATGAGATGCTATTGTAGCAGATACCTAAAAAAAAATGTTAAAATGACTTTGCAGCCGGGGGATAGGAGAATTTTGAGGTGCATACTAAGAAAAACCTGCATTGTCATGAACAATCTGTTAAGGGCAATTCTGGTGAGATTCTGGTGAGACGGAAAGAACTGTAGAGAAAGCTTCTGTCTTCTTAGAGAATAAAGTATATCACAATTATAATATTGGTAGAAATATAGGCAGTAAAGGCCATTCTGATGAGGCCTCACATGGAAAAGAAGAACATGCTATGGGAAACAGGAAGAAAGGCCTTCCTGGTCATAATGTGTCAATGAAGCTAGCTGAATTGTGTTCACATTCTAGTGTTTTATGAAAGGTAGAATTTATGCATGATGAAAATGGATATTTATCTGAGGAGATTTCTAGAAAAATATGGAAAGTGAGACTTGGCTCCTCCTGACTACTTATAATAAAATATAAGAAATGACAAATTACTTAAAGATGAAATTGTTATGCAACAAGGAAGCAGAAATTAAAGACTTGGAAAATTTTCAGTCTATCCATGTTGCATAAAATGAGAATACAAAGGGCGTGGTCAAGTAACCATTTGGTAAGGAGATTAGTATGGATCAACCACATAGACAGAAACCAGGTGCTGTGCTTCAAGGCAAGGAAAGAATAAACAGGAAGGTGACTCAGAGATCATCAGAGCTTTTGCTTCCACTTCAGACCCAGACAGTAAAATTCTAGATGATATGACTGCCTCCTCTGCCTGTTTCAAAGGAGAGGGCAGCCCCACAGAGCCACAGGTGTGACTCCCTCCACACCACACACACATCATGTAGAGCTCTGGGGCCCTCACAGCAAGCCATGTCATGGGCAGGGCCACCACAGATTGTGAACAGCCCCCCTCCCCTGAGCCATGGGGGGGGGGTGCCACACTGGTGAATCCAGAAGCAGGGCACCAGGCTAAAGGGGATTATTCCCAAGCTTTAATCTTTAATGTTAGTCTTTTAGGTTTTGGACTTACTTGGGACACATTACCCCCTTCCCCTTCCCTATTTCTTCCTTCTGGGATGGATATATATATACCTTATACATGTCCTACAAGTGTAGCTTGAAAGCATATAGCTTTTTTAGGTTTACATGTTCATGGTTGAAGAGTAATTTGCCTCAAAATGAGTCATACTTTGAGTTTCACTCATATTTGATTTAGATATTTAGATAAGACTTTGGACTAAAACCTTAGACTTCTGAGGCTGTTGGGATGGAATGAATACATTTTGAAAGTGGGAAGAACTCAAATTTGGGCAAGTGAGTGGTAGAATTCTATGGAATGAATATTCATTCCTTTCTCCCCCCAATTTACATATTGAAATCCTAACCCCCAATGTGATGATGTTAGGAGGTGGGGCTTTTGGGGGGTAATTAGGTGCCCTTATAAATTAATGAACTTGTAAAAGAGACCCAGAGAGTTATTACTCATCCACTATGTGAGGAAACAAGGATAATACGGTCATCTATGAACTAGAAGTGAAACTTCACCAGACATCAAATCTGTCATCCAGTTCATGGTGACTTTTTATAGCAGCCCTAAAAGATTGAGGTGGATATCTAGATATCTAGAAAAAGTACACAGCGATCATCATAGTTAAAGCCAGATATCTGAATGGTTTCCTTCTAAGATCTGAGCAAGACCAGAATGTTTTCTCCACTTCCATTCAACATTATACTGAGATATCTGTGCAGGAAAATTAGGCAAGAAAAATATTAAAAAGCATACAGATTGGAAAGAAAAAAGTTAAAATGTTTTATTTGCAGATGGCATAATCTACAGATTGATTCCATTAAAAACTATTACAACTAATAAGCAGTTTTAGCAAGATTATAGGATACAAGATCAATATATAAAAATAAATGTTCTATGAACTAACAGTGAAAAATTCATTAACAAAATTATGAAATAATTATATTTATAATAGCATCACAAAGAACAAAATATGTAGGAATCAATTTAAGAAAATATGTGTAAATCATGTACATTAAAAATACAAAACATTGTTCATGGGGCTCCTGTTGCTTGAGTGTCTAATTCAATTTCTGCTCAGGTCATGATGCCAGGGTCTTGGGATCAAGCCCCCATTGGGCTTTGCAATGAGCGTGGAGTCTGCTTAAGATTCTCTCTCTCCCTCTCTCTCTTTCCCCAGCTTTTTCTCTCTCTCAATACAAAAAATACAAAATACAATACATTGTCGAAATAATTTTTGAAAGACTTAAGTAAATGAAAATATATCTGATGTTCATGTATAGGAAAACTTAAAATGCTGAGATGGCAACCTTCACCAAATTGATCTATGGATTTCGTGAAATCAGTGTCATAATAACAGCTGACTTCTCCCTGTAAATTGACAAGTGTTTCTAAAACTTGTGAAAATGCAGGAAACACAGGATATCCAAAACAATCTTAAAAAAGATGAGCAAAGTTGGAGAACTAACAGTTTCCTATTTCAAAATGTACTACATCGCTGCTGTAATTGACACAGTGTGGTGCTGCCACAGAGACATATGGATCAAAGAAAGGCTACACGCTTTGGAAATAAACTCATACATCCATCTTCAATTGGTCTTCAAAAACAATTCCAAGAAAACACATTAAGGAAAGAATAATCTTTCCAACAAGTGAGGCAACATTTTCTACGTGCAAAGTAATAATAATAAGAAGAACAACAATAGCAACAGTGAGTTTGGATTCCTGCTTCTCACCATGTTCCAAATATTTGCACAAAATGCATCATTATACTAAATTTAAAAGCTACAATTATAAAAATGTTAACAGAATATGTAAGGCAGAATCATTATGACTTTTGGTTAGTCAGAGCCTTAGTAGACACAACACTAAAAGCTCAAGCAATACATTTTAAAAATAGATTAAGTGGATTTCATCAAAGTTTAAAAATTTGTTTTTCATAGAAACCATCTAGAAAGAGGACAGGCAGCTAATAGAATGGGAGTAAATATTTGTAAATCAAATATATTACTTTCCTATTGTTGCTGTAACAAATTAACACAAGCTTAATATGCTAAAATAACAGAACTTTATTGTCTTACTTTTCTAGAGGCTAGAAGTCCAAATGGGCTTTATTGGGTTAAAATCAGGTTTTCAGTAGTCTGTATTCCTAGGGGTGTATTGAAATATCCATTTCTTTATCTTTTCCAGCTAGCTTACAGAGGTTGCTTACATTCCATGACTTGTAAACTCCTTCCAGAGAGAAATTACATCATTTCAAACCTCTGCTCTGTCACATCTCCTTCCTTAATCTCCTGAATTCCTCTCTCCTCATAAGTACCCATGTGTTTACATTGGTCCTGGGCAAATAATGCAGGATAATTTTCCATCTCAATAGCCTTAAGTGAATCACATTTCCAAAGTCTGTTTTCCATGTAAGATAATATATTCAAAGGTTGTAAAATTATGATGTGTACATATTTGTGGGGAGGATATTATTCTGTTCACTAAATCAGATAGCTAATTAGGGGTTTATATCCAGACTACACAAAGCACATTTGCAGCTTAAAGATTAAAAGACAAATAATCCAATCAAAAATGGACAAAGGAATTGTACAGACATCTCTCTAATATCCAAACAGCAAACAGGTACATGAAAAGGTACTCAACACAATTAGCTGTTAGGGAAATGTTCATCACCACCACCTTGAGACATCAATTCCTGATGATTATGCTGGTTATAATAAAAAAGAGATAATTATACATGCCGGCAAGCATGTGGAGAAATTAGAACCTTCATGTTTTGTGTGAGGTTGTGTGAAATGGTACGACCCCTTTGGAAATCAATCTAGCAATTTCTAAAAATGAGTACACAAAAATAAGTAAATAAAACAAAGATAAAAATGGGTAAACATAGCATAATCAAAGGACACAACAGATGCATTCCTGGTAAATGCCCAAGATAATTGAAAGCATATGTGACAGAAAATTATTCACAAATGTTTATCCATCATTATTTATAATAGCCAAAAATTAGAAACAACCCAAATATCCATCAACTGATGAATGGATTAACAAAATATGGTCTATCCATAGAATAGAATATTGTTTAGCAATTATAAGAATGAAGTAAGGACACATACCTCAACATGGATTAACCTTGAAAAAAAATTATCCAAGTGAAAGCAGCCATGCACCAAAGATCACATATTGCATTATTCCATTCATATCAGATGTCCAGAATGGCAAACCTATAGCCATAGAAAGTGAACTAGTGACTGAGGAGAGCCACTGGTGGGGGTTGGGTAAATGGGAATGATTGAAAATGGGTATTCTGCTTATTTGGGTGTTTCTTTTTGAATATTGGGCTTTTAGAGTTTCTTTTTGGATAGTTTTTTTGTTTGTTTGTTTGTTTGTTTTTTGGTTCTTGTGGTATGAAAGTATTCTGAAACTGTGTTATTGATTTTACAAATTGGTAAATATATTAAAATCATTGAATTGCACAGTTTAAAAAGATTTTAAGGTTTATTCTTGAGAGAGAGAGAGACAGAGCATGAGTGGAGTAAGGGCAGAGAGAGAGGGAGACACAGAATCCAAAGCAGCTCCAGGCTCTGAGCTGTCAGCACAGAGCCCCATGCGGGGCCCGAACTCACAAGCTGTAAGATCATGACCTGAGCCAAAGGGACGCCAAATCGACTAAGCCACCCAGGCGCCCCTGAATTCCACAGTTTAAATGGGTGGATTATTTGATATGTTGATATATCAACAAATCCATTTAAAAATGGAAAAACACAATGCTCTTAGAAACAATCAAGAGATTACTGAATGGCATAATGAGATTATAATGAATGTAGAATACAAGATAATTGTGACCATACAGTATTCATGTCTACTGTTATAAGTTAAAGAGGCTAGTAGAAAATAAATATCACAATTAGTTTTGTGTACTTAAAACATGTTTTGTGCTCTTATTCCAATACTACAATTGTCAGGAGCATTTTCTTCAGTCATTTTAGTCACTGGTGCCTTGATTCACTCATTAATTCAACATGTAGATTTATTGGACATGTGACTAAGTATTAAGCATTATACTTGGGGCTGAGATAAAACAGTGAGCAAACAGATGTTGCCCTTGCCTGTTGGAGCATCCCATGAAGCATTGATGGGAAACACTGGTCATTTAGTGACACTGACAAAAGTATCATTTGAAAGTTAATTTAGAATCCCTGTGGAAAAGCATTGGTTTAGGGACCTGACCTAATAGGAGCAATTTTCTACAGAAAAATGCTTGCATTGGAGGCCTAGTAGATTAACCTGGTGAAGGGTGCATATGTCTGTGACAGGTGGGGAGTGCGTTGGGAGGAGAAACCATCCAGGTGGAGGCAGCAGTCTGGGGAGAGAATCGTGTGCTAGAAGGAACAGGAAACATTCAGAGAGCCAAAGATCACTGAGCCTGCAGTATAGCAAGGGACAGAGACAAAGGACAAGACAACTCTGGAGAAGTAGGCGAAGATGAGGTCATGCAGTGCCTACTCTGTATGCTAACAGTTTTGCCTTATTTTAAGAACAATGGGAAGTTATGGAAGAGTTTCTAGAATGGAAAAAAATATATATATATATTTAATCATAGTTCCACTTTCCCTGTTAGCCCTTTACCTCATTGTTAGCTTATCCTTTGTGTGTTGATTTTCTCAGAGAAGGAATATAACACCACCTATGTTTATATGTATATAATATATGTGTATATATGTATATGTAAAATACATATGTTTATATAATATATATTATATTTATCCAAATATAAATTTATTACATTTATATGTTTACAAATATTTAAATATATTAAATAAATTAGCAAATACTAAATAAAATGCAATAAATATTAAATATGTATTATTTGTTAACTTACATAATATTTAATATTAAATTTAAAATAAATATTATATACTTATATCTTAGAAAAGGGTCATCAGCTAAGAACAAAGGAAAGATTCATGCAAGGATTTGGAATACAATTATAAGAAATGGCAAAAATTCCTTGCCCCAAGCTAGAAAAATATTCTATGTCATAGCAGAGTGGATATATGAGTAAGGGGGAAATAGTGAATAATTATTACATAGGATTATTAGGTCTTTAAGGAAGAGGCTATGAACCATAGGCTCCAGGCTTTGCCTATGTGTTTTCTATAGGATCAGAAAGAAGATACAATTTGTGTTTCACTTGTTAGGTAGATCAGGGAATTAGCAACATCCCAGAATTTCATAACTATTTTACAGGGCATATGTATACCCTTATGCTTACTATCTCTGACAAAATGGGTTATACAATGATCTGCTCACCTGGAAATCTTTGAAATTTATCCCAGGTCTAAAATCTCTAAGGTTATATGCCCTGCATGGGCCTGTAGTGAAAATGGCATCTTGTGATACAATCCATTTTTGGGAGCCATTCTGAACTCACTAGTTGAGAAAACTCCTTGTGAGGTTAAGGCAGGTTTGCAAGGTCTCTTGCTGTCAGATGATGACTGATATCCATCCTCATTCAATTTTTTCTGCTTGAGCACTTACTCCCAAGGCACCTTGTTGATTGGTATCGGGAGTGACTTGTCCCCTTATTCTGGCCCTGGTATGATGATTGCACCTTGTGAAGGAACTTATTGTGGGAACTTCTTTTGATTATGGGCACAGACATTGTGTCTCCATCAGGTCCTGTTTCCCTCCGTACTTTCCCTTGAGCTATGAACAGGCTAATGACCCTTACTTATAAAATATTGACCTTTACGTGTACAATTCTGTTTCTACCGTTGCATCAGTCCATGAGGTTCATACAGCTCAACATGTAAATCAACTAGCCAAAATGTTTCTCATGCCCTAGCTATTCTAGAAATCACAGACAAAAAACTAGACACAAAGGTAAATGCACTCGAAGAGGATATTCTATGTATTGGAAATGAGCTAAACTCTTTAAATGTACAGTTGGCTCTCCAGTGCCATAAGGAATATAACTGGACAATTAAGTCTGGCCCGGAGACAAAGAGCCTAACTTAGAGAGAAGGAACAGATAAGGGCAGAACATAAGTTACTACATATATCTTTGCTAACTGGTGATGTATAGCAGTCCCTTCCCTAAGGTCTACATTCCACAAACACCTTCCCTTACACTGGCATTTGTGATCCACTGGATGGATAAGAGTAATTAAAACATAAACCCAAATACAAAGGCTGACACATTTAGGGCCCCCATGATGTATACACATTCAGCATCAAATCAAAAAGTTATTAACCAGCTCAAGTACATTCTTCCTCTTGTGAGCCAGACAAGATAAGACTCCTAACTTATCTTAACCTATGACTTAATCTTAGCATTATTGACTTAAACAAATGTGTATGTTATCCTGTTTTTCACTAAGAACACCCTGTTATTTTTTTAATTGTAAGATTTACTCAACCTCACTGTAATGGGGTAGTTCTGCAGGAATACTTCTGTAAAACCTGTTTCTGTACACTTTCCAAAGCATCTTATCACAGAGAATTATCTGTTGTAAAAATTCCATTTTCTGATGTCATGTTATTGTTTGACCTATAAGTAAAGGCATCAAAACTGACAGGACGGAGATGCCTGCCTGGTGATCAGAAAGAATCTGGAGGCTCTCTCACTCTTTCTCGCTGACACCATCCATCCTTCAGGGATCCCTGGACCGGCTGGAGCTGGATTCCAGCAATCCATTATTTTGAAGCTTTACATACTTCTACTGCAGATGTGAGGAGACATTTGGGGCTTTCAATGTTGGATGTCCCCATCTCATATTCTTCAGGAGATACAGGAAGAGGTATACAGACTCCAAGTCTTCCACATTGGATTGTCATGGGAACTTAAAATTCAGTGAAACTGATCTCTAGTTTTTGATCAACACTAAATTTTTTGACAATCTCACAGAGGCAAGAAGAGATGTTTGGGGATTTCAAGAGATAGAGGACATTGACAATGAGCCTAGAGTGAGCACCCCGTAGGAGGTGTAGGGTCATTGCAATGACCCCCGTGAGAAGGTGAGATGGTGAGATGGACACCATTGCACTGATGGAGACAAACAGAGCTCAGACCACTGGGAAAGGCACCATTGCACATCCAGAGCCGACCGGATTGGAAAGCAAACTGGAGAGAACATGACCCTTATTCCTTCTTTGAGTATCCCAGGATCCTCCTGTTATTTACTGTTTGTGAAAAGTCAAGAACTCAGCTGCAAAAGAATCGCAGTGTGTAGAATCCATGTTTTAGCATTTCAAAAAGGATAAGTACAGAACTGAGAACAAAATAAGCTTAAAAAATAACTCAACTTTAATATTGAGAGGTTTCATCCTACACCTTGGAACAAAGAGAGTGGAGGAAAGGATCTGGAAGGGGAATGAGATGGTATAAAATAGCCTGGGTCCAGGCACACACACACTAGAAAGAGAAAGCAAGTTAAGCTAAGTAAGTGAACTCCTAGTCTCGGGTTGAGATAAGATAAACGAGTAAACAAATATCTTCTCTCTGGGAGTCCTTCCAGGAGGAACTTCAGAAAACGGAGATGGATATAGAAGTAGCTTTTTCTCCTCTGTGTCCTGAGCACTGCTAGCTTTAGTGTGATTGGTCTTTAAGTTGAAGAAATGGATATAACAAAGTCTGTAATATAATCAAGTGTAATGAGGTTGTTCCAAGTTGAGTAATGGCCTTAGGCGAGCCTTGGTAACAGGGATATTACTGCTGCTGGTGTATATACTCATATCAGTATGTTAGGGCATCATCCATAAGCACAGCATGGTTGAAAGGACAGCAGCTTTGCAGCGAGAGTGACATGGTTGGTGACTTACTGGTTCTCTGCCATTCAGGCAGTTACTTAAGCCCCTTGAATTCAGTTGTCTAGTACATTTGTGGTTATGAATTCATATAATTTATATAGTATGCACCGAGCCCTTTGAGAGTGCTAAGCACTTTTAAAAGTTATAGCTATTATTATTATAAATGTAAATTGTTTTTATATTAAACAAGTGGCATTAAAATATCTATGGGGGGAGTGGGTCAAGGGTTAGTAAAATTTGACAGTGTGGGTCAGAGGAAAAATTACTACATAAAAGAAGAGCTATAGTTCATGGCATATCAAGTGGGAGCAAGAACTCAGAGGTAGCGTGAGAGAGCAGAGATCAGATGCTTCATTAATCTAATTAATTTAATCAATCTAATTAATAACAAGGAAATGGGACTCAAGTATTCAAAGGGAAACACAATCACTTAATTGGAAAGTTTTGCTTATATTTTTAACCAAAAATTACAGTCTTTAATTTTGCAAAAAATAACAGCAAATTGAGACACATACTACCATCTAGCCAGCTAGCAAGCTACCATCTATCTATAAATAATCTGTCAATCATCTACCATCCATCTCAAGTACTTAAAAATTGTTTCTTGAGAGACCAATGTATACATAAATTCTGACTTTCTCACTTTGAACTTTAAATATTTGTTGGAAAAACATATATATAATAATGCAATCATCTGATTTTTCAGCAAAACTTTCCACTGACGTTATTTGAATGGCTTTATCTACAATTTTTTCTTATGTAATTATTTTTAAAATAATATAAAAAGAAGCCTAACAGAGCTTTCTAATCAATATTACTATTGCCATTTTTATTATAACTATAAAATAAAACAAATAAAAATGAAAAAATATCATACCATCAGGTTGAGAAATAGAGTTCTGCCACACCATGCAAAGGGCCCTTCCAGTGTTTTCTCAAACATAATCCATTTTGTGCAACACAATTTTAATTTACATAGAACTATTATCTAGACTTTAGTGGAATTCTTTCCACTAAATAACTACTTTTTTTCTTGTCATTAAACAGCAACAAATAAAACCTCAAATATTTCTTTTTCTTTTCCTTCCTTCCTTTCTATCCTTCCTTCCTTCCTTCCTTCCTTCCTTCCTTCCTTCCTTCCTTCCTTCCTTCCTTCCTTCCTTCTTTCTTTTCCTTTAGAGAGAGAGGGCCCAAGTGAGCAAGGAGCAGAGAGAGAGGGAGAAAGACAGAGAAGCAGAGCTCACCAGAAGCGGGACTTGAGCACATCCGATAGGGACTCGAACTCATGAACCATGAGATTATGACCTGAGCCAAAGTCAGATGTTTAACCATCTTTAAAAAATGTTGTCCGGCATTATTAAAATGGAGATAATGTGCGAAAAAGTAGACATATTTAATGCAGACAATTTGATGAGTCTGGACATATGGATACATCCATGAAATTATCACATTATTAAGATAATGGACCTGAATTAATTAATTAGTTAAATAATTAATAGACAATTTCCAAATATTTTCATGTATCCCTTTGTTGTTGTTCTTGTTTTATTTGTTTGCTTTTTGTTTTTAGGTTTGTGTATATATGTTTGTGGTAAGAACTCTCAATATGAGATTAAAACCACAAGAAGAAAAATACCTCACATCAGTTAGGATGACTATTATCAAAAAGATCAAACAAAAGAAACTGGAACCTTTACACAGTTGATGGGAATGTAAAATGGGGCAGCTGCTGTGGAAATGGTCTGAAGCTTCCTCAAAAACTTAAAAATATAACTACTGTATGATCCAGCCACTCTTTTTCTGGGTATATATCCAAACGAATTAAAATCAATATCTTGAAGTGATATCTGTATCTCATACTTATTACAGCATTATTCACATCGGTCAAGATATAGACAAAACCTGAATGTCCATTGATAGAAAATATGGTGTATACAGATAATGGAATATTATTCAGCCTTAAAAACAAAGGAAATCTTGCTAGGGGCAACAACATTATGAAACCTAAGGGCATTTAGCTAAGTGAAATAAACTAATCTTGGAAGGACAAATACTGTATGATTCCATTGTATGAGGTGTCTAAATAGTCAAACTCATAAAAGCAGAGAGTAGATTGTTGTCTTCCAGGATCTGGGGCAAGAGGGGAATGAGGGGCTGTCTTTCAGTTGTAAATCTTTCTTAGTTGATGTTTCCCTCTATTCCTATCTCTTCCTTTTAATTCTCTCATTAAAAATTGGTGTTATTTGAGGTATAAGGTTTTCTAGTGTTTTTATTTTGTTGACCTCATATCATGACACAGGTGAGGGACTTCCTCTGTTTCTTCCCAATTTCTGCTCAACCCAGACACTCTGTCAAACTCAGGTGTAATTTCATTATTGGTATTATATGTGAATGGAGTGATATCTTTAAAGTATAAAATAAAATAAAATAAAATAAATAAAAAGCCAAAACACTGATTAACCTAGAGTTCTTTACCAAGAGAAAATATATTTCAAATATAAAGGTAAAAAAAAAAAGAACTTCGTAGACAAAAGGAAAACAGAGAAATCATGGCTATCATAACTTCATTAAAAAAAAAATACTAAAGTATGGGCTCCTGAGTGACTCAGTTGGTTAAGTGTCCAACTTTTGATTTGGGCTCAGGTCAAGGTCTCACAGTTTGTGAGATTGAGCCCCATGTTGGGCTTTAGCTGATGGCTCAGAGCCTGTTTGGGATTCTCTCTCTGCCCACCCCACCCCCTGTGACTTCCTAGCTCATGCTCTGTCTTTCTCAAAATAAAGAAATAAAACTAAAAAAAAATACTAAAGTATATGTTTTCACATACAGAAGAAAAATAATACCAGATGGAAATTTGGATTTACACAAGGAATAACTGATAGTAATTAATTTTCATTTTGCTTAAGTTGTTTTATTTAATTTTTTTTTTTTTTTATTTTGAGAGAGAGAGAGTCAGCATTCAAGCACAAGTGGGGGAGGGGCAGAGAGAGAGAAAAGAGTATCCCAAGCAGGTTCTGCACTGTCAGCACAGAGTCCGACATGGGATTCCATCTCGCACCATGAGATCATGACCCAGCTGAAATCAAGAGCAGGACACTTAACTAGCTGATCCACGCAGGTGCCCTCAAAACTGATGGCATCTGTAAGTAAAGGGAAAACAAGATACTTTTTTCATTTTTAATTATTTAAAAGATGTTGCCTATTTAAAACAAAGATAATTATCATATTTTAGGGAGTTTATGGCATATTTAGAAGTAAACTGTTACAACAATAGTACAGATGAAATAGTATAATATTAATTTGAACATAGACTGTGTTAGGCTAGAAATGCAAATTGTAAAATGTATGCTAATAAGCCATTGGTAGATATTTAAAAAATAATTTGTTGAACTCTTTCCAAAATAAAACAAGAATAAAGAAAAAATGAAACAAGGGTCATATAGAACAAGTGTAAGACAAAAAAAGCATATTCAAGTCTAATACTTTGATAATTATGTTAAATTTAAATAATTTACACCTACCAAATCAAAGGTGATGATTATCAGATTGTACAAAAATATAATTTATCTCTATTAATCTCTAGAGGAAACATACTTCAAATATAAAAATACACATAGATTAAAAGTAAAAGGGTGGAAAGAAGATACAGCATCAAAACAAATTTAGGGGCTCTTGAGGGGCACAGTTGGCTAAGCATCTGACTCCCAGTTTCGGCTCAGATCATGGTCCCAGGGTCATGGGATCAAAAACCATATTGGGCTCTGCACTGGAGCTTGCTTGAGATTCTCTGTCTCTCTCTCTCTCTCTCTTTCCCCCAACCCCATTCTCCTGCTCACACTTTCTCTCTCAAACAAAAACAAAATTAAAAATAGAATAAAATAAAATAAAAACAAATTTAAATTAAAGCTGAATTGGATATATTAATACTAAATTGACTTCAGAATGAGAAACAGGGATAAAGGACTTATTCCTTTATGATAAAAAGATTAATTCATCAAAAAGCCAGAACAACCCTAAACACATTATGAAAACATGGAAGTAAAACCAACAAATAATAAAGGAAAGAGACAAATGCAAACTACTTGGGCACTTTTTAAAATTTTTTATTAAATTTTTTAAATGTTTATTTGTTTTTGAGAGAGAGTAGACACAGGGTGCGAGTGGAACAAGGGCAAAGAGAGAGGGAGACACAGAATCTGAAGCAGGCTGCAGGCTCCGAGCTGTCTGTACAGAGCCCAAGGAAGGGCTCAAACTCATGAAACCATGAGATCGTGACCTGAGCCGAAATTGGACTCTTAACCGACTGAGCCACCCGGGTGCACCAAAACAAGAGAATCTTGAGGCCATAATTTAGGATTTGAGATTCCCCATAAAGTGATTATTGAATGTACTGAAGGAGGCAAGACCTTCTAGAGTTGATGTAATCTTAGAAAACACACTTTTGAGAAAAGAGACATAATGGATCTTGAATAAAAAAATAGTAGTAGAGAGGACAGAGGGGAAAAGTTTTCAAGACATTTGTTGAAAAAACAATTGTTTCTTACTGTTTCCAACAGACTCTTTGTCAAAAAGCAAATGATCATATAGGTGTAGGACAATGTTTGGAATCTACATTTTTGAACTTTTATATTTTCTTTTTAATAGACTATAGTTGACACACAACACTCATTCCACAACTGAAAACCTGTACCTACCATTCCCCTTCACCCACTTTGCCCACCCCTCATCCAAAGCCATCAGCTTCTTCTTTATATTTATAGGTATGATTCCACTTTGTATTTGTTTATTCATTTTGGGGGGGATTCCACATATGAGTGAAATTATATCGTATTTGTCTTTCTCAGTCTAACTTATTTCACTTAGCATAATACTCTCTAGGCCCATCTATGTTTTCCCAAATGCAAAATGTCATCGTTTTTATAGATATACATATGCTACATATTGTTTATCCTCTTATCTATTGATGGACGTTGGGTGGGTTCTATATCTTAGCTATTATAAATAATGCTGCGACAAACAGAGGGGTGCATATATCTTTTCAAGTTTTCATATATCTTTTCATTTTCCTTGGGTAAATACCTAGTAGCAGAATTATTGAATCATATGGTATTTCTATTTTTAGCTTTATTAAAAGAACTTCCATACTGTTTTCCACAGTGGCTATCCCAATTTAAATTCCCACCAACAATGCATGAGTGTTTCTTTTTCTCTACATTCTCAGTAACTCTTGTTTTCAGTCTTCTTGATTTCAGCTATTTTAGCAGGTGTGAGGTGATACCTCATTGTGGTTTTGATTCAAATTTCTCTAATAATTAGTGATGTTGAGGATCTTTTCATGTGTCTGCTGGCCAGCTGTATGTCTTCTTTGGAAAAATGTCTAACTCAGGTCCTCTGCCCATTTTTAATTGGATTGTTTGTCCTTTTAGTGTTGAGTTGTAGACGTTCTTTATATATTTTGGATACTAACCCTTTATTGGATATATCATTTGCAAATATCTTCTCCCATTTTGTAGGTTGCCTTTAGTTAAAGCAATCTTAAGAAAGAAGGACAAAACTAGAGGTATCACAAATCCAGATTTAAGTATATATTACAGAACAGACACATAGATTAATGGAACAGAATAGAGGGCCTGTAAATAACCATACACTTATATGGTCAGTTAATCTATGACAAACGAGACAAAAATATAGAGTGGAAAAAATACAGTCTCTTGAATAAATAGTGCTGGGAAAAAATGGACAGTTACAAGCGAAAGAAAGAAAGAAGGAAAGAAAGAAAGAAAGAAAGAAAGAAAGAAAGAAAGAAAGAAAGAAAGAAAGAAAGAAAGAAAGAAAGAAAGAAAGAAAGAAAGAAAGAAAGAAAGAAAGAAAGAAAGAAAGAAAGAAGGAAAGAAGGAAAGAAGGAAAGAAGGAAAGAAGGAAAGAAGGAAAGAAGGAAAGAAGGAAAGAAGGAAAGAAGGAAAGAAAGAAGAAAGAAAGAAAGAAAGAGAAAGAAACTGGACAACTTTCTAACACCATACACAAAAATAAATTCAAAGTTGACTAAAGACTTATATGTGAGAAGAGAACATGAACAGTAATTTCTCTGACAATGGTTAGAGTAGCATCGGTCTATGTTTTATAAAGCAAGGGAAACAAAATAAAAATAAACTATTGGGACTACATCAAAATAAAAAGCAAAGGAAATATACAGCAAAGGAAAACATCAACAAAGCAAAAGGCAATTTACAGAATTTTTAAACTAATATTACTAAGTTACTTTTTTTAGTAAATTGAAAAAACAGAATTTTTGCACTTTTTGAAATTTAATCTTATGCCAATTTCAAATATCCTGGTTTACTGCAGGCTTGGAATAAGTTTGAAATTAGTTAGGTTAAGACAGTCTCTTTTTCAAAAATTTTCGTTCTCTTGCATCAAAATCTTTTGAGTTTTTGATTCTTTGCTTTCTATATGCATTTTTAAATCCATTTTCTAATTTCTGTAAATTTTTTTTTCTGTGATTTTGATTAGGGTTGCCCTGATTTGTAGATAAAATGGGAAGAATTAACATTTAAAAACATGTCCAGGGACTCCTGGGTGGCTCAGTCAGTTAAGCAGTAGACTTTGGCTCAGGTCAAGATCTTATGGTTGGTGAGCTCGAGCCCCTCATAAGGCTCTGTGCAGACAGCTCAGAACCTGGAGCCTGCTTCAGATTCTGTGTCTCACCCCTCTTTCCCCATCCCCAACCCATGCTCTCTGTCTCTCAAAAATAAATAAATGTTAAAACATTTCTAAAAGTATATTCTCTCGTGTATTCTATACTGTATAATTAATTGTATGGTTTTTTAGTTCTTCTAGTTATAAATTGATTGATTAGCAGCTCATTTAAAATGCAAATATTTTATTCAGGGCTCATTGTGCTTATATTGAGTACCTTTATCAGTACATGAGATAACACTGATGAGTTGTTACACAGCATAGCTGACAAACAAATAAATATGTAATTGCTACATCGGTGTTCCATTCAATGCACTGTAAATGCTAGTTCATTTAAACAACAACACCAACAACAAACATGCCTCATTTTATTTTAGATTAGGTTTCTTGCTAACTTTGAGAATAGTTTGATGTGCTCAGTCTTGACAGTGATCCAGGTTTTAAACTTGAATATCTGAAGCGTTTAATTTTTAAAAAATTAGTATAACTGATTTTCTCTTTCCATTTAGTATGGATTATTGACTGGCCTTCTAATATGTAATTTCGTTTTGGTATATTTCTAGAAAAAATATGCTATTATGTTTATAGAGAAGCATTCCACTGACTTTGTGAGGCTTTCTACCTCAAGTTTCCCAATTATCTTTGTGTTAGATTATCTTTGCCTGCCTTGTTATTCTAGGGTTTTCTCTGTAATTGGCCCAAAGGCTTTGTTATTTTCATATGGATTCAATTTGGTTATTTTAGGCCATTCCTCTATGTCATTAATGAGGTTTTCAGCTGTGCTTACTCTGTTGCACGATTCTCTTTTTATCTTTTCCTCCTGTAATGCTATTCATTTTGCTCTAGTGTGTTTCCCTCCTCTGCAATTTCTGGATCATTAAATTCGACCCTTTATTTATCTCATATTTAAACTTAGATTTTATTAAATTATTCAGAATTTTAAAAGTTTTCTTTAGTTTGAAACACAGATGGGTGATGAGCTTCAGATGTGTTTTGTTCTTAGTTTTACATGCCTAGTACTTGTGCCGCCCTCCCTCCTCTCCCCCTTCCTGCCTCCTGGCCTTCCTTCCTTTTTTCCTTCCTTCCCTATTTCCTTCCTTCTTTCTTTCCCCTGGTGATATGTCTGCATAAAGGCCAAACCAGTCATGTCCATACCTTCCCCGTGTGTAAAATGTATATCGTTTTGCATGCCATTTATTTGTGCTAATGGATTATGTGTGAATCCTCCTTAACTCTTCCAAATTATCCTATCTTTTTTCTATTTTTGTGACCCTGCAGTTTAAGGATTGTGTGAGTGTGTGTGTGTGTGTGTGTGTGTGTGTGTGTATTTTTTAAATTTTTCCAGTGGAAGTATGGAAAGCAGGTAGACTTAAAACTTTGTATTTCAAAAAAAGGGGGTTAAATTCCAAAATTATATATCAAGTTGTGCATAACTTAATTTACTCAGTTCTTTTCTTTTGTAAATCAACATTATCTAATGCCTACAATTAATCATTTTTTGACTGTCCCATTTCCTGTTTTTAAATAATCTGTCTCCCCCTACCTAGTATTCTTTTCTTATTTACCTATTTGAAAACATGTACAGAAACGTATACATATACATATGTATACATTTCTATTTGTACATTATCTATTTGAAAACATGTACAGAAACGTATACATATATATATACACATATATATAATGTTCTATTTATTTTTTTAGAGAGAGACAGAGACAGAGAGACAGAGTGTGAGCAGAGGAGGGACAGAGAGACAGGGAGACACAGAATCCAAAGCAGTCTCCAGGCTCTGAGCTGTCAGCCCAGAGCCCAACAAGTGGCCCAAGCTCAAGAACCATGAGATCATGGCCTGAGCGAAAGTCTGATGCTTAACCAACTGAGTCACCCTGGCGCCCCAGAAATGTATATAATTCAACTAGAGTAAGGACATTTTAAGAACAGGCTTTACTCTACTGTTTACATCTCAATTGTTCTTTTTTTAATTTCAAATTATCAAAAACATAAAAACATGCGAAGCATCTTAACACATTCTAGATCATTAGTATAATCATATCCAAACAACAGACAATGTTTGGGTTAAACAAGAGAGATGATTATTTTATGTCTAAGTTGAGTTATTCTTCAAAACGAAAGGTGATTAAATATGGAAACATTTGATGTTCTTAACTAGATATTTTTAAAACACAAGCAACCACGAACACTTTCATAATTGCTGGAAATTCATTTATTGAAAGTAACATTCATTCTTGAATTAAATAGAAAACAAATGTTTATCAAGATAGTACTATCCTTAACTTGATAAAATCTGTCTACCAGATATATATACATATATCCTTAGGATTATCTATCAAGAATATTTATTCAAGTTAATCAACTGAAAAGCTATAAGAGCTAATATAATCCACAACCATAGTTTAACATATGTGTATACACTGAAATTGTTAGGTTAAATATAAAGCAAGTTATCGATTAAACATATCATGGGTCTTTAGTGTAAACCTTTCAAGAAATTCTTGGTAACTATAGGTAAAAACAAACTAACTAATAAACCACTACTTATTCTATCTGTTCCTGGGACAAATATTAAAAATCTCATATATGATTCTGAGTTTCTCTGTTCCTTTTTAAACTGAAGCTTTATCTTTGGTCATATGGTTTCACAACATATAAATTTGATTTTTACTTCTTGTATTGAGTATTTTGTCATAAAGAAATATTCTTCTATATATATCACCATTCTTTAATCTTAAAGACTGACTTGTCTACTGAAAATAAAGTCACATGGACTTTTTTGTTAATGTATTCATTGTGTATCTTTCATTCTTTTAAAAACTTTCTTTAATATATTTAATATCTACTTCTTATGAGCAGCTTTTGTTGCTGTTTGGAGAAAAAAATCCCAATCCTGTGTAACAGTTTTTGGCCTTTTTTACTAAAATGTATACTCCATTATATTTAATGTCTGATCTTTCTCTATTGTGATATCTTTATTCTATATTACTTTACTTTTTGCATTCTTTGATTTGATTGAGAAGCGTCTTAATTTGTTTCTAAGAAACTGTGTTAGTTATATATTTTGTTTACTGTGATTTCAGTATATTTGATTATTCTTTGTGCTGGTTTCATTAAAGACTATTCTTGCTATTTTTCTGTTCCAGTCTTCACCACTGCCCTCACTGAAGCCTCCCTGCCGCGCATGGATCCCCTCAGCTCTGCCTTCTCTTACATGACTGTTACATTTCTGCTTCAAACATGTTGCTACTTTCACTAAGATCTTTGAATAATTTGAATTATTCCATAATTTGAATCTGACAATTTATGGCATTTCCCCCCCAGTAAATTCTTTTTTTTTTTTTTTTTCAGAGTTTAGCTTACTATATAATTTGATGGATTCAATATGACTTTTCTTTTTTTGAAAAAAGGTGATCCCTTTGTCTGGGAGACGTGCATAGTTGTATCAGCAAATAGAAATTCTTTCTGTGTCACAGTGAAGCATCTACTGATAGCTTATGGTGTATGTGTGTGTGTGTGTTATTATATTCATACTTCTCGCAGCCAAGACAAACCAGCTGCAACAAGATTTCTCACAATTAAAACTCTAGATCTCTGTATTATTTCCTGAAATTTTCTGCCAGGTGTAGAGGAGCATACATTTTCTCAATCAGCTCTATATTTCCTGTATTTCATGGTATGAAGTTGTGCCAAATGCAGTTCAAGGAACATTCTATCCTTATGGGAAGCCCCTTGTTTCAGAGTTTGTTGGCTTTGCCCATGGGATACCAACTATTTTTAAGAACTACATTTTGGTACTTTGAGGGTCACAACCACAGTCTTCCTTCAAAGATAGTCTTTTCTCAGGGAACCTGGGTGACTCAGTCAGTTAAGTGTCTGAGTCTTGATTTCAGCTCTAGTCATATCTCATGGTTCCTAGTGTGAGTACCATGTTGCTGTCAGTGGTGCAGAGCCTGCTTGGGATCCTCTCTCCCTCTCTCTCTGCCCCTCCCCTCCTCACTCTCACTCTCTCTGTCTATCTCTCTCGGTCTCTCTCTCTCAAAATAAATAAAATAGACACTAAAAACAATGATAGTCTTTCCTCTGATTGAGTCTCCATTACTGAAAGGTGCCTTTTATGAATAACAATTTAAAGTTACTACTATTGGGGCGCCTGGGTGGCTTAGTCGGTTAAGCGTCCGACTTTCGCTCAGGTCATGATCTCACGGTTCGTGGGTTCGAGCCCCGCGTCGGGCTCTTTGCTGACTGCCAGCTCAGAGCCTGGAGCCTATTTCAGAGTTTGTGTCTCCCTCTCTCTCTGACCCTCCCCTGCTCATGCTGTCTCTCTCTTTCTCTCTCTCCTAGAAATAAATAAAAAGTATATTGTGGGTATTTTCCACATAAAAATTAGACATCTACATTGTTTGTTGTTTTTTTTTTTAAGAGACAGAGAGTGCAAATGGGGGAGAAGGACAGAGGTAAAGAGANCGGGCTCTGTGCTGACTGCCAGCTCAGAGCATGGAGCCTGTTTCAGTCTGTGACTCCCTCTCTCTCTGACCCTCCCCTGCTCACGCTGTCTCTCTCTCTCTCTCTCTCTCTCTCCTAGAAATAAATAAAAATATTAAAAAATAAATAAATAAAGTTACTACTATCAACACGTTTTATCAGAAGTGAAATTTTTCATATCTCTCATTTGATTTTGTAGCAAAGAAATACTCCAGTTCTAACATCTTCTATCTGGAAAGCTTACAGTCACTTTTTATTAAGCTTATTTTTATGTATATTCCAACTAGTTAACAAGGTTCTTTTTGTTTTTCAAAATTAATTTTAATTTTCAGTTATCATTACAACTACATTTTCCTCTGCTACAGCTTTCTCTAAAGTGAAAAGGGAAGGGTGTACACTACTTGACATTATAATTACCTAAATTAATAATCAAGTATATTGATTATTATATTCTTAGCAGCTGGGAGGAATTGAGGGGAGTCATACTTCTCCCTGATACTGGGCTACAGATATTAGATGTAGTCCTTTGAATGTGGCCCTTGGGCCATGAATGCCAACACTGGGCATGAGCAGAGATAACAAAGGTACATGCTTTGGACGTAGCGGCCGCCTGGTAATGAGGTGTTTGATCAAATGTAGTTGCGAGGTTCCGACATGTCTTCCTGGGGTCCTGAGGTGGGTGCCAGGAGCTCCCTGCCTTGTGATGGCCTTGCCGCATTGCTGGGCGATGTAGGAGTTGGTGTGTCAGAAACGCCACGGGCTGTACTGCGTGCAGCCTCAGTCAGTGCGCTGGTTGGGTTGGGAGCTGTTTTCTCGGAAAAGAACAAATGAGGTTCGCTGGTGAGTTGAGTGAAAAATGAGAAAAGTAAACCAGTTTGTTGCACTTCGGTAAAGAACTTGTCTAGGAGCGGACGTGTAGTTCTGATCTACAAGAAAATGTCAAAATAACAGAAGGGTTTAACAGAAGAAGTAAGCTAGTCTGAGCTACAGAAAAAGAGATAGCTTTGGAAGTTCCGTTGCGATTCCTCTAAGGAAAGAAAAATAGCCCCTTGGACTCCTGTAGTGCTTTTGTAACATACAAAATATAGGGCATGAAGTAATTAAATTTTAATGCCCTTTAGCTGATGTTTCCAGGAGAATATTTAACTATAAAAGTGGTGTTATTGTGCAGCACAGTTGGAGACAGGCTCTGGGAGACAGAAATATTTGGCAGGAATTCGGATGCAGATCATTTGTAAATGGTAACAAGTGGCCCTTAACTGAACAAGCACAATGCTTTATGAAGGTTTTCAAGTGCATTATTTTGAGTAATATAAGAACACTCTAAAATAACACGTATGTTTCCATTATGTAATGCCAGCCCTAGTGCATCAAGCTCAGCTCTAACTATAGAAATAAGCTTGAGATTTATGAGTTAAAATACTAAGTATAAGATATTAGGAAGAGAGCACATTGAAATACATAGTATATGATACTAGGTCAGTTGTCTGGTTAGTTTCTCAATCTCCAATGAGTCTTTTGGGCTCCATGAGTTTGAGAATTATAGCAGATATGATTTATTGCCCAATGGTTTAATGTCTGGTGCTAATGACTTCCAAAGGAGACAGAAGTCAGAGGCTTGCTGGCACCAGAGAGGAGACCTCTATCCTTATCAGAGAGATGGCACTCAGATTCGATATGGATTTAATGAGGAAGGTCATTCTCCATGAAGAGTCACAGTGCTATGGCGGCTAGGACAATGGGCACAACAGAACTTGTTCTTTGTTTCTGTGTCCTCCGAACCTTTTGTGGAATGACTCAATGGCACTTTGCCTTCACACACCTCATGCCCTTACTTCTCTTGCTGCTTCAAATAACTCACCGTGCACCCACACGTGGGTTCTTCTGTTAGAATACACAAAAGCCAGCTCCAAGTGGATTAACAAATGTAGAAGGTAAAACTTTCACATCTTAAGGAGACATAGGTGTTGAGCCAAGGTCACAAAATGGGGAGGGGGCGAGGAAAGGTTGATCATTTCAACAGTATTGAGAATAAGAGCTTTTATTAACCAAATTACACTACCAAACTGCTTGAAGAAATATTTTCAGTATCTAGGAGTGTCAAAATCTAGTCAACCTAAAAGGTAAAGTAGGAGGAAAGAGTCCACATCGGGCTCATGATTCTTCTTTTCCTAGTGGGACAGAGAAAGACAAGACAGGACCAGACATTCTTGGAAACATGTAAATGTAATATTTACTAGCAGAATGGTATCAGTTGGCAGATTTTATTTAAAGGAAAAATAAGATAAAACAAAACAAACAAAAAACAAAAAGCCAAAAAATCAAATCCTTTTTGTGATGATACCTGGTCTGGCTGGATTGTCTATAATAAAAAACACAAAATTTTTGAAACTAGGAGGGGAGTTTTATGGAATTAGTGGATTTGGCTGTGTGGACAATCAATATTCAGTCATGTATATATTTTCTATCTGTTGGACTGATGTAGTATGAAACTAGGAAACCCTACAAAGCAAATAAGATTTCTTTGAAAACATTTCACCAACAGAATTCCATATTCACCTGTCACTGGAAAACCAAAAGGCATCACAGCATGGGAGAAATGGACATTATTTCGCCCCTGTGCCTGATGGATTGGTCCCCATTAGGTGAAGGATGCTGGTTCTGTGTTTACTTCTGGCTTGTATCGCATGACTTATTAGCAATGTTTATGTTGAGTAAGAGCTATGTTTCACATGAGTGTGTTTTGACAATTCATCTGTTGAGGCATTGGAATAAACATTTCCTATGAATCAATAGGAATAGAAAAGGTCCTCACAAAAACAAAGAAAAAATCAGAACTAATATTTTAAAAACAAAAAGTATGGATTTGAACAGATGTTCACCCTTTATTAGCCAAGAGAGTACAAATTCTACTAAATATGCATAAATAATCAGTATGGGCTATTTTGTCAAACATATTGATGAGAATTTAATGAAAGATAATGACAAGTCATAGAAGAAAACATATAATAACATTTGCATAAGCTAAAAATGAGAGAGTACGTTGAATAAAGAAATACTCATAGAGATAAACTATTAGGAAAAGCAAGCGAATAATAAACACAAAATAGTGATTATTTTTGAGATGAAGGAGCATATGATTACAGAATGCTATACAATTAGCTAATGTATGGTAATGTCCTATTCCTTAACTTGGTAAATTGTTCAAAATTGTTTGCCATGTTATTTTTCACACTTTACATTTATCTTATATATATGTATATCACTTGAGTGTTTTTAAATTATGTTTTAAATAAATCTAAAAGTGGCTTCCATCAGGTAAGGTCACCAAAAGAGAAGACATTTGGTAAATTCGATATTTACTTTAAGAAAAAGACCTTTTCTTGCTCCTAATTGCCTTTCCCTTTTTGGATGTCCAAAAGTGTACATGCACTTCTAGGAGAAAAGGAAATAATACTTTTGAGAAATATTTTGTGCCCTTTCTAAAATTTATGGGCAAAATGTCAAACTTTTCATTTTTTATAAATCTCATAAAAATACTTCTGACAAGTTTGATAAAGTATTTCTTCTTTCTTTTTCTTGCAACCATAACTGGACATTTTTGAGTCACCAGACATACTATTCCAATATGTCAGCTCAGCACAATTGTGTAGGAATTACATAGTACAATTTTAAAATGTTCACCATAGTGTTTATAATGGGTAGAAAATGCATATTATATGGTTACTTGAAAAATGTATAGGTATCTACACATTATCAGATAGAATGTTTAGGTTAAAGGATATTCTGGAAAGAAAAAACCAATGTTAACATTAACAAATAGTGTTTATACTATATTTTTACCTTTTTATCCATTTATTTTTATGATCAAGCATACTTAAAGTTGATTTTGCTACAAAGTGAGATTTTTAAAAAATTTCTGTGAATAGAAATGTATATACAGGTTTGCTACTGAAATAAATTTCCTGGGTGGCTTAGTCACTTAAGCATCTGACTTCAGCTCAGGTCATGATCTCATGGTTCATGAGTTTGAGCCCTGCATCAGGCTCTGTGCTAACAGCTCGTAGCCTGGAGCCTGCTTCAGATTCTGTGTCTCCCTGTCTCTCTGCCCCTCTCCTGCTTGCTCTCTGTCTCTCTCTCTCAAAAATAAATAAAATTTAAAAAGTTTTAAATAAATTTTACCATAAAATTATAACCAACATACCATTCCATATTGGTGTAGACATTTTTACAGATACCTTCAATAGACATTTAGTCTAGAGGTAATTGATTTTTCATTAGTATTTGCTAAATAAGATAATTTTTACCCAATCATCAGTATTTGCTAAATGGGATTTTTAAAAATAGTTTTTACAGTCAGAAAGCTGCTTTCAGATTTTTGAATTGTGACTCAATTTCTGGTTTGTGGGTTGTGCTTATCACTAAACATTGTTTTTGACAATATTAACTTTTGGAGGAAAATTTTTCAGATACCTCCAATTTTAATTTTCTTTCTTTCCCTCATTTTATTTATTATTATTTTTTTTTTTTTTTGGTGGGGAGAGATAAGCCTTTTGCTCCTATTTACTTATTCTGCATTGCATGGTTACTTGCTGATCCAAGATAAACTACAGTAAAACCTTGGTTTGGGAGCATAATTCGCTCCAGAAACATGGTTGTCATCCAAAGCACTTGTATATCAAAGTGAACCATTGGCTCATTTGTGATCATGTGATGGTTGGCATCACGTACTACTTGTATTGCAAGACATCACTCATTTAACAAGTATTAGAAATGTTTGCTCATCTTCAGAACACTCACAGACCAAGTTGTTCAAAATCCAAGGTTTTCTATACTTAACATTCTATGGATAGGCCCATTGGCATTGCTTCATGAGGAACTTTCCAGAAGATTGATCTTTATATTTGTGATGATGGTTGTAGTGAAAGTGACAACTCGGGTGTCCATCATTGTTGGGATAATTAATTAAAATGAGGCTTATATACACTGTGGGATACTATTCAGAGGTTAGAAGTATCAGATTAGATACATGCAAAGAAGCTTATATATACTATATAAGCTAAGAAGCATAGATTTTAAAAAGTAGTTGAGCAAAAATTATGCTATTTACCCAAAACATAACTTCACTGATACACACCAAATGCATGTGTTAAATCAGTTACCTATGGTGAATAGGTGACTGGAAATTGGGTATGGGGGTAATGAGGGATTCTAATCAATCAATCAACCAATCAATCAGATGGACCTCGTGCAGGCATGTTATTCAATGTGTTGGAAAACACAAAAATGCAAGGCGTGGAATTGGATTAAACAACAAGAACAACAACAACAATAACAAAAAGAAAGAATAAAACTACTGATGATATAAAAACTTAGGTAGAGGCAGAATTGTAGCAAAAATTATAATCCTTCTTTGGACTTATATAGAAGAGATTATAGCCTGCAACTGAACGTTTTTTGGAACATACTATGATCAGATAGAGATTTCAGATAATATGCAAAGTTGTAGGCATGTTTGAGGAAATGTTTAAGAAAAGAGAAAAACATTTTCTCCAAAGGACAAGGGTCCAGAGAGCTAACTAGAAGATGATAGTACAATTCAGAGTCAGTTTAAAGGGACCTGAATGAGTTTAACAAAGAAATTCATGAGTAGAAGGCAAGGTACACCAAGGAACTTTCCTACCATGACAGATAGCAGGTGCCCACTGGGACATAAATACTTCAGGTGAAAATACTGCATATCTGCCTTTATTTTTTTTTATTTATTTTTTTTAATGTTTTATTTATTTCTAGGAGAGAGAGAGAGAGAGACAGCGTGAGCAGGGGAGGGTCAGAGAGAGAGGGATTCACAGACTGAAACAGGCTCCAGGCTCTGAGCTGGCAGTCAGCACAGAGCCCGATGCGGGGCTTGAACCCACGAACCGCGAGATCATGACCTAAGCGAAAGTCGGACGCTTAACCGACTAAGCCGCCCAGGCGCCCCTGCATATCTGCCTTTAAATTTTTAATGGAATGTAGGAGATGGAAGCATTCAGATCATAATATTTTGAACCATAACATAAATTAAAGTGTTTACGTATAGCATATAAATTCAATAATTTTATGTCAAATGTTTAGTATTGAGAAACTGCTAATATTTATCAATAGGGTTACTCTATCAGTGTGTTGGGGGAGGGAGTTGGGTTATGGAGTGACCTTTGACCTATTGACAAATACTGTATCATGTAACCTAATAGCTGTGAAACTTCAGAGTCTCCTTTTTCCTGAGGTGATCTACTAGAATAGCAAGTTTGCTGATTTGAAAAGATACATAGCTCCAGATGAAATATCACTTTACAACTTTTGGGATCATTTTCATTCTTCTGTGAGAACACATGCAAAAGTCACTTAAAAAACATTTTGTAACATTTTGTGGTCAAAGAATTTTAAACCAATAGTAAAGTTGCAAGAATAAGAATAGGAAAAACAGCCTTATACACTTTACACAGATACAACAATTAGAATACTACTGTTTGCTTTATTATCTGTACTCTCCTTCATATATATGCATGCATATACGTCTGCATGTATATACAAATATAAATAGAGGGGCACCTGGGTGAATCAGTTGGTTAAGCAGCTGACTTCAGCTCAGGTCATGATCTTGTGGTTCATGAGTTTGAGTCCTGCATAGGGCTCTGTGCTTGACAGCTCAGAGCCTGGAGCGTGCTTCAGATTCTGTCTCTCTCAATCTCAAAAAAATAAACATTAATTTAAAAAATATAAATAAAAAATACAAACCCATTTTTTTTCTGAACCACTGAAGATTAAATTGCATGGATCCTGGCCTTTTACATCTAAACAGTTTAGTGTATATTTAGCCTAGGGGTATTTTGTTACATAACTATAATACTTATATCGACTCAATAATTATAGTATTGATAGAATATTTTATTGTATTTTTAAAAAGTTTTTAATGTTTATTTATTTTTGAGAAAGCACAAGTGGAGGATGGACAGAGAGAGAGGAGACAGAGGACCTAAAGGGGGCTCCATGCCGACAGCAGAGAGCCCAATGCAGACTTGAACTCAAAAAACCACAAGATCATAACCTGAGCGAAGTCAGATGCTCAACTGACTGAACCACCCAGGCACCAGATAGAATATTTTATTTAATATACTATCCATATTTTATTTTTTCTGAATTGGACCTATAATTTCCTGTGTAGCATTTTTTTTTTCTCCAAGACAGGATCCAATCTAGGATCACACATTGCATTCAGCTGCCATCTGTCGATAGTGTTCTTACTCTGAACCATTCCCAATGTGTTTCTTTCTCTTTTCTGATATTGTTATTTAAAATCTAATAATTCTTCCTTTATTTTTTATTATTTTAGTTTATTTTTTTAATGTTTATTTATTTTGGAGAGACAGAAAGAGACAGCATGCATGAGTAGGGCAGAGAGAGAGGGAGGCACAGAATCTGAAGCAGGCTCCAGACTCCGAGCTGTCAGCTCAGAGCCCGATGCAGGGCTTGAACGAACCATGAAATCATGACCTGAGCCAGTCGGATGCTTGACCGATTAAGCCACCCAGGTGCCCCTTCTTTTATTTTTTTAAAAATAAAATGTTATTGGGAGTTTGGTGGATGTTTCCTCATGTTTAAATGTAGGTTATGCATTCCAGGTTTGTGTACTCCCTGCGCCATGTTGTGTTATTTCAAGCCTAGCAACCTGGAGACATCTGACACCCATCTATGTATTGTTGATGCCGCTAATTTTTATCATGAGGTCAATTGGAGTTTTTTCCCACAAAATTAATAGTCTGAGGAAAAACACTGTAAGATCATCCACATATCAATATCAAAATGTTCCTTTGAATTTAGCTTTCATTCATGGGTTTGAGCCAAGCTTCACAATGATGTCACAAAGTAATGCTCTCCTATTTCAAGGATCCTCCATAAATTTGCTTGTTGGCAGTCACATTTTACTATAATAAACATTCTTAAATCTCTTTCTACTTAAATTTATTTAAAAATTTATTATAGCTTTAGGTTCATGGATTTCAAAGTGTTAAATAATTTATAATGTGTTATTATAATTAATTTTTCTGAGTTGTTTAAATTGACCCAGATTTGGCTAGATCCTGGGTCCCTTTGGCATATCCCTATCCTTTCTGGCGACACCAAATTGTTTTTTGACATAACAGAATAACCCATATCATTTTTCATCTGCTCTCAGGTCAATTCATCAGGCATTTCTTCCAAAGAGTCCTGGTCAAAGTATTTTTATTCTATTTTATTTTATTTTATTTTATTTTTATTTTATTTTAATTTTATTTTAAAAAATCAGAAAGTTGTTTGGAAATAATTATAGATTGTTATTTATAATTTCATAAAAGACACAGCCACTATATCTGAATAAGAGGATAATAAGTCTCCTACTTCTATATATATATATCATTATCATTCACCATTTATAAAGAGCAATTATGATTAATTTACTGTTATCAAACATTTATAGCAGAAGATAACATCCACTACCTAATTTTGGACTGAAAACAATTTTGATAATTTGATTTGTCAAAAAATATGGCAAATGACAGAAATTGCAAAGAGACCAACACCATCTAAACCTGAAAATTATTTCAAATGTCAGTTACTGTCAGGTGTAGTTATGTCTTTTTACCTTAAAATATGCTAGAGAATTGTATAAATATTCATTTTCATTATCACATTTTATGCATCGATTTTACAAGCAGTGCAGTTTTGTCAGTAGGTTGTATTAGCAGTTGTAAAATCAATCAGAGAGAATACAAGGACATTAGCACAGACCCTTGGACAATCTTGCTTGTTAGAACAAACTCTCAGACAAGAAAATCAGCTTATTTCTCTAGAAACACTCCCAGGTTTTCTGTTTGTTTGTTTGTTTGTTTGTTTGATTTCTTAGTCAGTAGATATTGACATAATCTATGCCAGGGTAGCTGTTAAGGGTGAAGAAGTGATACATCTAAAAGTAAAAGTGCTTTGGAAATGTTCTCCAAGAAACCCACAGAGAATTGGTGTCACTCGTGCAGAGGCAGCCACACTTGGTTGTTGTCCTGTGTGTGCCCAGCAGACTGTGGAATACAGCCAACTGCACGTTGTGGGTGAAAATGCCTCTTTGGGGAGTTCTAAAGGTGATGTTCCCAGTCAGACTGGGAAGACCATGGGCTGAAACCATTTTCATGTATTGTTCCTGAAAGTAAACCTTAAAAATGCATCTGTGTTTTACTCTACCTACAGGTTAATTGGCTCACATTTTACAACGTCCTAGTACAAAAGGAGAAAATAACTAAGAAAATTTAGTAGGACACTGGAGGGAAAGACAAAATATTTTAAAGATGTCAATTATTTCTAAAGTACAGTTGTAATTTTCTTACCCATATATATGTGTGTGTGTGTGTGTGTGTGTGTAAACATATATATTTAAATGTCAGTATATATATTTAAATGTCAGTATTAATTAAATACTAACATTTAAATATATATGTTTTAAAAATGTAGATATTGGGGCGCCTGAGTGATTCAGTCAGTTGAGCATCCAACTCTTGATTTTGACTCAGGTCATGATCTCATCATTGGTGAGATGGAGCCCTGAGTTCGGCTCTGCGCTGACAGTGTGGAGCCTGCTTGGGATTCTCTCACTCCCTCTCTCTCAAAATTAATAAATAAACTTAAAAAATAATAAAAAATATATATTAATCCTGAAAAACTCCAAGTTTCTAAAGCTAAGAAGAATGAGTAGTAGTAGATAGTAAAAATGTGAATGCTAGAAATAATGACGTGATTTTTGCACTCCGTAATTCTAAGCAACAGTCAAGCAGAAGTCCTAGAAATTTACCTGCTTTAAGAACTTCCACCTGCCCCTTGCCCTCTTGGTACACACAGCTGCTCCACCACCTTCCAGAAGACTACACAACTCAGCTCATCTTGCCTATTTTCTGCTCACTTCAATCACCCTAGGACACTGAGGGTCCTCAGTGAGCCCTTCATTTGCAGGCTTTAACCTCCACATGTCTCCATATTGCCTGCCTTTCATATTTCCTAAACTTCTGAAACCATTTCATATTCTCCCTCCCTCAGGATCTCAATTCCCCATAACCATTTTTGTAAACTTGTACTTTCTGCTTTAATTGAGAAGGACTTTTACCTACTGATAACTGGTGTGCTTTGTTTTTTTTTCCCCCACGCAACCTTCTTTACTGGGCATGAGAGGTGTATACATTCTCTTTCTTGTGCATGCTTCCTCTTCATAAAAGCACTGAATTTCAATTACAATATGTAATACAAGCTCCCAGCCACACTGCCACTCCTGGAAGAATTGTGTGGATATCTGTGCACATGTGAACACACATGTGAGTGTATGGATGTGTTCCACATCTACTTAGATAAGCCTTCCAATGGTTTCTCATTTCCTTCACCTCTTCTCCACTAATGAGTGTGTCCTCCAGCCCATCTTAAACATTCATGTCCATGGTCACACTTCAGCTCTTCATTACTAGTAATGGGAGCCCCTATGTAAACTGTGTCAAACATTTCACTCTCCATTCATCTTCTTCCAAACTTCCAGTAAACTTGCTCTGGCAGCTCACCTTCAAAAATTCAATTCCATCATAACTTCTATTTTGTTTCCCACACTGTTATCAGTCCAGCAATTCCAAATACTCTTCATATTCAAAATTCCCTAAATTTCCAAGCTTAAAATCCGTGGGTCGTGATTATAACCACTCCTGTGCAAATAACTAATGTTGGCTTATGCCTTTATTCCTCTACCATGTTCTTCTGAAGAAGCCACAAGTCTTTTAAGTGTAACCCTTTGCTTATTGTTGTCTATGGCCTCAGAGATGAACTTGATGTTGAACTTGGTTGGAAATGTGTGTGTGTGTGTTTTTATATATATATATATAGAAACATAGTGACTGCTCTCTGTTTCAGTTTGTGGTCAGTAACTTCAAATGCACACCTGATGTTCCCTGGGAATCCCATGGTCTTTCCATGTCGCTTCTGCTCTCTCACACTAGCAGGAGAGGATTTAAGGATTTCAGCTTCCCATGAGACTCTTCACCCCTACCTTCACATGGCAATTATGTTTCTGCTTTGCTAAAAACTTGAAGGCAGTCAAAAAACAAACAAACAAAAAAAAACAACAACAACACCTTTGAGAAACAAGTCACCACCTGCATCTGAGCCCACTTTTCGTACCTTCTTTCCTGGATAAACTTTTATTGCATCCAGCTAAGATTTACATCTCTTCTAATGCATAGATCCACCTCTTCTTGTTTGAGAAAACCTCTTTTTTCTCTAGCTTTATCAATTTATCTCTCACTGTATTATTCAAATCAGGATACAAAATGCTGTTAGTACTTCTTTTTTTAAATAAAAGTTGCATATATTTAAGGGGTACATGGTGATTTGATATACATATATACAGTGAAATGATTACTACAGTCAAGCTAATTAACATATCCATCTCCTTATATGTTTATTATTTTGGAGAGTGCAGGAGCTCCTGACATCTAATCTCTTAGCAAATTTCCAGTATTCAATACAGTATCATTAAATATAGTCACCCTCTGTATGGTAGATCTCCGGAACTCAACTCTTCTGATTCCTTCATATCCCTCCTACAGTTTATTTGATGAGGCCCTCACGATGTTTCCAGAATCTGAACACATCTGTATCAACACTGCCCACACTCCAGTCCAAGTCACCACCAGCTTTTGCCTGGAATGTTAGAAGACCTTCCTAAAGAGTATTCCTGATTTTAGTACCTGTTTCCCCTGTATATTTCCTCAAGATAGCATTAAAAATTATCATTTCAAAACATATACCAAAATCATTTTCTCTCTTGGTTCAAAATACTCCTAAATTCACTCATGAAAGATTGAAGCCAGAGCTATTGATATGACTACATGATCTCCCATGTCTGTGTGTACTATGACACTTTTCTTCTTCTAACTTACTCTGAAAAGTAATTGTCACCGTACTTACTCTGCTGTTTATACCACATGTAAGACATACCGTGAACTCAGTGTCTTGGCAATCTTCCTTCTGCCTGGAAAGCTCTTTAACATCATTCACCTCCATATACCAGTCACCTTCTCAGGAAAGACTGCTGAACATTTCAATACTACTCAGCTTGCTAATTCCCCATTCTGATTTTGTTGTTAGCTCCTCTTACTGATATATCGTCAATGTTCTTTCATTAATTACTGCTAAGATGTACTTCCCATTAGAAGATAAGCTCAGGGAGGGCAGAAAAGTTCTTTTTTTTTTTCCACTTCTTTATCCCAGCCCTTATTGAAATATTTGCTACATATTTGCTTGTTTACCCAATTGATTAAAATTAAATGGAAGACACTCACTTTATTGTTCTCTCATTTTAATGCTTTGAGCAAAAGCTCATTTGACTGAATTTGCTACCCACTTTATCCTGTATCCAAAAATCGAATGCCTCCACCTCCGATTCCATACCTGTCAGTTTGGGGAGCTCTACGGATGTTGTAAGGATAAACATTTACTTGAAATATTACCTATGTGGTTTCCCCAGTCCACGTAAGGAGTACATGGCTGCACGTAAGGAGCACATGAGCTGTCGGCATAGTTCATAAACCACATTCAATTTGTGTATGATATTGTGTGGAGAAGATGACCATGAAGAATATTAGGCTATGTGTTATTGTTTTTGACCTTTTCACAACCTTTGATTCTATGAATGAAAATTGCTTACACGCTAAGCTCAATGAACTAAATACAGACTCCCACACACTTTGTCAAGGACTCTGAAAAACTACTGCAAACTTCTTAACAAGGGAAAAATGTTGTCACATACATTTTACAACCTCCAGGGGTGTGTTTTGTCCTGACTTACTTTCCTCTGGCCCCTGTTAGATATGCCTTTTGGAAGTGGTACTGTGCTGCACTTTCTCGTTCCTACCCCGCTGCAAGGACACATGTACAAACATGATTACAGACATGTACATGAAAGTTACAGACATGGAAGTTTCAACTAGCTAGGGAGTGATTCGAATGGCTGATCCATCTGAGAGCAATGATGAACAATAAAGAGAAATAATTGAAGATCGACTATTCTGAAGATTGGGAGTAGTTTTAGATCCTGGTAACTTTAAACTAACTTACAAACTATAAGACTGTGCAGCATTACCCTGTAAGCCTTTTTTTTTTTTCCCCTGAAGTTGTTTTTGGAGGATCCAGCAGGAAGTTGCACTGTCCAAGGCTAAGCAATTTTTGGTTTGTTTTGCATGAGATCTTACTATTTCCTTTGGGTGAGACAGATGTCTGCTTTCCCTTTCTTGGGATTAGGTTAACCTAAATTTACTGAACAAATTAACCTAATTCTGCTATATCTGTACACAATAATAAATATGTAATAAATAAAACACATATTCTCCAATTTCAAGTTTGTAAAGCGCTTTCACAAGCATTGTCACTTATTTCTCATATCTAACCATACAGTTCATTTTCTTTTTTAAATTTCTTTAACGTTCCTCATTTTGGAGAGTTGGAGAGAGACAGAGCATGAGTGGAGTAGGGGGAGAGAGAGAGAGAGAGAGAGTAAGACACAGAATTCAAAACAGGTTCTAGGCTCTGAACTGTCAGCATAGAGCCCTATGTGGGGCTTAAACCCAGAGACCTGAGCTGAAGTAGGACACTTAACGACTGAGCCAACCAGGAAGCCCTCAAACCATACGATTTGTAAAGGGCTGACTTTATTGCTCTGCTAAAGGTTAAAGGTGAAAGTAGGGGACAGACAGAATCTTTGTCCATGTTACACAGATAGTCCATCACAATCCTAGTTCATCTAAAATCTGCTTACTTTTGTGAATTAATTCTAAAATTATTTTCGGCAGACATAAGGACCATATTTTATTTGCATTGTAATACTAGAAAATAAATCAAAAGACACATAATTTATGTCGAATATTGCCAAAGAGATCTGGCAGGAAAGCTTTTTCTAGAAATATTATGATAATGCCCACTTCCCTTACATAATTCTGTTTCACTTTCTCCTTTCCACAGCAGTTGTTTCAGAGGAAGACAGTAGAAAATGCATTTATTTTTTGAAGTCTATGAACTAAGTTATTTTACCGTGATTTAGAAAGTTTGGTTTTGAACTAACACGTTGAATTGTTCTGAATCTTCTATGAAACATGATGGCATAAAAATCTTTGTCTATTTGCAATCTGTGTTGCTTTCTTAATTATTGTGGATTTATTCTAAAGTGCCTCACTAATAGGCTGCCTGGGTGACTCAATTGATTAAGCATTCGACACTTGACTTTGATTCAGATCCTGATCTCATGGTTCCTGAGATCAAACCCAGTGCTGGGCTCTGTGCTGAGAGTTGAGCCTGACTAAAATTCTCTCTCTATCTCTCTCTCTCACTCTCTCTTGCTATTTCTCTCTGCCCTTCTCCCCGACATGCAGGCATTCTCTCTCTCTAAAAGGTAAAAAATAAATAAAAATAAAAATAAAAAAGTGTCTCACTAGCACTTAGGAGACTTTAATTCTCAACTTGCTTACAGGACGCCTACGTTAATTACATTTTGGGGGGGGTTAAATATACATTATCACTCTTGTCTTACTAGTTAAAACATTACCTGAATTTCCTCCTCACCTGTTTATGAGGTATTGACATGTGAAATTCTGAATGTTTTTTTTTAAATTCTGAACTTTTAAATTAATTTTAATACATGTAAAAAAAAGGCAAAATTCAGTCTTTATCAAGGTAACTTGCTTAATAACAGACAAATGTTGAATAAGGCAAGAAAAGTATATTGTTGACAAATGCAAGTCACAGTAGTTGAAAATAGTTAATATGCATGTTTTATGTGAAAAATACATGATAAAGCTCTGAGTGCCTAATTTATCTCCCGAAGATCCAGCATTTATACCACGGAGAACACTCATTTGGTGGGATCATAAATGACACCCAGAATCTAACCTGAACACTGATTTGAAAAAATCAAAAGAAATTAATCCTATTCTCTTAGATACCTGGAAATGGGGTATTAACTACTTGTCCATAGAAGATGATTGGAATTATTTTACCATGATGTTACATACCCTATATTTATTAACTTGTTTTTATATCTTGCAGTAACATGCAAATTATTCACAAGTAATTTTGACTTTTCTATCACCAAAAGTGGTTATACTTTCATTTATTTATAAGCAATGGATTTATATTTTTGGCTCCTTGGATACAGTTTTCCTTTGCTATTCACAAGAAGCTGACAGAAAAGTTTCATATGAAATGCATATTATTCAGACAGAAAATTGTCCATTCTAAAATCATACAAGCATTAAAACTTTCGAAGCTTTAAAACAGATTAATTTGTATTTTAAACTTTTCTCAATGGTTTTTTTTTTTCAGGTTTACCAATTACCTGTAGTTTTATTTTTTATTTCAAGTTATTTTTATTTTTATTTTTTTAAATGTTTATTTTTCACACACACACACACACACACACACGGAGCACGAGTGGGGGAGGGGCAGAGAGTGAGGGAGACACAGAATCCAAAGCAGGCTCCAGGCTCTGAGCTGTCAGCACAGAGCCCCACTCAGGGCTTGAACCCACTGACTGGACCGTGAGATCATGACCTGAGCCAGAACTGAATGCTTAACTGACTGAGCCGCCCAGACGCCCCATCCAGGTTATTTTTAAAATAAGCTCACAATTTGTCATAATATGACCATGTTTGCCTTATGCTTTTCCTGGCACCAACATCCTAAATTCCCTGGTATACTTCTCTTTCAACATACTTCTCACACAGCAATTATTTCAGAAAAAGAAATAAAACAGAAATAATCTCTTTTCTTTGAAAACCAGTATAAATTAATTCATGTATAAATGATTTAGAAATTATATATTTTTTAATGTTTTTATTTATTTTTGAGACAGAGAGAGAGAAAGAGACAGAGTGAGTGGGGGAGGGTCAGAGAGAGAGGGAGACACAGAATCCGAAGCAGCTCCAGGCTCTGAGCTGTCAGCACAGAGCCCGACGTGGGGCTCGAACCCACAAACCGCGAGATCATGTCTTGATCCAGAGTCGGACACTTAACTACTGAGTCCCCCAGGCGCCCCTAGAAATTATATTTTTAAAACAACATGGTGAATACATCACCTGGTGTTGTAAAAACAAACAGGTATGAATGGTCCCATAGTAGTTGGTACACTTACATATTCAACATTGACAGTTAACACCTATACTTTCAAAAACAAATTATTCCTTCTTTTCAACTAACTTTATGGTGATTATGTTTGGTGAACACGTCACGATGAGCTATTTTAGAGTATTTTCCCTAACACATTCAAATGCCAACTTATGGCCACTCGTGCCACTGTGATACTGGCCAGTGATTCTCAACTTTGGATGTGCGGTTGAATTCCAAACGCAGATTTGGATTCTGGATGGGGTTTGAAGTTCTGCATTTCGACTGCCCCCCACCTCCTGGGGTTCTGAAGATGCCAGCCTCTGGGCCATACCTGCAGTAATGTGGTCCTCGACACACTGTTTTGGGGGCTTTGGTCTTCTCTGGATTTTATAAAACATATTATATTGCTATCACTAAGTTCATGCAGATACTCAGATAATTCAAATGTTTTATAGTTTTAGAGAAACCCATTGGTATTAATCTGCTAATTTACCTTTTATTTTCTATCCATTTTTTGACTTTTCTTATTTTTTATATGAATTTATCACAAGTAGTTGAATTTTTTCCAATATTCTATTAGCCCTAGCTTTTCATCTCATTTTACAGCCTATAAAATTAATATCAACTTTTGAAATAATAGGAATCATTTGAATTTTATAAGTGTTTATAGGCTATTAACATGAAACACCTTAAATCAGAGGTTACAAGTGGCTTATAAATTTGAAGGAGATTTACCTTCTTCCATACCACACTAAGTGTTGTACATAGCTATGTAGTTTTAAGTAATATTTTATTATATTGAATAGTATTTTGAAATGCTTTCTTTTCATTTGGAAATCATACTTCTTACCCCATGCAAAAAAGAGGACTATATAAACTGTCTTTAAACTCTATAGCAAAAAGTGACCTGTTTATTTTATTAATGGAGAAACTGGAAATAAACGAGTTTATCATTTAACAAATATCTTCCTACATCATGTAGCAAGCACTGTGAGATATTAATGTTAGGGTCTAATTGCTGCTATTTGATTATGATGTTACTCCTATTATTACAAGTTGAGATAAAGTAGACCAATCACAACTATATAAATATCAAACACTGCAATAGCTTCTTTTAATTTAGTAATATATGATAAGGGAACTAATCAATTATTTTCATAAAAGGTAAAATCTTTTCATGCTAGAAAATATAGTATTCAATAATTTATATATTCATATATTAAAGGGTTGAATTATTAGCTATTCTCTAAATTAACATAGTTGATTATGAACAATGAAAGAATATATTACATTATTTTGTTGTGTTTATTTCTAAAACAAAATCCCCTGTTAAAATGATATATTTCTCTGTTACTTAATTATCCCCTAGGAAACACATTTTACTTTCTTAAAATAACAGCACATGTTGGTATTTGACCTTTCATAAGAACTAATAAAATATCCTAACAATGCTTCAAGACATGATTCTTCGATAGTTCTTGAAAAAGAGTTTTTCTTCTTTTCATTTAAAATTTATTTGTCTCCATGGTCATATTCTGTAAACTTTCTTATAATGAAATCCACAAAATGTCATCTGAATTTGCTTGTTAAACACTCCTGTATTCATTTAACATTTCTAAAACTGTATCTCTCCTATATTCCTTATGTCCTAATGTAATTTGGATGTGCACTATCATTCAAGAACAGTGACAGTACACTCAATAATGGTAGATTATTCACAAGTCAGCAACAGGGTAACTTGGATTCCCATTAAAAATATCAGATAATACACGTGAAATTATCATTTAATTATTAAATGAATAAATCTACCAACAAGCAATTTCATTGCTACATGGTAATAAAACTCACCATGAATGATTCAGCAAAAAATATATCCAGATGTAAATCAGAAAAGAATCAATGTACTTTATTTTCTATGTAATTAGAAGAATCCTTTAACTTCTATCAGCTGATTTATAGAAAGAAAGTCATTCATTTTTTAAAATAACAAAATCTGAGAAAACTTTTCAAATTAATTCAAAAGGAAAAAAACTTTATATGATGATAATGATATGAATAATCACAAAATCAAATTCTCAGATTATATACACATTAATCTTCCATGGATTGAAATTTGTTTTAGGTTTGGAAATACAGTATAAAATATTGCAATTGGAATTACAGTATAATTTTAGGGATGAATTTCAAAATAACTAGACAAATATTTAAAGCAATTCTAGAATATAAAATATATTCTCTAAAAATTTAAAGATATTTTATTCTAATGTAAACTATATCAAAATAATTTTTTTTACTAATTTAAGCTTTTACTTTCCAAAATTTCCATAAGCAAGTCTCTCAACATTCTTTCTACCATATTATTCAGTTAAAAATCATTCTTTATTCATCTGCCTGAAAGTACCCTTCAGGAATTATGCCAAGCAAGCTTTTGATTAAATATTAAATGTAAATGATTTTGTTTGTCATAAGAGCAACATTGGTAAGTGCTTTGTGAACTTTAATGATTACTTGCTACTGAAAAGAAGCTTAAATTGTGTTACCAAGAGTTCAATGAAAACTGTATCTCTGTCCTTAATCACTATAGTACTTCAAAAACATATCCTAATGCAAGCCTTCTAAATCACATCCTGCTCATTATTTCTCCATAGTTAAGGAGGTTCATGTTCTTACAGATGATTCTGGATAGGAATTTTGTGTTCACCTTGATTCTCAGTGTCATTTTTATCGCATCTATCATGGAAGATAAATCTCTTCTTGCCATCTCTTTCTTATATCAACTTGAATGTGAACTTCAATGTCTTCTCATGATCTCCCACAGGTGGTAAACAACAATGAGAAAAGATAGTGTCAGCTAAAACTGAATATTAGATCTCACTGCCCCTTAAGACCCTGGAGGCTCTCCAAAGTATAATTATTTTCTTGGAGCCACAGCAAAAAATATTCTTGCCACTTAATTTTGCACAGCAGCTTATCTCTTTCAATGATTTACCTCCAAACTCAAGTTCAGGACTGCTTCTTTCTGTGCACTGACTTATTCAGAGCTCTGTCAAAAGAAGGGCCACCTACGGGTCCAAGGCTCCCTCCTGCATGATCACTAATAGTTCTTTTTCATTCTTGATAGTGATCTTGTCACTCTGCTGCTTTTCTTGGGGAACAAAAAATGAACAGTGTAGTGTTTGCATTAATAAGTGATTTCAGGGGCACCTGGGTGGCTCAGTTGGTTAAGCTTCCGACTTCAGCTCAGGTCATGATCTCAAGATTCGTGGGTTCCAGCCCCATATTGGGCTCTGTGCTGAGAGCTAGCTTGGAGCCTGGAGCCTGCTTCAGATTCTTTGTCTCCCTCTCTCTCTCTCTGACCCTCCCCTGCTCACGCTGTCTCTCTCTCTCTCTCAAAAATAAATAAAACATTAAAAAAAAGGCATGATTTCAAAGACAGAATTTAGGTCCCTGCTCAGTGTGTCAGTTGCCTTTTATTTGTTCCCGGACTCACTGTACAACCTTCTCTCTGTCTTCCGAGGGACAGTGTGTCCCTGTGGTCACACAGGAGAATTGTATTTGTCTACAGAGAGTCACATGGAAGAGTAAGGAATGAGGTTACCACCACCATCCCCACCTCATACAGATTACATACATTTACATTGCAGCTTTCCATATCTGTATGTGTGTGCATTTGTATAGTTAGAGTTATAATTACATTTACATAGTTGTTATGGTGCTGTCAGTAAGATAGGTGTAATTGGGGAAAGAAGACATGAGAGTCACTTGTAACAATTTCCATGCTTATAAGGTTTTGTTAAAGCTACACCAAGCGTGTTAACTTTAAACTGATCAATGTTTCAGTAGTTTGGTAAGTGGCTTTTAAACTAGTTCCTTTCTCTGCATTTCAAAGGGGCTCTGATTAATGGAAGTTAGCCTAGGGTTTTGATCAGAATAGCTCTTTGGATAGGGATTTATTACTGATCATAATCCTTAAAGTGATGATAAGAGGGAAATGAGCAGAATAAACTAGAAACGGACTTTTCTGTTAACCCTGATTAGAAATATTAGTACATAGGTCAACAATTTAATTTTCTAGGTTAAATGCTACCACATGTTGATTTTAGCCTGTATAATTTTGCCTTATTATTATTTTTAGATTTGACATAAACTAAAAGTCAACCAGTTGGAATATACAATCAGATGAGTGTAGCCATCACAAGACAATATTTCTGTAACTTGTTAAGTCCTCTGAACACCTGGGCTGCCAGTCACCTGTCCCACCCCAGCACCATCTGTGGTGTTTTGTCACCATCATTTTATATTTTCTAGAATTTTACTTTTTCTAGAATTTATTTTTGTTGTGAAGCTATTGACTTATTCATGGTACCAATTGGCTTTTTAATTCTCATTTTATTTTTGGCTACCATAACTTATGCTACAAAATTATTTGAGCATGTGATTTTGTGTGAACATATATATTTTTTGCTATTCTCTAGTAATTATCTAGGAGTAAAATTGCTAGATCTTAGGGAAATTGTATCTTTATAAAAATGGGTATAAATATTTTTAAAGTAATTATACTATTTCACATTCCCATGAGCAACATTTGAAAATTTTAGTCATACAGTATCCATACAAACACTTGATTTTCAATGTTGACTGTCCTCAGGTATATGAATATTTGTGTCATATTGTGATTTAGTGTAAATTTACCTTATGACTAAAGAGGTAAGATACATTTTCTTGGGCTTATCACATTCATACACGGTTTCAATGAAGTGTCTCAAACGTTTTGCCTACTTTTTGAAAATTAAGGATCAGTCTTGGTTAAGCCAAGGAAATTGCGTTCTAGTGTGGTAGGATTCAACATCTTAACTATATCTTAAATGACTATTTAAAGTTCTACTAAATTACATAAGGGGCATGTTAATAGGTTTTGCAATTTTACTTGTTTAAAACCATAGTGGTGACTGACATGAGCTCTCCAGTGGTCAGTGACTGATTAGTGCCCACTGAGTCTGTCCAAGGAGCTGGAAGAACATAACGTTATAGAGAAGAAAGGAGTAGAGGTATAATATTGTCTGGTTAGCTTCCCCTTCACAACCCACATCCCCAGTGCCATTTGCTGTAAAATATTTATACTTCTTCCTGATTTTAATACATAAAATGTGATTTAGCATTGGCTTAACAATAAACTGAGCTCAGAGATTTTCCTACCCTTTGTTTCTTAGACTATACAACGATCAATTAATACCCCTTTTCCCAAAATCACTATTCAAATCCAAACAGCCATTGCTTTTCTTTGGTTACTATAATAGCCTTTGATATCTCCTACTTCAACACTTCCTCTACAGTGAGAGCTGGGCTTCTGTTCCCATTTGAAATTATCAGCAGGGTTCTATCTATGTGTTTTTTTACAGGCATTAGTCCTTAATATGTCCCCATTACTTGAAGTTGTTGGAAATGAATGATGCATGTAACTAATTTTGATGTGGATTCAGTTTTTTAAGTTATTTTTACTTATTTTTTTTTCCAAGTCAGTAACATCCAGAATACAAAACATTTTGGTTTTCTTTTCGTATTAAAATAAGAATAGAACTTCAGTGAGAAACACATTACATACTCTTAAAACATATCCCGTCATTTTTTCACAGCCAGATTTTGATAAAATCTGGTAGAGTGCTCACAAAGTGACTTCTCAGGTGAATATGTGCAGGCCAGCTATTTTGAGATGTTGGTTGAACTGATCTAAAACCTTTAAACAACCTATTATTTATTATAGTCCAATTATTTAAATTCATGAAAGATATTAACATGTAGCTATGTTTTCTGCCCCAAGGAATTACTGTACAAACTTTGCCAAATTAACGCATGGGCATTACTGAACTCTCTCATGTATTAAGCAGATGTGATTGTCTTATTCTGCCTGGGCTAATTTAAGTTTATAAACTGTCATCGAGGAGACATATACTGTTTTATAACAATTTTCAAAATAATCGGTTTCCTCAGTTATTAGTCAGATGTGATAGTAATTATTTCTTATTATAAAATTAACGTTGCAACCAAGATGACTTAATATTTACCTTTAGAAATGTAGGGAAACTTTTTTTCTGCAATTTGTGGAAAATTACTGATATTTTGACACAGAGGGAAACTCCACAGATACAAGATTTGGCTCGCGGCCTGTCTTTGGCTCGTTCACATCAGATGATCCTGTGCTGCTGACTTGGACAAGAAGGAAGAAAAGAAGGAGGGAAAGCAAAGCTAGAGAAATCATGTGAACAGGCTCTTATGTTCAGCATGTAAAATTCTGTTTAACTTTACACACATTTACCTAACAATTATCCTGTGAGATTGGGTTCATTCGTCTTATTGTTCTGAGAAAATAAAGTCATCTAGGGTGACTTTCCTATCAGCTTGCTGAAGTGACCAAAAGCCAATATTAACAATTTTATAAACATGTACACTACTAAAGTTTATACTGTTTTTGTTTTTAATGTTTAAGGTTATTTATTTATTTTGAGAGACAGAGAAGGTGCAAGGAGGGGAGGAACAGAGAGAAAGGAGACAGCAAGAATCCCATGCAGGCTTCACACTGGTGGTTCAGTTTGGGGTTCAATCTCACGAAGTGCGAGATCATGACCAGAGCAGAAGTCGGACACTTAACTGACTGAGCCACCTAGGCGACCCACACTTATTCTGTTTTTAACTACTGCTTGACTAATTCAAATGTTCTGAAAAATATAATTAAGAAAATAAATCAGTATATTAAATTCTAATGTAATAACATGGACTTCTATCTCAAGCCTAAATAGTTTTATACATTATTTAGGAAAAACCTATTTTTAAGTAAAACATCTTTTCACTTAAGATGACATTACCAAACTACAAGAGTTCTTTAAAGTTTAAAGCAATATGCTTATCTTTCAGAAAGAGTTTATTAACCTAGATACTGTAAATTAATTATATCATGTGGGTTAAAATATTACAGGGGGATTTTCTCTGAAGATATTATATAGTGTCCTACAGAGTAACCCCAAGTGAGAAATGGCAATTTTGTAAAGGGTGTGTCATACTAAAATTGCAATTTGCTCAAATATTTGTTTTGCTTATTCCTTACTTAACATATTATACAATTCATTGAATTTAATATTCAGGTCATCCCCAGTGGGCTGTAAATTAAGACCACATGCTTTCCAATTTAAGGATCAATAGTGTGTTTTACTCTTTAAGAAACTACAATACTGTACAATTAGATTCATTTCCACTACCAAATAAATTACATACATGGAAGCCTAGGTACATACCAGAAAAAAGTGAGTATATATGGCTTTAACCTTAATTAGTCTAAATAAGGAGCCATAAATTGGATTACTAATAGAAAATGAGGAAGCAAACATTTGGCCTATAACAAAATTATTATGGCCATTTCTAGGTTAAATTTCTGTCTCTTAAACATTCTGCGCTTGATGTCGCATCTTGTTTTTCCAGTGCCACCATATCCTATGGCACTGATCCATTTAAATCTTATAACGTGTAACATACATTCTGAGACCCCTTGCCTGTGTCTTAATTCAGGTCTTTGTGGCTGTAGGATGGGGCCCTTCTCTCCTAAAGACCACAGACCACCCCGCTTTACAACCTGAGTTTTTGTTTCTATAAGGTGGACAGGAGAATGTCTCTTTTCTCAGGAAGGTTCTGGTTCCTCTTTAAAGGCATCACTTGATTAAATCTGGCCACATCAGGTTAGTGTCTATTTGATTAACTCAAAACTAACAGGTGAATTGACTCCAAGTGGTCTGGAGCACTAACGACATCTAAAACCCCTTTACCTTTGGCATAGAACTAACCCTAATTACAGCACAGTTCCACTCTTGTAAGGTGGACAGCTAGAGGTGCAAATCCTGAGGGTCATCTTAGAAGTCCACCTACCACAGCTCCCTACAATAACACACTTGGGATTTCATTTATTTAATTTTATTTTTTGAGAGAGAGAGAGAGAGCACGCACATACACGCTCGCGAGCAGGGATGGGGCAGAGGGTGGGGGAAAAAGAATCTTAAGCAGGTTCCATGCTCAGTGCAGAGTCCAATGTGGGGCTCAATCTCGCAACCTTGAGATCATGACTTGAACTGAAATCAAGAGTCAGATGCTTAACTGACTGAGCCACCCAGGAGCCCTAAGACACCTGGTATTTTAAATACTAAAGTAATTATACCCCTTCGGCTACCATATAGTCCTGGTAATACCAACAATGACTACATCAGTCACAATAGGACAGGTTATGCCACATTAAGAAAGGAGAGGAAAAAAAGAAATCTTAAAGTCCAGTGGATGAACAAAACATAGATTAATTTACCCACTATATGCATCCTTCTCCTCATACTAATTCATGGACCCAGAATAAGAGATTTTACCATTTTGTAGCTACATTACATACCTCCTTCTCGTGAGGCCTGGTAATTTTTATCGATTTTAACTCGATGATATCTGTCCACTGCATATTCTTCTCCATGTACTAGAATCACCCCCAAACTACTTTTGCCTCTTTATTTTTGACAGTCTATTCTCAATTTAGTAGATAGAATGAGTCTGTTAACTATGTCATATCATGTCACTCCTCTAAAACTCTCTAAATGCTTCCTGTTTCACGAGAGGAAGGATCAACATTCTGGAGCTTCCATTTGTGCAACAGCAGTGTGAGGAGGGAAAAGAATGCTCCACGCAGCCTTTATGAACTTAAAATATCCCAAAATTCCAGTAGATTGAGACTTGAGGAATATGCTTTCATTCGCTCAAAGAACAGAATTGCATTTAATATTGAAAATGAATGAACTAGAAACACACAGCACCAATGATAGATACACAATACTTTATTTTCCAGAAAACATCATTGTTCATAGAACATGATAGAGTTTTAGGGTAAAAAGTATCCATATCAACCACAAAGGCTGCTGTATATCCTGGATACAAAACACATTCCAGTGAACATACTTTCTGAGAAATAATGCCCTCTTTGTCAGTTATTACATATCATATACAAATATTAAAATCCATGTTGGAGACAGTATGAACTGAGTGCCTGCCACAGGTTTTCATGTGTATGTTGGCCAAACCCAAATATCCCAATCAGGAATGTATATTAAGGTGAGCTATCCAATGGATAGACACTAATGAATACATTGCAGGTTTCAAATCATTATTTTAAAAAAATGTTTATTTTTGAGATAGAAAGAGCATGAGCAGGGGAGGGGCAGAGAGAGAGGAGGAGAGAAGATCAGAAGCAGGGTCCATGCTGACAGCAGCAAGCCCAATCCAGGGCTCAAACTCACAAACCACGAGATCATGACCTGAGCTGAAGTTGGACGCTCAACCGACTGAGCCCCCAGGCGCCCCTCATTATTATTTTTTAACATAGTAGTGGAGTAAAGTTTCCAAAATTATCTGAACAGGAAACTTAGACTGTCTTTTTTTATTATTACTCATCTTTTATCCATAGTTACTGACTCTTAAAGTACGTGTTATTCTATGGAGTGAAAAGGGTTACAGTTAATGAAGAAAGTGAATGAAAATCCACAGTCATTTTCATTTAAGAAAATTGGAAAACATACTGCCAGCTGCTTTATATCTTTCTCTTTCTCTCTTCACTGGCAGGTACTCTTTATTGTCATCATATAATAGCTGCTTAGGGGCAGTGAAGAGGATTTAAAAGGACATTGTTCTCCAAGAATAATATTTGTCTTTCTTGTGTATGTATATTAATCAAAACTGTAGTCAACTCACTTTTTCTCTTTTTAAAGTAGCATTTGCATATGGATAGCATTGCACCAATTCCAGAATGAATGGAGAAAAGATGAAAAATTAGATGAGACACAGTAAAGTAAAAAAGCAAGATTAAGATAGACAAGCAGAGGAAATACAATAAAAACGACAGAAGGCTAAGGAAGAGAAACCAAGAGATGACATCACAGAATGGAATAAAAAACCTGGCAAAGTGACATAAAATCACAGCTCAAATCTAGGTGGGTTTTGTCAAGAGTACATCATAGGCTTTTTGGGCATCAGAGGGGCAAAATTTCTGTACAGTTTTCCTAAAATGTGTCTCACCTAGTCTGCTTCCAAAGAGAGAATGTGCTATTGAAATTCTTCCAAAATCAGTATTAAAGCAGTACAAAATATTTAGAAGTGTATTTGGAAATCATAAATTACCATATATATTGCCTCAGACTTTAAAGTGCATTCCTACAGTTTTCTATCATTTATATGTCAGTGAAAGAGAATTCAAAATAATAATAGACTTAAAAAGGTATGATAGCTCTTTAAAAAATTCTTAATAAAAAAATGAATTTACTTAAAAGCATTCAGAATGTCAACAAAACAGCTGCAGCTGCACTTTTTTTTTTTCAATTATAGAATGGGGTTCAGTTAACAGAACAGCAATGATTTCATATAAGCTGCATCATAAACAACTGAACTTGACAAACCACCATCCCCATAGAGAACTCCTATGTGCTGTGCACCAGACAGAACCTGCTTTAAATTTCCACGCCCATTTACAATCCCCATCTGCACCAGGCAGCATGAGTGGGTATTGAAAGTACCACCGGGCCAGGGGCTACTCAAGGACACACTCAGCAGAGTGTTAACAAAAGACACTGTAAAGGTTGAAAACAAATCTTACACAGACTTACGTTACAATTTTTCTTTTCTTTTAGAGGAGTGAGTTGAGTACGGGGTGGTTAAATGCATTATAGACAAGAACAAAAAACCATGCTGAAACCAAGTAGTTCATCACTTTTCTTCATCTTCCTCCTCCTCCTCTTCATCTTCCTCTTCTTCATCTTCCTTTCTTCCTTCCTTTTCTTTCTTTCAGACTTGATGATGCCTTTTTTTTTTTTTTTGCCGTATCAGCCTTTCCTTTAGGTCAGTAGGCAGCAATATCCTTTTCGTATTTTTCCTTCAGCTTTGTAGCTTTCTTTTCGTGGGGCCGCTTGTCAACCACTTTCCCAGTTTCTTGCAACCATCACCAACAGATAGGCCAGGACGTTCTCTTTGATTTTTGGGCGATACTCAGAACAAAATGAGAAAAAGGCTGATGGAGGCCTCTTGGGTACCCTGGGGTCCTTCAACTCCTTTTTTGTTTCCCCCTTAGCGGGGATATCAGGATTCTCTTTCATAGCGAGTCTTGTCCTCCTTTGCCTTGTCTTCAAATATTCCTTTCTCTTTAGCAGACATGGTATTCCGCCTCTCCAAACACTTCTTCCCCAACTCAGAGAAGTTGATTGAAGCCCTTGGCCGATTCCTCTTTGATCTTCCCTGAAATTTGCACAAAGAACACATGTGATGTGTTTGGCCTCTCAGCTTCTTAGGATTGCCTTAGTCCATGTTGAGTTACTTTCCCCAGCAAAGCACAGGGTCGCCCAACTGGCTCTCACTTGCCCTGGCACTGTCTCTGTAGAGCTCAATGTACTGCCATAGCTCAGAATTATTTGAAACAAATACCTCTCATTACTTATTATCCATGGAATCTCAGGGCTAATTCCGAAGAATCCATATTTATATATAAAGTAATTCCAGACTCCCATAAACACATGACCCAATTTATTCTCGCTCTGCATGTGGCTTATACTAATTTCTGATATAATTAATTCAGAGATGTTTTCCTAAACTAGTCAAGTCTTAATTTTTTGCCGTATCCTTTGTGTTTTTCCATAAATATCAAATTATATCTTCTCATACTTAGGAGTAGAAGGAGTGAAATGTTAGGGATACATATATACAACATATTATATGTATGTACCATATATATATTTTATACAACATTATTAGCAATGGCTGCACAGTTTTCTAAACATGGCATACCATTTTAACTCCTACAATTAATGTCTGAGAATTCCAGTTGCTTTATTATCTCCAGCACTTACTACCTTAACCATTCTGATGGGTACACAACGACCTCCTTAGAGCTGTCATTTATATTTCTTTGATAAGTAATGGTCATGAACGTATTTTCATGCACATACCACTTGGATAGCCTCGTTTCTGAAGTGACTTCTCAAGTTCTCTGGCTCTCTCTGTGCACCCCCGCCCCCCGCAAATCAGGTTGTTTTCATCCTATGTACTGAATTGTTAAGCTCTTTATATGTTCTGGACACAGATGCTAATTCACAGTGCCTTAGATGAGCAGTATAAATTTTTATAAAATTCCACCTTCTCTTTATTATCTGTATTTCTGTGTGTTGTTTAAGAAAGATTTGATGACTTTAAGCTGTTTAAAATATTCAACTATATTTTTCTTTACAAGTTATAGAGTTTTAGTTTTTATATTCTGGTCTGTTCTCTTTCTCCAGTTGATTTTTTATCCCCATATGCTATAGAGGTTCTTTTTTTCATAAGATATAATTTTGTTTTTCTATATTTTGAAGTGATACTCAATTTCCAATTGTAATGCATGGACCCTTTTTCTGAAAATCAAGTATAAGTTTAGGTCTTTTTCTGTATGCTTTGATATTTTATACTCTACTCCCTTCAACCTTAGTCATCCATTTCAAAAATATTTCTTGGGGTGCCTGGGTGGCTCAGTCGGTTGTGTCCGACTTCGGCTCAGGTCATGATCTCATCGTTTGTGGGTTCGAGTCCTGCATTGGGCTCTGTGCTGACAGCTCAGAGCCTGGAGCCTGCTTCAGATTCTGTATCTCCCTCACTCTCTGACCCTCCCCTGCTCATACTCTCTCTCTCTCTCTCTCTCTCTCAGAAATAAATAAAACATTTAAAAAAATTTTTTAAATAATTCTATTATATGTATATTTATATACATTTCAAAATGCATTTTATAATCATTTTGTCAAGTTTTATGTATAAATCTACTGGTATTTGATAAGAATAGTATTGAATCTATAGTGCAAATTGATAAGTAGCATCCTAATGATATCAATACTACCAATCCATGAACATAGTAAATCTCTTCATTTTTAGGTCTTTAATTCCTATTAACAAAGTTTTGCTTGCCTTTTTAAAATTTTTTTCATGTTTGTTTATGTTTGAGAGAGAGAGAAACAGCGTGAGTGGGGTAGGGCAGAGAGAGGGGGAGACACAGAATCTGAGGCAGGCTCCAGGCTCTGAGCTGTCAGCACAGAGCCCAACATGGGGCTCAGACCCATGAATTGAGAGATCATGACCTGAGCTGAAGTTGGAAACTTAACTGAGAGACCCAGGCACCCCTATATCTCTTGCTTTTTTATGGTATGTTTATATTCATTTAGCTATAACAATTAAGTGTGAGATAGTTTGAGAGCATAGAGCCTCTGGAATCTGTAGACACAAAGGGAGCTTGTACACAATCATGAGCTCTTTTCCACAGTAGGGGGGATGCATTTCCAGGAAAGGTTGGAGACAGGACAGGAGACTGAAGTGTTAGATGCCTGCAGGAGGGTATCAGCCACCGCTGAAAGAAGAGCATAAGGCCATTTCCAGATCTTCCTGTGAAGGGCTTAAACAACTTGGAAAGAGGAGTAGTGAGTAAAATGCTAATTAGAACCAGAACTAGACACTACTTCACACACATTGAATACCTAAATTAAAAATCTGATAATAGGGGGGCCTGGGTGGCTCAGTCAGTTCTGCTGCTGACTTCTGCTCAGGTGATGATTTCACAGCTTGAAGCCTGGAGCCTCCTTCGGATTCTGTGTCTCCCTCTCTCTCTGTACCTCCCTTGCTCACAATCTCTCTCTCTCAAAAAAGCAAACACTAAAAAAGTTGTTTTTAATATGATAATAAAAATACTATAAAGTATGAAGGGTAACTGAACTCTTTAAAATAAGCTGTTAGGAATACAAAAGGACTCAGTCAATTTGAAAACAGTTTGGAAATGTCTTTGATCTCTAAGTATATACGTAGCATGTGATCCAGCAATTCCACTACCAGATATTTACAGATGGGAGATTAAAACATATGTTCACAGGGACGCTGGGTGGCTCAGTCGGTTAAGCGTCCGATTTCGGCTCAGGTCATGATCTCAGGGTTCATGGGTTCGAGCCCCGTGTCGGGCTCTGTGCTGACAGCTCAGAGCCTGGAGCCTGTTTCAGATTCTGTGTCTCCCTCTCTCTTTGACCCTCCCTTGACCACACACTCTCTCTCTCTCTCTCTCTCTCTGTCTCTCTCTCTCAGAAATAAATAAAACATTAAAAAAATTTTAAAATAGCAAAACATATGTTCACAGACACAAAAAATATTGTTTTATTTTTTCAGCTCTCCATACATGGTGTCCCACAAAAAGAAACAACCCAAATGTCCTTGCATTTGTATTATTAACTGTGATCTATCTGTAGAGTAGAATGCTACTTATCAACAAAAAGATCAAGCCGCTGATACTACATAAATACTAGATGCAAATGCTGAGTAAAAACACCAGAATAAAATGATCACATACTGTATGATTCATGTATATTATGTTTTGAAAAGGCAAAACTGTATAGACAGAAAATAGATCAATGTTTTTTAGGATCTGGGGACAGAGAGGCAATAACTACAAAAGGGCACGAGGAAACTACAAAATGTCCATGTATTGAGGTGCTTTCAACCTAGGGACCTAGACATTTAAAAATGAATTTTAATGTATGAAAGTTATTACCTTAATAAGGAAAAATTATAAAAAATCACCTTTAACACTTTGATCTCTTCGATCGCCCACCTCATTGTTCCTTTGTAGTTAGAGAGAGATAGTCATAATTTTATACCAGGAGAAACTATCTCATTACTATATATGGGCTCTGGGCTATCTTGTTTGTTTGTTTGTCTATGTGTTTACTCATACACATATACGTGCATTATTTGATCATGGACTCTCCGAATATAATTTGCCAAGAATGAGGCTATGCACTGGGCATAAACTTTTAAATGAAAAAGTTTTGATTTCTGCTAAAGGCCAGACAATGCCTCTCACCAAAATTAACGGGAAAACTAGGCAAAATAGATGGTGTACTGGGTTTTAGCCAGTTGCTAATATTAGCTCATGTCAGCACTACTTGGAAGAATTTCACTCAGTTCTCTGCCTCAGAACCACTTCTGACCCAGAGTGAAGAGAGGACAGAAAAGTGGAATATGAACAGAGCACAGGAGTCTCGCTGAGCTGAGGAGACAGAGATCAAGGTTTGGGCCAGTGAAGCAGTGGGAGAACGTATGGTGGGCACTGGAGAGGAGTTAGATGTGTAGGAAAGGAAGCCAAGTAGAGGGAGATTACCCATCAGTTCTTGGCTGCAGGCTGGGCTTTAAATGAGCTGGGCACAACCTCCAAGAGCTCATCAGATAACACCTAATACTGAGATCAGAACAGAGTGGAGATACTTCAAATTGAGCAGAGTTGGTGAAGCATCTTGTCAATAGATGTTGGTTTTCATAGTGAAGCGATGCTCATTAGCATGTCATTAACACCTCAACGTACATGTGAGGTATAAAGCGTTGCCATATTCAAAATTAAACTGAAATTTTCAAAAAAATGCTTACTTATTAATCCATTTAAAATATTAATAATAATATAGTGAAAAATATAAACAATATAATTTTATGAAAATAATTATATTTTCCAAAACAAACCAAAGTATATTGAGAAAAGCAGTATTTTACATTTTTGCAAATGACTTAGATAACTAGATTAAAAGAAGTCAATTGGATTCTTATGTCTGTCTGCCTTCTTTATTCAGTCTGACTGGATAACATTGTTTGATAGACTTATCTGAAGGAAAATATGGCTTTGCACACATGTGTGGTTTCAAAAGGAGAATATTATTATATTTTTCTGATAATCTTGGATATTCTTTCTACATTTCAAATAAAATACTCGTTGTTTTTTAGTGTCTAGTTGCAAAAGGGAATGTGGGATGATATCAATGAATGGATCTTTTCCATGCATATGGATTTGTAACATTAAGTAGGCATCGTTCGTGGGTTCAGTGAATTAATGGAGATCTTTCAAATGTTGACTTATTTCATTATACACTGTGAAAACTCACAGTTCTAATAGCTGTATGGGTCTCATGAGAACACTTAAAGTTTTATCTACTTGAAGATAAAAAGGTTTCAAAAATTCTCTCTTTTCTTCAAATATCTCAAATGACATAAGTAAAAACAAATATTGTCTATTATTTTCTTTGGAGTGACAACGCAGGCTCACTTTGTTAATTTTGAGGAAACTCTACAAACTACTTGTCTGTCTAAATATAATTTGTCTTTCAGCCACTTTAAGGCATAACGATGTTCCATTAAAAAGTTAAAAAGTGCCTGGTTAAGCTTCAAACTCAGTATCCAAAGGATTTTCTCCAAAAACTTATCATTCTTCAGTATTCAGCACTATCCTTTGTATTTTCTCATACTGAATATTCAAATGTATGCTCCAAGTTGTAGGATTTAATAAATTAGTAATTTGCACTGCTTGATCCAGTCTATTCATAAGTAAACGAGGCTTTTTTAAATGTAGATATACAAAGCTGAAGAACATATACTTACTAGCACACTTTGGTTTTGATTTCTGAGGAGGCATCAGCAAACTTAACAGCCAATGCTTAAGGGCCATCTTTCTAAATGTCAACGTGGTAAAAAGCTAAAAAAGAAAAATCCCACACATTATATTCATGAAAATAGGCTTAAACTAACAGATCTCTTGAAAGCATATTGGAATGTGGCAGACTACATTTTGAGAATTGCTACACTATATTATACTTACTCTAGAACCATCCTAACTTAGATTAGAGGATCTCTCTCAAGATCTGTAGGGTGACACCATATGATTTATGTTTTGCTAAGTGAGAGCTGCTTAGGAAATATTTCTGGGTTTTCCTAGATTTACCCTAATCATTTACAAATTTAAAATTGTTCAAACAGTAACTGAATTCCTGAAAAGTGAAAAATATCTCTTTGAGGATGAAACACAGTGTGAGAGATCTATAAAAATGTAATTTAAAATGTTCAGTATTTCATCTAACATCATTAGACATGTAAATTTAAAACATGCAATTTATGTTAAACCAGTGATCGCTAGAAATCATGCTCACTATACCTCAGATATTGAACTTAGAGGACTACACGTTTTAAATAGATTTATTTTAAAAATCAAGGAGGGGCACCTGGGTTGCTCGGTCCTTTAGATGTCCAACTTCTGCATAGGTCATCATCTCGCAGTCCTTGAGTTTGAGCCCCGTGTCAGGCTCATAGGGCTCTGTGCTGACAGCTCAGAGCCTGGAACCTGCTTCAGATTCTATGTCTCCCTTTCTCTCTGCCTCTCTCCTGCTCGCACTCTGTCTCTCTCTCTCAAAAATAAAAAGCATTAAAGAAATGTTATAAATATGCAGTAAATAAAATTAGTTTAATGAATGAACAGATAGAGAAACCAGATAAATATAAAATAAAAGAAAAAGAAAAAATAAAGTAAAATAAAACAATAAACCAAATGGAAATTCTAGACTAGGAAGTAAAATAATTTAAATAAAAATTTACCTGAGTGGAAATGGCATAAAAGAAAGTCTGTAAATTTAAAGGCAGATGAGTAGAAATTATGTGATCTGAGTAACAAGGGTGAGGGGTGAATGGTAGGAGGGGCACAAATCCCGGAATGAAAATACTCAGTTACTTACAGACATGTGTATAAGATTTACATATGAGATGAATAAAGGGAAAATAGTTTAGAGCAAGTACACACACACACACACACACACACACACACACATACACACACACATGAATTTGCATATATATGTGTTTGTATATACAACTATATATACAAACAAAAATGAATTGGTAAAAAAAAAAAGTGGCATATATAAAAAAACTATGTATTCTTTTATGAGATTTATAAAATATGTTGATATATACTGCACAAAAAATCAAACACAATAAAAGGAAAGACAAGTAAATAGATTTATGTCATCCTAAGATTATTATGCTTAGAAAGTGGGAAGGTTAAAGAGAAACTTATGAACTTTCAGGTAGGAAATAAAAAATACCAATTATAAAGAATGAAGTGGAAGATTGAAGTCAGAATTTTATAGTGTTTAATGTGAAATTTAACAAGACACAAAAATGACTCAAAATAAACCTTGATAAGCAAATGACCCATATTGTTAGCTTAGAACAACCATTACTGGACCAGTAAGATGTAGATAAGAAAGCCATAGAAGAAATAAAATTGTACACTAATCATATTTAATTAACCAAAAAGACAAGATAAAGAAGAACAAGAGAACCATACAGGAAAGTAGAAAACAGATAGCAATGTGATACTTTAATAACAAAAATTTTAATTGAGCATAAAGTGAATGATCATTGAAATGAAACGACAATGGTTTTCAGCCTGTATAAAGGAGGAAAACAAAACTACACTTTGTTAACTAGAGCACTATGAAACAAGAAAATATATGCTTTAAAAGAACTGGGGGTTAGGGAATGAATACTATCCACACAGTAATCATAAGGAAACGGATGTGGTTATAACATTAGATAAATTAGACTTTAAGACAAAGACCATTTTGGGGGCACCTGGGTGGCTCAGTTGGTTGAGCATTCAACTATTGCTCAGGTCATATCTCGTGGTTAGTGAGTTCAAGCCCCGTGCTGGACTGTGTGCTGGCATTCAGAACCTGGAGCCTGCTTCACGTTCTTTGTCTCTCTCTCTCTCGACCCTCCCCTGCTCACACTCTGTCTCTCTCAAAAATAAATAAACATGAACATAATATAAAAAAAAAAGACAAAGCCCATTTTCACAGATAAACAAGGGATGTTATAACAATGAAACTAGGAGGGGCGCCTGGGTGGCTTAGTCGGTTAAGCGTCCGACTTTCGCTTAGGTCATGATCTCGCGGTTCGTGGGTTCGGGCCCCGCGTCGGGCTCTGTGCTGACTGCCGGCTCAGAGCCTGGAGCCTGTTTCAGTCTGTGATTCCCTCTCTCTCTGACCCTCCCCTGCTCACGCTGTCTCTCTCTCCTCTGTCCTAGAAATTAAAAAAAAAAAAAAAAAACAATGAAACTAGGAATGTCCTATGAATACATAATGATCTTAAACAGGTATGCAACAGATAACAAAGCACCAAAAGCCATGAAGCAAAAGCCAAAAAAAAACACAGAAATAGATAACTCTACAAGATAAATCTACAATCAGTCAGATATTTTAACAGTATACTCTCAGGAAATGATAAAGGATAAAGAAATTCTGTAAGGCTAGAGAAGACACAAACATCAATAATAAAATTTTCCTGATTGACATGGGAAATGACATCCAATGACACAGTATACACTCTTTTCCAGTGCACATATTCGCCAGTGAATTGCCATTTTCTTAAACAATGTAATTCTTAATTTCATTAGACTGACTGAGACAAATGTCTAAAAACTTCCATGGTATTTGGATGAAGAAGCAAGTAATATTTCAGTCATTTGAAATTCAGTACGTCTTTTGACTGTCTACTATTACTTGTTCACCATTTTCATATCTATTCATCCTCTCCCCATAAGTCATTGTTGCCATAAATTTACAGTGTAGTTATGAGTAATAACTAAATATGCTATAGGAAGACAAATATTAAGTATAAACCATAAAATGATTTTTCTGAATGTCTGCAATTATTGTATTACAAATATCAACATTTATTAATAAGTTTCTTTGTAAAGAGTATTTTAGTCTCCTGTGTCTATTACTATTTCCTTTGAGGGATTGTAATTCCCTTGAGGGATTACCTCATTTCTCATTCTAGTATTGTACTTTGTGGAATAGAAGAATTTTCCATCCATGGAATTAGAAATATACTGTTTTAATATTTTTACCTAATATTCTGAAGTTTTAAACTCCTTTGCCTTCTTTTTCTGAATTCCATTTTGTTTAATGCTTAATGAAAATCTCTGGACATTTCCCACATGTACTCTTTACCATAGCAGATTTCCTTTTGCTTTGTTTAATAACTTCCTATATCTTTCTAAATCCTACATCACACTCAAGTCTCTTGATGGCACCTGTGATCACATTTTCCAATCAATTTTAAAACACTTAATTACTTTTTTAATCTTTATTTTTGAGAAAAAGAGCACACGAGCAGGGGAGGGGCAGAAAAAGAAGGGGACAGAGGATCTAAAACAGGCACTGTGCTGATAGCAGGGAGCCTAATGTGGGGCTCAAACTCATGAACTGTGTAATCATGACCTAAGCTGAAGTCAGATGCTTAACTGACTAAGCCACCCAGGTGCCCCCAAACACTAATTATTATGTCATAGGCTAATATTTAGTGACTTCTTGCTAATTAGAGACCTGTCTAAGCACCAACAAATTGCTTGATTTTTCTCTGCAACTTTCATTATCAAAAATTTACATGGGGAAAATATGATCCCTTGTAGATCAGAGAATGTGTCTTATATCCTACACCAAGTGTGTGGCAGAGTAAACACTTCATAGGAACAGCTCCATAATTTGAACTGCTCCAATATGTCTCTCCCTGTAGGATATTTAGTAAAGTTGTACAGAGAAAATAACCCTTCTCAAACTTACAATAAAATGCTCTGAATTACAGTAATCTTATAACTTGATGATTGACGAAATAAAGAATCATACATCTCTTTTTTAGTTCTCATTGGCTAAGAAAGCTTCCCTTAGTTATGTACTTTTGGGAACAACATTAATAAAAGTCATGAACCAATTCATTTGAACTATTTCTTTGCAATATTGATTTGTTCACATTTTCACAGTGAACACGTGTCAGTCAGTACTGAGACCCACCAAGGACCTGACTCTTGAGTGGGATATGATATTAGTATTATTACTATATTTAAACACTTCACATTTTAAGACTTTATAATTTTGTCATCTAAATTGATAATATCTTAGTAGATCATGTAGACATTTTACCGGAAAGGGCATAAAACCTATGGATTGAAGGCATCTCTGTACACCAGAAACACTTATGAAACATATTAAACAGTCAGTGTCCATGAAGACCCAGATCTGAATATCGTTTCAGTAGATGTGGGGCATCGCCCGAGACCTATGCTTTAAAAAAATTACTTATGCACATCAATATGAAGAGCTATTCTGATTATTATCTCGACATATTTTAATTAAAAATGAAATATCATTAACTGTGTATTAGGTGACCTTTCTTAAAATAAAAAAGATCAACATAGAAATCTATATTCAATTATTTTCATTTTCTTTGAAGGAGGAAGATCATTCTCAGGTAGTTTGGAGGATAAAGATTGCTGTTAGCAATAAAGTTATTTACAAAAATTAAACTATATTTTTAAATAGTCCTGCCAGTTTGCTGCTCTACTATAAACACAGCCCAGGACAGTCCATAGCAAGCTAGACAATTTCTCCTTTGCACATAATGACTAGGTCTTGCCTCTCATGCTGGGATCCTACTTTAACCATGGACTTACTTGCTTTTGGCCTTTTTCTGTAGAATAAAAGTACAGGGAAAGCCCTCTCTGTACTCATGCATAAACTCTGCTGTGAATCCCAGCAACAGCAGCTCAGTCAGGGCATCATGCTCCAGAGGGGGGCTGGTACCCCTCAGATGCTCTAACCCAAACAGAGTAGAAGGCAAGTTCATAAACGCTTAGTCATTTCTTTAAGATTATGCACTGTGTGCAAAATTTTTTTTTCAAAAAAATATTACTCAAAATTTTCAATAAATGTTGCTCAAGCATATTCAGATATAATCCACTTGAGATTTTATTGTTTTAAACAAAACATGATAATGGCACGTTTAGAATCATGACTAAGGAGAAAGTGGCTTGTTTTGTTAATGGTCAGTGGTAAAGCATAAGCACAGAATTAGTCATCAAAATGTGTAGGTATGAAGTCAAATATGAATGGATAAATAGTCATGAGATTAATAATGATGGAAAAGAGGGGCACCTGCATGGGTTAGTCAGTTAAGCATCTGACTCTTGATTTCCACTCAAATCATGCAATCCAGCCCCACATTGGGCTTTGTGTGAGTGTGGGGTCTGCTTAAGATTCCCTCTCTCTCTCTCTCTCTCTCTCTCTCTCTCTCTCCTCTGTCTCTCTCTCTCTCTCCTCTCTCTCTCTGCTTCTCTCCCCATTTGTGTGTCTTTCTCTAGCAAACAAACAAACAAAATGATGTAGAAGAAATAAAAGAGGGTTCCACGATCTGGTTCTACTTCCATGTACCATGTCCCCACAAAGAAGGACTCTATTCATTTAGAGTCTCCCAGTTACACTGGTGTCCTTTCAGTTCTAGAACACAAACACACAGACTTTGTTTCACACATTTTCAGATTTGTATTTTAACCTGGAGTTGCTTCCTCCCAGATTTTACCTTGCTACATTTGACATTGAGTTTAAAGTTTTAACGCCAAGAATGGCAACCTTTAGAGAGATCTACCCTGCTCGTCTAAGCAAAGAATGTCCTCCCCTACCCTCCATTCTATATAACTCAATCTAATTTTCCTTTATGGCTCTTATCACTAAGTGAAATTTCCCTACAGAAAATTGTCTGTTTCCTCTTATCATATTAGGGGTATTATTGTATTTACTACCTGATCTTTTACATTGGAAAGCGTACTTGGAACAAAGCAAGTGTTCAAGCGGTGTACTGAATTTTCATGAATGAAGAAAAAAAGTACTACCTCTATTATATTATCCAGCAGTTGTAAATTTTTTGAGCATTTTATACAGAATAAATTTTATACAGAATAAATCTTACACCATTTATTATGGAAATATTCTTCTCACCTACTTAATCTACATGTTAATAAACTTCATTAACATTTTGAGCAAAATAATTATTTTTATCAGAAATAAATCTTTTAGGGGCACCTGGGTGGCTCAATTGGTTAAGCGGTTGACTTCGGCTCAGGTCATGCTCTCACAATTTGTGGGTTCGAGCCCCGCGGCAGACTCTGTGCTGACAGCTCAGAGCCTGGAGCCTGCTTTGGATTCTGTGTCTCCCTCTCTCTCTGATACTCCCCCGTTCACATTCTGTTTCTCTCTCTCTCAAAAAAAAAATCTTTTATACTTTCTGCCTAGATCAAATCATAGTAAATTGCAATTCAATATTGCACCTTTATTTCTCCAACAAAAATGTTCAAAAAGCCTCTTTTTTCACTCACAGTATATTTTACTAAATTTCTCACAGCACAAAGAATAAAGGAAATACTAATGTAAATACAAGATTAAAAATCAATTACTCTGATTACGTATTCTGAATCTAAAAGTAAAATGAAATACTTATATTTTCATATAGCTTAGGGCAAAGATTCCAAAAAAGAGACATTTAAGGTGGTGAAACTATTCTGTGAGATATTCTATTTGTGAATACATGACACTGTATGTTTGCCAAACATCTAATTACCACATTTGCCAAAATTTGAATTTCTCAGTACAAATAGTGAAACTTAGTATATTCAATTAAAAATATATTTAGACAGTCAGAAAAATCCTGATTTGGAATGAGGAGTGTAATAAACAATCTAACTGTATAACAAATACATAACTGTAAAAAATAAAACCTCACTGAAGGGGATGGAGTGAGCTGTTGACCTAAGTAACGTTGAACAAGTGATATCTGTTAAAGCTGAAGAGAAAATGAATGGTGCATAAGCATTCTCCTCTAGTTGATAACAATTTCCATGAGAGAACAAATCTGATACTGCTTTACATGTATATATACTTGATAGAATTATTAAGGAAATAGAGAGCAGATGGTGGGAGCCAAGTGTGTCACTGTTGGAGCAGAAGATGAACAAGGAGAAGAGGCTAGAATGGACCATGTAATGATTGACAAGAATTGGAAACATCGGTATGAACCCATGCCTAGCATCATATAGAAAGATGGGAACCTGTAGAAATGAATGTGTGTATACATGGAATAGTGTGCACACATATATCTTCTTGCTCTATTCATGCTCTATTAGTGAAAGTCAGTGGTATTATATGGATTGGCTTTCTAAGTTTCACAAACTAGAAGTATCATAACCAAAGATCACAAACTGGGTCATTTAAGACAAGATTCTTTTAAAGGTATTTATTGTCTCACATATTTGAAAATAGAAGTCCTAATCCAAAATGTTTCAGGGCTATACTGCCTCTGAAACCTATGAAAGAGAATCCAGTCTTGCCTTTTCTGGCATTTGTCAAAAATCCTTGGCTTCTAGACTGCATCATTCCAATCTCTGTCTCTGTTGTCACGTTGCTTTCTTCTCTCAGTGCATACATATCGCTTCTGCTTGTAAGAACATCCATCAAATTGGATTAGGGATTATCTTAGTCCTGTATGTCTGCATTTTTACTTGAAACCTAGATCCCAGGTCTTGGTTTCTAATACCATTTCCAATAAAAGTACCAGGGCTCCTTTTAGAAATGGCTGATTCTAAAAGTCTGGCAGGAAATATGCAAGATGAACCTGGAGCATCTTGTAAATGTCAGAAAGTAAGAAGATGTACCCCCGCCCCAAGAAAAAATGATGGGATATATGAAAGTGACACTGGAGCCAATTGAAAGAGCCCCAAATGAAAAAGCAGGGGAAATATAAGCAAAGACAAATAATGTAGCATAGGATTATTATCTACTATAAAATAAATATCTGACTTCACACTTGTAAAGAATGGTTAAATAAATATATAAATGAGTGATAACAGACAAATCTACCATGCAGAAGAATTCCACACAATTGATGTTGATACTTCCCTCTTAAGGATGTGGAGCATCATTCCTAACACCATAAGAGTGGGGTGTCCATGATGACTTCCTTACAAAGAGTATGCAATGAGATAAAAGTAACTTTATGAGGGGAAACTTGACAAAATCTACTTCAGCCAAGTAGTTATGGTCAATATCCACAGTGGTAAGCCATGTTGGTAATATGTACCCTTGATATCATGTGATGAAAATAGAACTTTATCTATATGGACTTCCTCCCCAAACCCATAATTCTAGTCTAATAATAAGAAAAACATTAGATAAATTTCAATAGAGAAGTACCTAACCAGCATCCTAAAATAAGAAAGACGTGGGGCACCTGTTGGCTCAGTAGTTGAAGCATGCAGCTCTTGATCTTGGGGATGTGAGCTTGAGCCCCATGTTGGATTTAGAGATTACTTAAAAATAAAACCTTGATACACCTGGGTGACTAAGTTGGTTGAGTGACCATCTCTTGATTTCTGCTCAAGTCATGATCTCAGGGTCATGGGATCAAGCCCCACAATGGGCTCTGCACTGATAATGGAGCCTGCTTAAGATTCTCTCTCTCTCTCTCTCTCTCTGTGACCCTCCCCTGTTCACATAAGCAAACAAATGAATGAAATACCTAAGAACCATCACAGCCAAGAGCAACCTCAAGAGACATGATGGCTAAGGGTACTGTCCTACCCTGACTAGGATCCTGAAACAGAAAAACACAATAGATACAAACTAGGTTAATATGAAAAAATAAATGTTGGCTTGACTTTACTATCACTCTATCAATACAAGTTTATTTACTATAACAATTGTACCATGCTAATGTAAGATGTTAGTACTATGGAATGTTGCATGGGGTATTTGAGGACTCTCTGTATTATCTCATATCTTCTCTGTAAATGAAAATTGTTCTGAAAATAAAGTTGATTAATAAGGATCACTTATTACAAGGATTCATTTGATTATTCTAGAGACATATGTTATCTATATATACCTGTACATATAGTATTTAATCCTTTTTCTTATAATAATGCAGTGAATGTATACACCCAGAAACATGTTTAAAATGTTTAAGGGCTTGCTTTTAACGTCTCACTAACAATAATAACATTTGCTATTATTTTTAAATAAATTATTGGATTCCAGTAATTTCCTATTATTTGTAATTGCTAAGAGTGTTTTTAAGTAAAAATTAAATTTATCTTAGCCTGTATTATTTCTGCATGTGTGTATAATCAGATTGCCTTCTCTTTCATCTATTAATGTAGTAAATTCTATATTAATTTATTTTCAACCCGGAAGCCAGCATCTCACTGATACATACCCAATGTGATTAGCATGTGTTATCCAGGATGTGTGGTTCATCGGTATCCTTTAGGATGACGGGCCTGCAATTTTATACCTTTCTCCCAGCAAATTGGCATCAAAATATGCCAGCCTTATTTATGCAATTCTTCTTTTTCTCTTTTTAGATAGTATTTCTATGTGACTAGAATAGTTTCTTCTCAACTTGTTGTAAAACTGATTTTAGGGGTGCCTGGGTGGCTAAGTTGGTTAAACAGCTGACTTCAGCTCAGATCATGATCTCATGGTCCGTGGGTTGGAGCCCCATGTCAGGATCTGTGCTGACAGCTCAGAGCCTGGAGCCTGTTTTGGATTCTGTGTCTCCCTCTCTCTCTGCCCCTCCCCCACTCATACTCTGTCTCTCTCTGTCTCTCAAAATAACAAATAAACATTAAAAAATTCAAAAGAACAAATCTATAATGATTTCTTTTTGCTGTATTTCATAAGTGTTTATAAGATGGCTATAATAATATGTATGTATAGTATATCAATTGTGTTATTTTTACAGTTTATATTTCTATACCTTTATTCCCATTTGTGTTTGATCACATAATTACTAAAAAGGTTATGATAATATAACATATAACATGAAAGGGAGATATAGGTTTAAATTTGCTGTATCTTTTTATGAATTTAACTTTTCATCATTATTCATGATTCCGTTTACCTCTAGTAATGCGCTTTGCTTAAATGCTACTTCACTTGATAATTTACTCACATATGGTAAATCTACAAGTCAAGGTTCAGTCAGAAGCAAATAACAGTTGGTGATGAGACAGAACATTAATATATATTGATTTAATATATAGTTCCCGATTAACTATTAAAAGAAACAATCATTGTATTATGGGATAGAATTTTAAGACATTTTACACAGACCAATGTCTCTAACTTACTAGGTAATCTATACTTTTTCCCTCAGTGTTTTGCCATTCTCATCAACATGCTGTTGAATTTCCATTTTTTTGTAAATATTAAATACTCTGAATCATGGGGAGTATTTTTGCTTATTTAAATGACCAGTGTACTCTATACAATTTTTTTCTTTTACAACAGAGTATATTATTTTCCTAAAATTACTTATTTTGAGTGTTATGCCCTCAGTTTATTTTTTTATCTTTTGAGGCCTGAAAGTGGATAATTGTTCAGCTTCCTTTACCCTGGTTTATGTGATACTCACACTTCAAAAACATTTGTTATGAATATGTATAATTTTTCCAGTTTCATTCAATTCAATTTATTTTTTATTAAAGTGTTTTTTTTATTATTTATTTTGAGAGAGAGAGAGCATGAGCAGGGGAGCAGGCATAGAGAGGGAAACAGAGGGAGAAAGAGAATCCCAAGCAAGCTCTACACTGTCAATGCAGAACCTGATGAGGGGCTCAAACTCATGAATCATGACATCATGACATCATGACCTGAGCCAAAATCAGTAGTCAGACACTTAACTGACTGAGCCACCCAGGCGCCCCTCATTCAATTCAACTTAAATAGAGACCTGGCTATAACAAGTGACAGGCTAGGGTCTTAATTCACATCCCAGGTTGAAAACCAGTGAATACGCCTAGGAATTATCATCATCTGTGGTCTACAAACTATCATGGTCTTGACGTTAGCTTGGTTTTCACTCTTTTCCCTTCACTGCTCTTTTGTGGAATCTATCACAAAAAACAGCTATCTTCACTGAAAATAAAATTTCTGGGTTAAGTATTCTGTAGAAAAGATAGGTTTTTTAACAAGTAGTTTTTGGTCTCAGATTAGGGAATTCATGAAATTGCACATATTGGGTTATAAACAAAATAATTGTTAAAATACAATGCGTTGCAAAGTAAAAATAAATACTTTAAGCTTTCTTTTTGCCAGGGCAGGAAGTTTCTGAAACATAAAATAGTTATTTTTATATTTGTTCCTCCAAGAAATGTGTTAATTCATATAAAAGCTTTCTTTTGGAAATAAATTAATTTGTATATGGAATTATGGCAACATCTTTCTTCCACAATAGTTCTCAGAAAAATAAGTTAAGTTCTAATAATAAGCTTCTAAGTTCTGTGACATTGACCATAGCTTGTGAAATCTATGCTTACTTTTTCTTGGAAAGGGAAGCTTATTGTGATACTTAGCCTTTCATCTCAGTATGTTCTCTGCCAGAAATTATCGATTAGTGGGTCTTTATAAGACATTAGTTTCTTCCCGAGTCCTCTTTTGGTGTTGAAGTTTTTTTTCTCTGAACTAGCTCATCCTGTTTGCTGCCTCTTCATTCTTATGCAGATAAGAGATACTTTTACAAATCTGAAGCTCAGATAAATCTCTACTACATGGACCTCACATCTTCAGGCTCACACAGTCTCCAACACCTTATGCATGTTTGACATTTATGTTAATTACCTGTACTCAGCTCCCTTTGTGCTAAATGTTTGGTAAAGAATATCTTTTCCTTTTAGGATCCCTGACCCTACTTTTCACAAAGACAAGGTTAGTTTTATGGTGTTAATACTCCATTTACCATTTGGGAGCCCAACCAATGTTTGGCATTGACTCCTGTTTCCACCCTCAAGTCAGATTTCTGGCTCATGTTAGAAACTGTGAAGGGTATGATTTTGTAGGCATAGAGTCATATTCTGAGGATAATTAAGAGCTCTAAGGTTTAAGGCACAAGAGCAAACATAACAATATGGGTGTGTGCACAAAGGGGTGTTACTCAGGATACTTTTACTGGTGTCCTAGAAAGACAGTTGAAAATAATTTGCCCTTGAGTTCAGAGACTATAGCACAATTTTTGAAGGCTTATGGGAAAATATCAGTTAATCAACACCAGTTCTTTTTCATTCAAAGATAATATATTTTTTCAGGGAGAAAGGTAGAAATTTAAACAAATGAAAAGAGTGAAGAGGAGAAAAATAATATAAAAATAGGAAAGAATAAAATAATTATTGAACAAATAGGCACATTTGGATGAAATTATCAATAAACATCATTAGAGGATGTACGTGATAACACAAGTACTTCAAAAGGATTGATTACTAATTAATACATTGAACTGTGATGATAGACAAATACACACCACAACATGTCAGTTTGCTTCAGGAAACATTTTCTTTTTCTCTCTGCCTCTGTTTCTTTCTCTCTCTTCAATTTTGATTGTTAGAAAACATCTCTCCATTTTGTTTTTCACTTTTCAAAGATTTTGTAGCATGTGTTCCCAAGAGAGTACCCTCCATCCATAATACCTTCTTCCTGTGATAAATATTTTATCTCACTTAAGATAGAAACATTAGCTCACCTCAAAGCACATAAAGATTTAATTCGAACATTTGGGCCAAGATAGGCAACTCAGAACAAATACCCACTGACCAAAAAGGGCTTAATGTTTCCCGAATGTTTGACTGACTTTACACAGGCAGCTTGCCTACAAACCCCTTGACCTCCCTCTCATACTGGCCCTTACAGAATCCAGGTGACCTAATCAGAAGTACATCTCCATCTCCTTTATAGAAATGTTTTTCTTTCATTTTCTTTATTTCTATAGTATAGACATAATGCTCTGGAAAATTTGTAAGTATGAATCCTCTCTCTTTTTGTGATGTAAATCCTTACAATAGCTTCTTACTAGTTTCACAACCCAGGGATGTTCTCAAGTACCTGGGAACCATCCCTTTGAAACAGATCATCAAGGAAGATAGTGTCCTCATCTCCCAATTTCTGTAGGTTGGTAGGTTGAAAACCTTACTCCAAACTTCAAAACTACCTCTTGTCCTGAGGAAATTTGCTTTACCTTCTGATAAAGCCAGTTAGAAAATTCAAATGACATATGATCACCCAGATTTTTCCCCACTTCCCTCTCATTTTACTGTCATGTGCTCATATAATTTTGAGGAATTTAGCAACTATCTGTTCTCTAATACTATGCTTGTCTTAATTTTCAGAAATTTCAATATGCAGATATATTTTAGTTGGCTATTGCAGTATAACTAAACATATCTGAGTTCAGCATTTTACCACAAAGCTATTTATTTCTCATGAATTTATATTTTTTACTGTGTGATTCTTCTAATCTCATCTGGGATGATTCATGTGACCATGGGCAGCTAGGTGCCCATTGGCCAAGCAGCTGTACTGATATGGCTGAATACTTTCACGTGATTCAGTGGTTTGGGGACAGGTTTGCAGTCAGCAAGTGTAGGATGAGAATGACTCATCTGTTTTCCATGCACTTTCACATTCCTGTAAGTAGCTGAGCCTACACAAGTTTTCCAGCTAAACAAGAGATATTCTCACGACCACAGAACAGAGGCAAGAAAATGTAAGCCACCATGCACTCATGCCAAAAGGGCAACACATGCGTTTTTAGATGTATTTTAAAAAATTGGAAATATAGCTTTCATCAAGGCAGTTTAAATAATAATCACAAGTCAGAGTGCAGTGGACTAGGGCATGATGGGAGAAGCCATGAACACAGGAAAGCCCATTGATTTCTTGAGCTGCCCTCTTTCAGTGACTTTATCTTCATTCTACTCCTACTAATTACAATCAAGATCACATGGCAGCGGTGCCTGGGTGGCTCAGTTGGTCAAGCGTCCAACTTTTGATTTCAGCTCGGGTCATGATCTCAGGGTTCCTGAGACTGAACCCCACATCAGGTTCTGTACCGACAGTGCAGAGCCTGCTTGGGATTCTTTCTCTTCCACTCTGCCCCTCCCTGACTCATGATCTCTGTGTCTCAAAATAAATAAATAGATTTCAAAAACTTTTAAAAAAGAGATCATATGATAGATCTCATAACAACTAAGGACAAATTATGCAATTAGCACAATTCCATGTGATCCAGGTCTCTGGTGCTGGTGCCCACATTTGAATAATTTTTCTTTAGCCCATTGGAATTTTCAATTCTATTAACTTTCTACCATGCCTACCCAATTGATGCATTCATCCTTGTCCTTATCCTATTTATAGTTTTTGATCAGGCTTTACTATCACTTCATCATCTGTGTACTCAAGTCTTTTGCATCTTTCTCTCTCTCTCTTTTTTTTTTTACTATATTAATATGTTTGCTATATTAGTTTGGCTAAAATTGAATTTGTAGTTAAATCCATCTCTATCTGTAATAGTTGCATCTATGCAAGAAAATGTGACTGGAAATATCTACAGTCACATTGAATGGTTTTATTTAAAATATATGATTATGCTGGGGTGCCTGGGTGGCTTAGTCGGTTAAGCGTCCGACTTTCACTTAGGTCATGATCTCGTGGTTCGTGGGTTCGGGCCCCGCGCCGGGCTCTGTGCTGACTGTCAGCTCAGAGCCTGGAGCCTGTTTCAGTCTGTGAGTCCCTCTCTCTCTGACCCTCCCCTGCTCACGCTGTCTCTCTCTCTCTCTCTCCTAGAAATTTAAAATAAAATAAAATAAAATAAATAAAATAAAATAAAATAAAATATATGATTACAAAAATTTTTAAAAAATGAATACTGCCAGTCATCATGTACATTATTGGTCCTTTCGCAATAGCATTGTCCCAAAATCTAAAGCCCAAATGCTCACTGTGCTCTCTCCTCAATCCCTCCCACAATCCTCTCTTCTTCAACCTTGGTGGACAGTAATTATATCCTAGTTCAAGCTATACACTTCACATTAGCTCGATCCTTTATCTCTCTCATCCTACATCTAATGGTTTAGAACACCTTGTTTGCTCTGCATGAAGTACATCCTCAATCTGACCATTTCTCGTTTTTACGGTTACCCTCATCTGAGCCACCAGCATCTTTTACGTGTATTCTTGCAATTACCTGCTAACAGATCTCCCTACCTATACTTGTTCTTTAATCTGTTTTCTCAGAAAAGGCCACTCTGTTAAAGTATTTCATTATATCTACACATTCACTGTCCCTCTCTGTCAAAGGATTATACTTCCTATCCCATTAGCAGGGATTGGACTGGGAGACCTGTATTAGTAAATAAAATGCGAGAAGTGGTTTATGTCTGATCCAAGAAGAAGTTTTATGAGCTAGCTCTCCTTTCTTCCCACCAGGAGAACGTCAAACCTCCATTAACAATTGCCTACTTATCCCATGTCCTGGAAAGAATAAAACAGAGAGGAGCATAAGAGCTGACCTACAAGGCCATGTGACAGGAGTGAAAGAAAAAGATTTGCTGTTGCATAGCAATGAGTTTTCGGGGTTGTTATATCACTGCAGCTGAATATAAGAAAATCAGACTAATAGAGAAATTGGTACATGGGGCAGGGGTGTTGCCCCACTCCCCAAAAGAAGCTAAATTAGGTGGCATTGCCTCTCCAGCTGGGTAGGAGGCAGGCCAGAAAATGCTACTGAAATTTGCTAAGATGGTGCTCAGTGAGGCATTTAGTAAAACCGACACATGTGATAACCCAGAAGCTAGAGAATGTTCATGATGAGTCTTCTGTCTTAGGTGAAGAGGTTTGGAAACAGAAAGCTATTAGTATTTATCTATTATTTTTATTTGTATTTCACAGGATATTACATGAGCTGAGAAATGATTGCTAGGTTTGTAAGCAGAGTTAAAAGACTCATTTGTTTTCCAACTAAATAGCTAAAGGAGAATACTGAAAAGTGTTTTAAGATAGTCATTGAGTAACACTTGCCTTTATGAGAAGAGCTTTGTTCAAACATCTTAATTTATTAAGCTGACACCTATGAAATTCTTTAGATGACTTGGGGAGGGAGGAAAGAAGTGGTGAGTGCAACTTTACCAGGAAAGCCTGAGGAGCTCAAGGTGATTAAAATGACGTCTTGAAGAAGAATGTCTGTAAGAATTGTGACTGTGGACATTGGCATATGAAACAGACAGACAGAATGTATGTATGTCCTTTGATTAGGGCGTATCATGATTATTTACAGAACTCCCAAATAGGCAGTACATCAAAATTAATTAAATGTGACTTTATATCAGAATTTACAAATAAGTAATCAGTGGCACCTGGGAGGCTCAGTTGGTTGAGTGTCTGACTCTTGATTTTGGCTCAGGTCATGATCTCAGGTCGTGAGATCTTGGTATTTCTCTCTCTCCCTATGCTCCTTCCCCCTCTCTCTCTCTAAATACAGTAATTAATTAAATTAAAAAAAGAATTTATTACTAAGTGATCAACTTTTACAAGACTGTTACTATTTTTTAATTTAAAGTAATTATATAGATCTATATTGTGGAGCAATTATGGCAACAATAAAACAAATAAAAATTATTCATTATATCAAGTTTCAGTGAAGATGATGTAAGACAGCCTTCCAGGAGACAAAATTGGCCCTCAATAGCCTCTGATTGGCTGTGGTAAAGTTCTTATTTATTCCTTGAATTTTAATGATTTTAGGAAAGATGTAATCTTACCATTTTACTATGATGGTCTCTCTTCCATTTCCTGCTACCTATATAGCCCTCAACTTTCAAACTTGTATCTGCCCAGACCCATGGGTAAACAAGATTTTATTATACCATGATCACCACCAGTTATAAATACCAAGTGAATGAAAAGGTATGCCTAGAAATATTGGTGAAATTGCTTTCTTAAAAAATTGGGGGTAAAATGTCTAACTATACAACAGCGTTTAAGTTTACAGACATAATTTGGATGTCTAATTTCTGCAATCATTAATATATTTGTAATATGCTAAGTTCTGTAATAAATGTTTACTTATTTTTGAGAGAGCACAAGCAGGGGAGAGGCAGAGAGAGGGTGACAGAGGACCTGAAGCAGACTGCACTGAAAGCAGTGGGCCTGATGTGGGGCTCGAATTCATGAACTGTGAGATCCTGACTTGAGCTGAAGTCAGATACTCAACCAACTGAGCCACCCAGGTGTCTGTAAGTTCTATAATATATACTTAAATGTCTTATAATGTTCATGAAATACATTCATTCACAACATCATAAAAACATTCTCAGAGAAGAGGTAGATATTAAAATTGTACAAATCATAAACACAGACTGGCCTCAGTAAACAGTGACTGCCTTCAAATTGAAGAAAAAACACTGAAAGAAGAAAAATTGTTGAGTATTGTAATAGTTATGCATATCATATCTATATACTCTAAAGTAAATATGAGATCATTCACATAAATTGCTTCTAGAGAATTGGATTTTTCTTAAAGGAGTCAACTGTATATCATTTATTTTATGATGTTAGAAAAATTAATGCCAACTGAAAGAGAATTTAGATAATCTAAAGCAATTAATTCCTAGGAATGATGTTAGTTAACATTTTTTATGAAGTAATAAGAAAGCATTTGCAGCTGATATGAGATAGTGAATTTGGTTAGCTGTATCTTAAAAAGTAATACCTGAAGTAAAGAAATCCTAATAACATTTTAGTGCCCAACTGCAAATACTATGAATTTCAAAGAATACATTTCATTGGCAGGAAATTTGTTAACAGAAGCACAAAATATGATGCAGTTTCTGGGAAAATAAAATCACACTTAGGAAGCATTTGTAGAAGTAAAATGGCCAGAAAAACAGTAATGTTTTACGTTTCTCATATTACACCTGTTTCTCTTCCTTAAGTGTATCTTCAATATCCTAATGTAAAAACAGAAAATAATTGATTTTTTCTTCAAAGACACCACATTCAAAAAGTTACATAAGTTAGAAGCCAGTAAGTTATCCTTTACCAACCTCTACCCTGTCCCTAACCCGGCCTCATCCGGTTCACTCCTCTCTCTGCATCATATTCCTTCCATGTCAATGTCAAACATCACTGTCTAATCTGCAGTCATCTTTCACCTGGATTAAGTGAAAGCTTCCTGTCTGATAAGTGCACATTCTATCGTCCACCCTACTTCCAATTGATTCTAATCCATTCTCGAGTGTGACCTGAAAAATCTTGAACATTACAACAATCCTCCCTCCTGAAAAGCTTCCATTTCCTGTCCTCTCTCTGCTTTCCAAACACAAGAGTCTTATTCAAGGCACTGGAATGTGCTTTGCTCCTTCCTGCCTCCATTGGAACTCTATTACCCAACCCTGGTCAGAAAGTGGATAAAATATATTATGTTTTGAACAGTTAACTGTCTATGAATGCTCATCTCAGAGCAGATACACTTGACTTTTGGTCTTATTGAGTGGCAAGACTCACTTTTTACTGAGACGATTAGTTTGCTTTATCCTTGGAAAAGGGTAACAGGTAACCTTGCTTTTTGAAAAAAATAGGGCAGCGTCAAGTCTAAGACTTTGCCTCCATTGAAGCTGATCTACAGAGAGTCTCCTGATAACTCTCCCCTTCATTCTCTTCTCGAGGCTGAGGTGTGTCGTCGATAATTAGAAACTGCCTATTCTTTCATCAGCCTAACTCTGCTTATTACACTACTTACAGCTGCACATGCAAAAACGTATGGGGCTTTTCCATTTGAAAGAACATCCATTGTTACAGGGACAAGAAAAACCATGAAGAGACCATGACATCCACTTAAATCAAACGTTGAAAGAACTGTGAACTTTTTAAATAACGTAATGGATACATAAAACTGATCCTACATTTCTTTCATGTTTACCTAATTAGACAGTTGGCCTATATCTTGTCCATTCAACATGGAGGGTTGTTCACGGGATCAGAGTAATTTTATGATCTTTTTATTTCCAGAAAGAAAGAAATATCTAAAAAAAAAAAAAGAGTTAACCATCCATTGAACTGGGAGAAATGAATCCACACCACTTTATAGCGTACGTGTGACTACAACTTAACGACTGTGTCATCACTTACTGGCTTAGGGAGCAAACTCAGGAAATCTGTAAGATAAGGTTGGAATGGTTTCCGTTTCTGACCGTGAAGTATGTGGATGACTCAGCTGGTCAGGAGCAGGGGGCAAGGAGCAGGTGGAGGGAAGGACTGTAATGTGTCACAGGCTCCGGGTTCTTGGTCATCTGTGGCCTGGACTGAGTGCAGCGCGGGCACCCGTTTCTGGAGTGAGTGCCTAAGGCATAAATTGGACACGGCAAAGTTATTCTACCTTCTGTTTGCTGTAATTTGTATTTGATCTCCTCCTTTTCATGTTTGTTTATTTCTTAGAAAGAGAGAGAGACAGAGAAAGAGAGAGGGCGAGCAAGCATGGATCAGAGAGAGAGGGAGACGGAATCCCAAGCAGGTTCCGTGCCATGAGCACAGAGCCAGTGGTACGGCTCGAACCCACCAACCATGAGATCACGACCCGAGCCAAAGCCGAGAGCCACGGGCTCACCTGACTGACCCAGGCCCTCCTCTCAATATTCTAGAGTAAATGGCAGTATTTTGTATTTGAGGCATTTTAACATAGATATTTACATCTACAAACTTCCCTCTGCACGGTGCTTTAGCTCGAGAAATGTTTTCAGGTCTCCACATGTCCTTCTCTGCTTCCTCCTTGAGTGGAAGTCCCCACTGCTTATGCATTTACCTTCCCAGTCCCCAGGGTTGACTGACTTCCAGGTCAGCTCATGGTTGGGGGTTCCTTCTCAACCATTTCTTTTCTCTGTTCTCTTTGTTAAATTTCTGATTGTTCTGTCATTTTTTTCCTCCCGCAACTTGCTTCCTGGACCTATGAATGTCCTAATTGCTCTCCAAGAAGAACTCCATGGTGTCTGAGGACGCCTCGTGTATGGAGTCGTCCCTGCTCTGTTGCAAATAAGACCGTTGCTCAGGCACAGCTGTGGACCTCTGCTCTCTAAGGTCTGCTCTCCCCTGGCAGAACCTCCTTGCCACTTCACCAGACCTAGGGATGAGGACAGCAGCAGGTTGCTCCCAGAATGACAGCCCTGCTCTATGAGCAGGTGCTGAGGCGATAGTGACTCTGGTATTCTTGTTTGCCCTTCCCAGCATGAAAACTCTGCCCCATGGGCCGAGAGCCTCAGATTTAGCATCCTGCACCTGGTTAGCATGCTACCCAAAGGGAGAGCTCCCTTGGGAAAGGAGCCTCAGACATTATATATACATACATATGTGTGTATACATACATATATACATATATATATACATACACACACACATATATTATTATTTTGAGATACCCAGACGTTACATATACATATATGTATATGTATATATATATATATATATATATAATTATTTTGAGATACCCATTGGTGTGTGTTTGTGTATGGCTATGTGTAACTCTCCTGCAGAAAATATTTTGTCTGTTTCAACAAGAAAGATCTAGTTTTCAAAATTTAAGACAACAATTTCCTTGTTTTATACATTATTATATTTATAAAATTTCAATAAATTCTGTGATCCACTTTGAGCCTTTACCTTGGAGTAATTCTCCCATCTGCCATGGTACCGATACTCCTCTTGTGAGAGCCCATGTAGCTAAATAAGTGTTGCGTTTCCTGTGGGCCTGCAAAATTACCTGTTCCTAGCATAAATAACTTAAAAGGGCAGGCTGAAATTGTCAACATGCTTGCTGATCATATTATATGTCCCATTACTCATAACCAGAGTACCTTGTTACTTTACTTCTGGGTATCAGAAAAGAAAATCCTTTTGCTTTTGTAAAACAAAATGTGAAGACAAATCGAATGCTGATTATGTTTAAACATGTTGACCATCTTCATTCACATTATCATTTAGATTTCTCATTTTGCCTCTAACTTCATTTGAAACAGTCATCTGAGGACTAGACTCATTTAGTTATCAATATTTCTGCATGTGGTTTTTTTCTCAGTGTCATGGAGTGTTTTGCTGTGTGTGTGTGCGCGCGCGCGTGCGCGCGCACACACACACGCATGTTTGTGAATCTTGTTTGCTTGCTTTAGATTTTCAGACTGCCCACTGGTATTACGTTATGTAGTGAATATTCAGAGCCATTTGAACAATCACCTGAAACAAGATATTTGAGGAACTACAGTAGTGAGTCATCAATCAGAAACCCCTGTATAGAAAAGAAATGGAAATAGTAGTGTGAAAGCAGGTTCCCTTAGCAAGATTTACAGCATTATAAATGCCAGGAAGCTTCACCTCTTCAGATTTCTGTGACCTTCTGGCACGGGTGTTATAGAATGGCACTAAACCATATTTTCACCTTGTCCCTAGACTCCTGCAAACAATATTCTGATTGATGACATCGTCTGACTCATCTATAATCCTAAGGCCCATAGTTTTATCAGAGTCCATTAGCAAGGCAAAGGCACATATATAGTTTCTAAAATTTACAGAATGGTTAGATTATATCCTTATTATTCACATAGTCATGAAAGCATGGCAATTCAGAAGGATGGCAAATATTTTCTCGCCAGAAGGGAGTAAAATGAGAAAATTCCCAACTGAAAGCCTGTGCTTAAGAGTTACAATCTCATTTATTTCAAAACTTAGACTCACCAGGACTGATTAATATAAAAAAATATTGGTGTTTCTGTGCAAGAAATATTAAATTCCATGGTCATAGTTGGCCTGTCAGAAAATGAAATTAAAACTATTCCTGTTGTGTAGATCTGTCCAGAAACAAAATATAAGGGAAAAAATGCTTTTGTAAAATCTATAAAATTTTCAGCTAAACTGTAAATCTAATCAGTATTGATGGAATGAAAATTTAGAATTTATATATGTTCTAAAAATATATATGTTTTCTATTTTTAACTGGATTCAGGGGATTAAAACACATCTAAAGTCAGTATGATTTCTTTTCATCATAAAGCTCAGTACCTTAAAATATATTCATTAGAATGTGGCTTATTTGCTTCTTCTGTTGTTTGCTCTGACAATTCTTATGGCAGAGGTTGTACCACTCTAAACACCAAATTATGATTCGGCACATTTGCAGGGGAATAAAAGGATATTTGTTGGAATATAAGCATGTAATTCTAGTTATTCCTCCAATTGCACACACTTTCCATATATTTAAACAGATTATTCTAGCCTGGTAACAACTCTATTTTATCATCATATGTTATTATTTTATTCATAGTAATTTAGCATTTGTTACGTAGAGAAGTATTTAAACCACATCTTTTTTCCTTATGTGATCTTTCAATATATTCCATATGTATCAAGGATAATAACAGCTCTTCAACTTAGTAGAATTAGGGGAAATTATTAACATGGGTATGCTATGTCTATATAGATTTAGTGCACAAATACTCTTATCCAAATATCTTAATGCAATCTATATAACAAAATGCTTTAGAGTACAAGAAAATAATTCATGGGTGATTGTGTGTGTGTGTGTGTGTGTGTGTGTGTGTGTGTGATCAGATTCAGTTGTCTCTTGTTCTTAGTAGAATGCATGACACTTGGGAGAAAATCTTTGTATGCTGATATCAGTGACTGTTTAGCATAGAAATAATCATCATTTTCACAAGAAGAACCCCTGGTGGATTTATTGCATATGCAGTTCATGTGCAGCTTTAAGCAAAAGAGAAACACTAAATATTAGCAGTTGAGAGGATTTTGTTTTTCTGATTTCATGGTATTGAATCATTCACTTTTGATTTTCTTGGCTAGGAAAAATTTACTATATTATTAAACAGATTTTTAAAAATGTTTTACTTATTTCTGAGAGAGAGAGAGAGAGACAGTGTGAGCAGGGGAGGGTCAGAGAGAGGGAGAGATACAGAATCTGAAGCAGACTCCAGGCTCTGAGCTAGCCATCAGCACAGAGCCCAACACGGGGCTCGAACCCACGAACCATGTGATCATGACCTGAGCTGAAGTTGGACGCTTAACCGATTGAGCCACCTGGGCGCCCCTAAACAGAATTTTCAACAGCTGGTTTGAATGACAATAACTGCTGATGGAAGTCATTGGGTAAAAGAATAATTCTACAAGAGGATTTGAAACTAAGCAAAACACAGGGAAACATGGTAAATAGTAAAATGGAGTGTACATAAAAGACATTTTTGCTTTTTTAAATGTTTCACAGATAATTAACTGTTAAAGATAAAAATAAACATGTTTTGCAGAATTTATAATATATCTAGAAATAAATATGTGACACAAAATCATTAAGGCAAGCAATCAAAGCATGGTATTATAAGGTTCTTATACTTGAAATGGTATTAACACCATTTAAAGGTGTGGAAAATAAGCCCACCAACCCAATCAAAGGAGGGACCCAGAGACTCAGAGCACAGTGAAGCGAGGCTTTAATCAACATTCTTGCAAGAGCGAGTGTCTGATGGACAGGCAGACTTGGGGCAGTTACAGCAGACAATTTATTTCCTAGTTTGCAAGTCCCTCCCCTGGTTCCTCATTGGCTGAGCACTGCAGAGGTTACAGCCTTACCCCAAAGTTGCCTATGCCCATGTAAGACAAAAATACATTCTTTGAGGGGATGTTGATACTTCAGTTCTTCGGTGCATGCTCATTGCAAAGCCTGCCTATATAAGCCCCTGAAATGGATAGGGGAGGAAGAACTAAGAAGTGAAGTGTCTAAGGACTTGGAACTCCATTTGTGGAGGTGTGGTTTGTACATATTTTCAATAGGTTGTAAACCTATTGTTAACTAGACAATACTGCTTTTATTTGGTACCTCTGAAAATGAATCATCTCACTTTCTTCTCACAAAGGTGAACTGTATTCAGGTGAACAGTATATTTTATAAATCCTAGAGGCCCCACTAAAGCACAAAATGAAACAATAATTGATTATACATCATGGGAAATAATTGAAATGAAATATTCTAATAATAAGAAACCAAAATAATGAAATACAGAAATAATCAAGGCCAATGTTGAGAATATAATGAAAAAGTTTGAGTAATCATAGGAAAGAGTAAATTGTCCTAACCCAGCTGATAAATAAAGATAATAGGTATATATAAAATAATGCCCAACTACATGCTTTCCACAAGAAAAAAATCCACAGAAAGACACACACAGGTATGATGGGCAGAATTCTGAGGATGGTTCCCTCACGATTCCCACCTCTTGGCTATTAAATTACTCAGTAATCTACATTCTGCTGAAGGAAGTTTGTAAATGTAATTAAATTTTTACACCTTATAACAGGGAGATTATTCTGTGTTTTTCAGGTGGGCCCAATCTAATCACATGGGCCCTGAAATGCAGAGAATTTTCTCTAGCTGGAGTCAGAGAGATATGGCAGGCAGGGAGGCAATGGGGAGATAAAAGATATGAGGAAGACTTGGTCTGCACTGCCAACTGTAAATTTAGAAGAGGAGGGCCATGGGCTGAGTAGTATGGCTGAACTTTAAGGAGTTGAGAATGACCCCACACCAAAACCCAGCAAGAAAATGAGGACCTCAGTCTCACAGCCTCTGGAAAAGGATGCAGCCTTGCTGACATGATTGGTTCCTCCACATAAAACCTGGAGTAGAGAAGGCTGAGCTATCTTGTGCCCAAACTCCTAAAACACATAAATTTTGAGTAAATAAATTTGGGTTGCTTTAAGACAAAAATATGTGATAATTACAGCAGAAATAGATAAATAATACACTATGCAAAGGATTAAAAAAAAACTGCCAAATAACAATCATAAGAAAGCTGAAGTGGCTATATTAATATTATGTAGATTATATGTATATTAATATCAGGCAAAGTAAATTTTGACAAGTAATGTTACCACAGTTTTTCACACTGATAAAAGGATAGACTCATTTAGAAGAGAAGGTCATCTTAAACATCTATACACCTAATAACAGTGACTTAAAATAAAAGAGCAGAAACTGACAAACATTAAAGATAACTCGACAAAGCTACCATTCATTTTGGAGATTTTAACATCCCAGAGTCAGTAGTGGGAAGAATGTGTACACAAAATAGACATAAACAAATGTCAATGATGCAGAAGGTGTGCCAGCACCAAGTGATTTAACTTAATGGACATTACAAACGACTGCGCATACCGATAGTATTACATGCATTCTTCTCAGAGAACAGAGAATAATCACCACAATAGATCACATGCCAGGCCGTGAAATCAATCTCAACAAACTAAGAGGATACTTAAAATCATATATAGTGTATTCTTTCTTCATAAACAAATTGAACTATAGACCAGTAACAAAGGGATGCCTGAGAAATCTTCAAATGTTTAAAACAAGGAACACACAGCTAAGTTAAATTGGGTCAGAAGAGAAATTACAAGCAGCATTAGATGATGATGTGAACAAAAAGATAAATAAGTAAATAAATGAATAAATAAGAATCCCTCAACATTGTTGATGCAGTCAAAATGAAGTCAACTTTCCCTTTTGGGGCTGTTATTCTCAGGTTTTTCTGTTCCACTCTGTTGCAGTTTAAGTGTGCTACTGAACTGTCTCAGAGCAGTTTGTGATCATGAATAGCTGCTTGATTTTGGAGGGGAGAATGGCAGGGGTCATATCTTACTCTGCCATCTTTGTGACAGCTGAAAACATCTAAGAGGTATATTTGAAAGCAAATGAAACAACACTTCAAATGTTGACTCAAAAGGAAAATAAATCACTATTTTCGGATATAATTGAAAATCTCTTGTAGCTTCCTGATTTTTTTCAGCTTATGGATGAAATAGGCTTTCATTATGATAACTACAACACTCAGTATAGCACTGAGTAATTTCAGTAAACTTGGGTTTTGTGTTTGGTAACCCTGACTACCTATTCCAGCATTGTGTTTAATATGGAGGCAATAAACCAAAATCGACACAGGTTTTTTTCTCTTTCTCAAGCTCTCCAGTATACCCAGTACACAATAATTGTTCTATAGATCATTTCCAGTTATGGTTTTACCACAAATACAGTGTATCTGGTTATTTTGTAAAGATAATTTGAATGGTTTCATTATCCTATATATACAACTTATCAAACCTGTCTTGTAAATCAGTGTACACTTCATCAACACCAGCAAACCTTGCATAAATAAAAGCCTTATAAATCTTAAGTGATAATTACCGCAATCTAATGAATTGCATAAATCACTTATAATGAAGGGAAATAAACAAGTATGCTGAGATGAGCACGTTAATAACTTAGGTTTTTCAAAAGCGATGAGTAATTTAATTTATATGGTATGTCCACAGACAGTAACAACTTGAATTTTATTTGTGAAATAATTAGCTGTTAATCTAAAGGGATACGACTTATCTACTAGCAATACTTTAAACTGAAAAATCAAGATTAATTTTATCTTTGATGAAAATTATTCTGATAATACCCCATGATTTGAAAGTCAATATAAAGAGGGAAAAATGAAGATTGATTTAAGTTCATACTGACAAGCCTAGAATTTATTCCAAAATATGAATTAGCATGCTTCACAATTCCAAGTAATTTGTGATGTGCTATAATTTTTAGCGATCCACTCACTCAAGTGCTAATTGGATTTTATTTCTTATATACTTATGAAGGAAGAGAGGAAATTTATTACTTTTATCTTTAACATTTTAATTTGGCTCATGAAAAAGGCATTATTCATTCATGAGGTTCACTTTCATTGGTTAAAAGACTATTCTCCCAGGTAACCAAAACCTCAAAATATAATTAGTAAGACTGCTTCCCTCCACCCAAATAATATGAATATTAGCTAGGCTAATATATTTTATGTATTTTCTTTCTCTTGACTTACCTAACCATCATTTTCTTGTCCACAATAAATTTGAAACAGTATTTTATTTCCAACCCAGTAAGCTTTCAGTTCATTTCTCCCTGAAAAGGTGAATGTATCACAGTAGCTCTGTCTCATACTTGAAATCTACACATTTATTCACCTATTGGTTTATTCAATTTATGCGCCAAACTCTGTGTTATGATTGGTGTAGTAAAATGAACAGCATATAATCTTAACGCCAAGGAGTTCCTAGCTGGTGGTGAAAAGTCATATCAATAAATAAGCACAATATAATGTAAATGTCATTTTTGTATGATTTGTGCCTAGGACTTAGTATTGAAGGAAGAGTCATCCCCTGGCTAGGTTATTGGTTTTTGGTTTTGGTTTTGGTTTTATTTCCCCACTGTGGAGTTTCCCAGATTAGTGATTGGAAATTGTCAAAACTCAGGTTATAGATGAAACCTAGAGCTATCTTCAAAAACTAAAATACCATGTCCCATTATAATACATGAAAACAAGAAAAACTCAGGGACTTAATAGCCACCAGAAATAGGTCTGAATAATACAGTAGACTAGCAAGAAGCCAATATCTGAGAAAGAGCTAGTATATGGACATCAAACTCAAAAGGTGAGAGATAATTATCCTTACTTACCTTGAAAAAAAAAGTGCTGCTGTTCATGGCTTCCCTTTTCAAACCTACCTACTTACAGAGGTGAACCAGTTCAACCTGAAGAACTGAGACAGAATAGACAAATGTTAATATTTGGAATCCATAATTAAATACCATTTTATACTATTGTTTTTAACAAGTATTTCTTACAATACAGACATTATATCTGGGTACCAGATTATTAACTGCCGTTTCATTCAAACTGAAATAGATAAAAATGTGTATTATTTTGTTTCATGTTTTATTTTTTCCCATGAAATAATTTGCCAATTTAAAAGGATAGTTGCCTTTATTGATGCATTTTAGGTGTACAGAACATTTTTATTTAATCCTTCCATGAGGAGAGCTCAAGGCCTAGTTCACTCTCTATTTCCCCTAGATATGTTCAAATCTATGCAGATCTCTCCAAATTTATAAAACCCATATATTCCAGGAAACATGGAATAATTCTCTAAGGAACTGTAATACAGTAAAAAAAAAAATGTAGATTTTGGTCTTTGTTACCTGGTCTTGACACAGAGCTGCTCAACCCTTGGAATGTCTGATTGATAGGAGGCTCTTTTGTTATGCATAATGAGCCCTTTTTGACCATCCCAGAGTTTATGCTAATGTAATGACTTTTGGTGGGACCCCTAGATAGCTTCCTATGGTATCTGGTCACCAGAGATAACCAAGAGATTGGGTGGTTGGAAATTTCAGCCCTCTCCCCAAACTCAGGGAGAGGTGAGGGCCCAGAAATTGAGTTTGATCACAAATGACCAGTGCTCTAATTAATCATGACTATATAATGAAACTTAGATTAAAAACTCTGAAACAATGAGAGGAAGGAAGCTTCCAAGTTGGTGAACACAATCATGTGCCAGGAGGTGGCACATCCCACTTCCCAGGGAACAGAGGCCCCTGTGCTTGGGGCCCTTCTGGACCTGCGTGTTCATTTTTATTCTATAATAAACTTTAACAGTGAGGACAGCACTTCCCTATGTTCTATGAGTCAATCTAGCAAATTATGGAACCTGAGGGTAAATCATGGGAACCCCTGAATTTAGAGTTGTCCAGACAGAGGTATGGTCACCTGGGTAGTCGAAGTGAGAAGAGTGATATCCAGCCCTTATTGGGTGTGCATCAACTATGGGTAGTTAGAGTCAGTATTTAATTGAATTCTAGGACATTTGGGGGATGTCGGAGAATTGGCAGGTTTTTGTTTGGGAAACCATAGAGAGACGTACAGAAGAATGGGGATGCAGTGATAGACCAATAGAAGACATTATCGTAGAGACACAAGGCTCTTAACAATGGCAATGTTTATTTGGGAAAGAAAATAGTTAATTTTATCAGAGTCAGAAATGTTAATTTCATAGATTCATAAGGAGTTTCACTGGGCTCAATTTGGAAGGGCATGTAAGAAAACAAATGAAAGCAGAGCTAACAGTTTTATCCCTCCATGTGGTAGAGAAGAAAAGGAAACCATTCAGTGAGCAGTTCAAGGTTTTCAAAATTCAGCAGTGTCTACATTAAAGAAGAGCAGAATGGAAATGGAACATCAGAGGAAGCAGCATTGGGGGCTCACTGCTGCTGGAATACAGATGGTAGAGAGGAATTTCTTTTGCAATTACAGTCCTAGGAAATTCAAAAAGTAGAGGAAAACAAAGTTTTAGGGGAGAAGGGGCAAAAAAAAAATCTAGGCATGGAGGCTCCTAAGGACACAGATTTTGGAAGTTTCAGCAACATCCCTCAGTCAGAAATACCTGAATGTGATTCTCCAACTAGGACAAGTCTTGTCTAGCCTTGTCTCTACAAGGGACCGTTTCACCCTGGAAGACAGAAGTCACAGACTCTCAGAATTCCTGCAAAGAAGACAGACTCGTTATGTTGAAATATTAAATAAGTCTCAGTTCTTTGTGAAGTTGGAGAGATGCAGAGCTAATATCAAACACTCAAGATTGATTCAAGATCAAAATTTAAGGTCCTAATATCAAGAGAGAGTAGATACTGTTTTCCAACAATGAGAATTCATTCAACTTAGCAGCAGGGCACATGAAATCAGGAATTCAAGAGTGACATGAATACAAGAGATCTTTAATATGCAGATTGGTCACTAAGAAAAAGAATAAGACAGCATGAAAGAGCAGTTGCCAGGAAAAATATCAGTTATCAAGAAGACTGGACTATGTAAGATACTACAAAATGTTTGTTTTGTTAGTTGTTTCCACCAGGTATGGTAAGCACTATAATAAAAGCCTTTTTGTGGAACATTTCTCCCTAGAAGATTGTAAATGAATATCTCAGGATATTCTCAGCATTCACAGATGACTATCCTGGCAGAAGCGGGGAAAAAATCACGATTTGTCTTTTATTTTCCTCTTTGTGATCCTCCCGGGGGAAAAAAAAGCACAGAAAAATAACATACATACATAACATCATAACAACATAACAACATCAATTAAATTTTATTTCAAATCTGAATAAGATCAGAAGACAGAATCCCAACCAAATAAATATCTGAATGAGATACATCTTCTTAGGAGCAATTAGACAAAGAAGAAAATGAAAAAATGTATTTTTAGCAGGTAATTTGTTCAAGACACTACAGGTAAATTGTATTACATCAATTGATTATTTATTCCCTTAATTGTCTTAAGGAAACCATTGAGGTAAACTTGAAAATATTTTCATATGTTTTGCTATGGAGTAAATTGGTTAGAAGAGAGAAACGGAAAGAGCTCTGGTTTCCTATCCTCCATAGCTCATCCCTTTTATGTGAAGTGGGTTCACTATTCAGTTGAGGGTAGATGAAAACGGCTTAAAAGGGGAAAGGAGAGAGAGCAGACAGGGAGATAGGGAGCATATATTCAATCCTCTGGACCTGCACTCAATTTTTTAATTAAATCTGTACATATTACCTTTTTTTAAATCATGTATTCCTTTTTTTTTTAATCTGCCCATATTTTTGACTTTGTGATTATCTGTGCAATTAAGTAAAAGTGGGAATACATTACTCAAATATGGGTGTTGAATGATTCTAAGATGTGAGTCGCAGAGAAGGGCAATAGGCATTTAGCATCTCTTCAAAAACTGGTATCTGTATCTTCATTATGTTTGTGCTTTAGTAAATAGATGAGTATAAGTTGTTCTATGTTATTGGAAAATTAGTTGAAAAACCAGTCTAGTTTTTCATAATAGAACTCCCCCAGTTCTATTATGGATCATTTTGAGTTTCATTCTACAGGCAAGTTTTCTTCAGAATTAGAAGTCACACCAATTATACTTTTACTTACATATTCAGTGTACAAAAAAGATATTTTTTCTTTTTTTTAAGTTTACTGGGGCACCTGGGTGACTCAGTCAGTTAAGCGTCCGACTTTGGCTCAGGTCATGATCGCACGGTTTGTGGGTTCGAGCCCCACGTCAGGCTCTGTGCTGACAGCTAGCTCAGAGCCTGCAGCCTGTTTCAGATTCTGGGTCTCCCTCTCTTTCTGACCCTCTCCTGCTCACGATCTCTCTCTCTGTCTCTCTCTCAGAAATAAATAAATCATTAAAAAACTTAAAGTTTTCTTTTTTGAAAGAGAGGTAGCAGGGGAGGCGTAGGGAGGGGTGGAGAGAGAGAGAGAGATTGAAAGCAGAGTCAACATGAAGCCTGACTTCGGGCTCCAATTCACAAACTACGAGATCATGACCCAAACCAAAACCAAGACTCAGACGCTTAACCAACTGAGCCACACAGATGCCCCAATATCTTTTCTTTCTTTTTCTTCCTTCCTTCCTTCCTTCCTTCCTTCCTTCCTTCCTTCCTTCCTTCCTTCCTTCCTTCCTTCCTTCCTTCCTTCCTTCTTTCTTTCTTTCTTTCTTTCTTTCTTTCTTTCTTTCTTTCTTTCTTTCTTTCTTTCTTTCTTTCTTCTTTTTTACAAAAGTCTGTTAATATAAAATTTGGCCAAACCAAGAGTAGAATTCCCACTTCCCAGATGAAAGTTGAGACACTGCGTGGGGAGTTGGATAACTAATGGAAATTCGTTCTAAGAATAGACTTCCAGCCCCAATTTCTTCCACTACAAATAGTTTAATTTGACCTTATGTACCTTGAATGTATTCAGGTCAGCAGTCTTTAAATACTTGGCTCACAGGATACAGAAAGTATCATTTACTTCCCACTGTAGCTTTGCTGTTGAAAGTGAAGCCTCCTGTCTGTTCTTTTCTGGAGTGTGATGGGTAAGCAGCTCAGCACTAAGCCATTTGTGTGGAGAACACTGCTTATGAGGACAGAGAAGAAACGCCATCAGTTGTCTTCATCCACGCCTCCAAACCATATTCCCCTCTTATTTCCTCTGCGGTATTTTGAAACAAACTTGATATTCCTTGACACTTAAATAGTAAGATTATATTTTAGTAAAGCTTCTTTCCTTCACACAGCATCCATCATATTTTTGTTCTACTCTAGGGATATAATAGATGAAATCGAGTTGAAGAGGGAAATTTTGGGAGAAAAGAAACCACACGCGTGCATGCATGCACACATCTGTGCAATGAAATCCCTCCATTTTCAGGCTCATTCTACAACTGACGTGAAATGAACTCTCTGAATAAATTTTGTAGTAGTTTTGTACGAGAAGATTTCCAGGGGGTTGATTTTTGTTAGTTTCATTATGCTGAATGCTCTTACTCAAACAGTGTCACAGTAAAATAACATGAAATCTCAGGTTAATCATGGTAAAAAAGCTTTATAGGATTCCTGAAACAATACAGTTTCAAGCTAGTCTTTGTAGAAAGTAATGCATGAAAATGCAATTTTTATTGGGTTGCTGAGAGAAATAGAGAATCATGTTATTTTATGATCAGCTTTTCACCACAACAAATTGTTCTACTAACAATTTTCCATAGCAGGTTTTTGAGAATATTATATTAGAAGTATCTTTTTTTCTTCCTTCTCTCATGCATGACTAGCAATGTTGTCTACATTCAGGAAAGATGAGCATATGGCTCCCTGTCAATTTCAGATCTATTTTCTTTGAATTGCTCACAAAAACAGCTAGTTTCGAATCATGCACATTTATATATTAAAAATAGCAAAACACAGTTAAACACTAAGGTGGGCAAAAAAAGAGTTTCAATGGAGACAATGAGAGTTGTAGATCGATTGTGCAAATCTGACTTTGTTCCCAATAATGGGATCTCTCCCTGATAATCTTTCCCCACTTACGCTGATCTGAGTACAAGTCGCCTCTTGCGAAAAAACGATGTGCCACTTTTGTTTTAACTTTTTGCATTTGGTAAGTCAAGGTAAAATCATTCAATTAGGCACATTATATAATGAGGGACAAGTACTATAAGGGACCCAATTATCTTTGTCTTTGCCCTAACTGTTGTCTTTGCTACACTTACCATTAGTATTTTTCCTAGAGTATGTATTAATTTACCATCCTTGTCTCCTCCCTTTCTATATTTTGTTCACTATATTAACTCAATGATAATACTATTTTTAATGAAAGTTTAATTTAACTCAGTTAAGAAATGTTTACTGATAACTCAATAGTTAGTACTATTTTTGCATTTTGGAGACTAAATATGTAGCCTAGATACTTCCTTATTCTTCAATATATTACAATATAGTTACAGTATGAGACAGATACCTGCATCTTATGTAATAAATGCTAAAAAAAATATTCATACAAATTAATAAGGTAGATACTGGAGAACTTGTCTTGATCTGCAACCACAAACAAAACTTAATATGCTTATAATTAATCTTGTTAAAGTTTACTAAGTACATGCCCACATTAATTTAATAATTATAGAATATGTGAAGACCATAAAATGTATATCAACAACAATTTGTTAGAAAAAACATTGTCTATATTTGACAAATGATTAGTACTCTGGTTTTTGGCATAGAATATAGACCCAGTGAGTGAATATAGGACTTGCTAGGAATGCTTTAGGTAATAACGACCTTGAAAACCATAAGCATCAATTTTTCAAATACTCATTAGAGATTCTGGTGAAGATAAATTGCACTTTGAACACTGTCTTCTCTGTTGTAGTAAATTTAATTTGGTAGAATGTGCCGGATAGCGGTGCCATGTATACACGCCAGTTGTCTTAATGAAAGACGGAAGAAGAAAAACAGAACTGAATCTAAAGCATCAAAAACAAACCTAAACAGAGATGCGGACCAGAGCTAAGCCAAAGAGTAGCTGCTTGCTCTCCAAATGACAAACTAAGAGACCACAGTAGAATGATGATCGTTTTATAGCAAGAAATTAGAGCTGTTAAGCTGAGTTACCACTACCGTTGAGATGACTACAAGGGGCACTTGTGGAAGACGGGACTGGGGTCCCTCCTGGTCCCTTCGCATGCTTGGGAGCCCAGCCCCAGCTGCGGTGATTGTCCTGGACTGGTAACCGATCATAGTTCCTCTCTTTTCCGGACAGTCCTAGGCAGAAGGGGGGGCAGCCCCACCCCATAGACTACACCCCCCTCAGGGGGCATGTTTTGCACTCTCCATGCTTGCTTCAAGCTGGAACAAGCTGTGGGGTGCAGTTCATCTATAGACCTTCTCAGTGGACTCAAGTGACAGCTCTTCCTCACTGGGACGTATTCCTGGTTTAACTTTCTCTCCTTTGCACTATCGTCTTTCACTCCATCTCTGCGAGAACCCCTAAAAGTCACCTGTAGACAAATCAGCAGTGTGCTTCTAGGAAACACACCAGCACCTCATTGACGATGAATTTCCCAGGTGGCATGTGAAGGCTTTCCCTCCTGTCCTTCTACAGCTGTCTTCCAAATGCACGTCATAGTGCTGACTCTCAGGTCATGGCAAGCTCTGAATAAATAGTTCCTGTATAGTCTTATTTGGGTTTGGTCTGTTTCATTCCCACAACGGAAATGAAAGCAAAGGGGTCCCTGAAAGTCACACCAATGTCAAAGTCGATGAGAACTTAGTCTTTATTTAGATAATGGTTTTGAGAGAAAGGTTGAAGTCATTGCAAGATCACGAGTAAGTGAAAGATCTTTCCACTCCTTCTGACTGTGGAATTCCCTAGCAGGCATCTTTTAAGGTAAGAAGTTTTACATATTCCTACTAATTAAGCCAACACTGTATTTATATCAAATATAATTATCTGAATGTACACTTGATGTTTTCCCTATTCAAAGAGTTTAATATTTAATTTAAAATGTATCATTAGGTATACCCTAGACTTTGGGTTTTTTTTCTATTTTTCACCCCATCTGAATGATTTTAGTGTGACTGATAAGAATGCAAGCCCCCTCCCCCATTGCTGTGTTACTTCTCTTATGATGGGATTCTGAGATATAAATGGGCGCAGACTCATGTAAATATAAAGAAACTTGGTTTTGGGTACAACAGACTTATGATAGTAGATAACAAGTCAAATATTAAGATTTGTTTTTACCTGTCTGAGTTTTTTTTCTTCTAAGACATCCTCACATTGAAAAGAAATCCATGTTGCCTTTCAGGAGAAGTTCATGATGATGATAACATTTGGCAGCTGGTGTCAGACGTGGAGATGGGTACAAATCTGTTACTGGGGCTCTGTAAGGCTGCACAAGAATGACTCATTTAGCAAATAGATGTGTAGCATTTCTAGCTGTGATATTGACCAATTGTGCTCTTGACTCCTGGGAGTACATCCTTCTGACGGTGGAGAAGGGACCATATGTTTTCTTCCTGAGCTTCTTTGGACATAATTGCTTCTTGTGACTTTTTCCCTCTTTAATCAGGTGCATGACTTACACTTTAACACACACATAAAATCTCTGTGGTCTAACTCTATGCTCATCTGGGTGCTTTTATGAATATCCAGCAAGAATCCAAATGCAGTGGGAAATCTTTCTGAAAATATGAACTTCACAATGGGGTCTCCTATAAGGTATATATGGAGGTTATGAAACACTGAATATAATGATGAAAATGCTATGAATTTGAAGATAATTTATAATTTATAAAACTGCATATATTCTTCTGGAGTCTTTCTATCTAAAGACTATAACTATATACAAACTCATTCTTCAGTGGAAAATAGTAATGTGGTTTTTTAAAAAATTATTTGCATGCTTTAAAAAGTAGGCATGTAAATAAATTTTATTTTTAAGGACATTTTATTCAAAAAGTTTCTTAATATCTTGATGGGCTTTTAAAAGCCAATGCCATGGGAATAGACCATTACTAATGCATATTCTGTTGAGGAATTTATGTGTACTGATTCTGAATTAAGCAAAATGCTTACTTGAGTCTAATATATGTGACAACTCAGGAAAATGTGCAGTGCATTCAATGTTCTCAATTCTCATGTATTACTTGGGGAGTTTTACCAAGGATTATGAGATATGTAAGTCCCTAGACAATTTTCCTGTCATTTAAAAACTATTAATATTACAGTTATTCAAATAACATTTTAAAACTCATTCATTTAAATAGTTCTTTGTACCTCAAATAAATTGTTCTGTGCAATGAAGCAACACTTTTAAACATAATTCATCTTTGCTCTATTGACTCAGAATCAAGTTGCTACACTATATTTTCCTGGCAAAATGTTGACTTGCAATACACCAATAAATGTGTCCTATTTTTATGCTCAAAAAACTTCAGAAACATAGTCACTAAATAATACACATATGTGAATCTCTTATGAGTCCACAAATCTCTTAGTACATTTTATCTGAAATTAATGTATAATCTATTTGGTTAAAATCTGTTTGAAATGAAATTTAGGTTCCTGATTTGTATAACCCCAAACTAATTATTTTGTGATGTTTTTCTTTTAAAAAAATTACGGCAAGCACATAGTCCAAGGTTTATGATATTTTAACTGGCAATGCCAAAAACATATAACAGGGGGAAATTACCTCTATTAAAATTTATACTTCTGCATATTATATCTCAGTATATATTTTTTCAGTGAAAGGGATGCAGAACTGAAACATTAATATTTACTTCTTTTTTAAAAAATGTTTATTTTTGAGAGAGAGAACATGAGGGGGGTGGGGCAGCGAGGGAGAGAGAGACTGAGGATCCAAGGCAGGTTCTGTGCTGACAGTAGAGAGCACCACATGGGGCTCCAACTCACAAACCATGAGGTTATGACCTGAGCCAAGGTTAAGGGTCAGACACTTAACTGACTGAGCCATCCAGGCGCCCCAAACATTAATAGTTACTTCTTAATCGCTGTAACTAACCCAGCCTTGATTTCAGTAGAAATTGCCTTGGAATCACCTGCCTTTGGCGATTCCCCAGCCCGTACTCTCCACTGCTTCCATAATTATTTAAGATTTTTTAAACCTTTTTTACAGGCATGCATGTGACTTCCAAGTCATGTTCCCAGGATAACGTGACCCAAGACATTTCCTTTTAAATTTTAATGGAAAATGGTAGAGTCACCACAAAACATGGGCCCTTAATAGCTGAGGAATGAATTAGAGGTTGTTGATCTGACCCTCATCCTTCCAATCATTTTCCGCCTCTTCGTATATAGGCATTGCCTTGTTATCCTTTTGTGGTTAAACATATTTTTATCAATTTACACTCTATGCCATATACTATTAATCATTAATAATAATAACATTATTTGAAATTTTTCTGCATGGAGCATTTTTCTCTATTCCATTTACTGATTCAATCATTTACTTACTTATATGGACAAATGCATATTCATCTTATACTTTGGGTTCATAAACTACCACTGCTTTATTTAATCTTTCTCTGATTATTCCAGATATGGCTATTGGAAGCACTTTCAGTTAGGTGCTGCACCCCTGACATACTTCTACCTCTGTGTGTGTGTGTGTGTGTTTTTGTGTGTGTGTGTGCGCTCGCGTGCCTGTGTGTCTGTGCTAGAAGTCCCTCACTTTCTGGCACTACAAAGTGCTTCAGGCTCATCTTGTATATTCCCTGCCCATGTACTAGAATTCGTACTTTCTCCAAAGGTCCTAGATCCTTGTATTGAGAATGGCATGAGAAATGAAGATACCAGCTCAATTGTGCTCATTGCTACTGTGTGTTGTGGCTTATAGGCCCTCACCTCACAAGGTAAAGAAATATGTGTGTATATTTACCTACTTACACATATATTTATAAATAATTTTATATGTAACCGTTTATATCTGTGTTAAGTTAAACATGAACTTATCAAATTTGTGAGCATAATGTTCATAGATTCTTTTTTTTGGTTTTGGTTATTTTTTCAGGGGGTGGGGTGGGGTTATTTATTTAGTTATTTATTTATTGTCCTGTTAACATCCATGAGATCATAGCAATGGACCTTCTTTCATTTCTGATATTATTAGTTTCTGCCTTTCTCTCTTTGTTTTTTCCTTGATGAGCCTGGACATAAGTTTATCAATTTCATTGATCTTTTTAGGAACCTACCTTTGATTTGGATGCTTTTTTTCTATTTTTCAATCACACTGATTTTGGCTCTAATTTTTATTTTCTTTCACATGCTCATTTTAGGCTGAAATTGCTGTTCTTTTTCTAGTTTACTAAGGTAGAAATGTAACTGTTTTATTTTAGATATCTTACTTCCTAATATATTTATTTTTTGATTTCCCTTCCCCTTCTGTGCCAGAGCTATGTGAGAATTATTCTTGGCTTTTCATCATAAGAATCTGTGTTAGGGTTAGGGGACGTCATGAAAGGAAAACCCATGAACATGTGGAGGCTGCCCAAGCCTGGGTTTGATCCCTACAATATACTCTCCAATTTCATTAATTAAAGTTGCCTACATTTGTCACATGCCTAATTGCATCCATGCCCTCACTAAGTCTGGCTGAGATCTTCCCAGATCTTTCCTGATTTGTGGTCCTTCTGCACGTCTTAGTCCTTCTCATTGTGGATGAGCAAAAATGTGTAACACGGTGTATCTTTCATAATGGAAAAGCCAACCATCAGTGTGGAAATTGCACACCCATAATAGTGCCACCTGATGATTGATGAGTAGACATTCTTTTTTGCTCCTTTTCTTTCTCCTTCTTCAAGTTAAAAATGATCACAAGCAACCCTGGTTTATGCCTTTATGTACTCCTAGAGAATATTTAAGATTCCTATTTATCCTCTCAAGAGTTTTGTATGCATCTAAATTAGAAAATCCTTGACAGCAATGTTTCCTTAGGTTTGTTTTTCTGTTTCTTTCATAATGTCTAGTGTAGATAGAGTTCAGCCATGTACTTTTCATTATTATGCTGACTAGATTAGCAACAATGATATGGATAGCAGACTCAAAACTATCTGTTCATTTTATGCTTCATTTAGTAGGTAATGGACTCATTGATAGATTTGTGCTACTTAAAAATCCTCCCATGGTTTCTGAGCTTGGACTATACAACAATGTGTCATGACAGATGCCTTGTTGAAAGAATGGTAATGGAACTTCCATCTACTCCCTTTCCTTGGGAAGTAGATAAGTTAAAAGCAAATATTCGTACCTATTTTGAACACTGAAGACACAATTTCAGCTAATATTTGGAGGCTGAAAAGTAATTAAAGATAACAGCAGAATTGTGGATTGTGAATGATGGATAACTCTATCACACATGTGATTAAACCCTAGATGGTTTTTAGAATGAAACTTTTCAAATATATTCCTTTGTTCCATAAATGCACAGATTTAAGTAACTAGAAAGCATCACACAAATATACTACAAAGCAATATTAGATGCGTAGGGTATAATATGTCAAATCAAAATGCCAAACTCACTTACTCTTCTGTATTACTCTGAGAAGGCCATCAGATATAGAAAACACATATCACTGGGTGAAAAATGTGCTTATGACTTGTCTTATACCTCCAGTTAGAATTTACAAGTTTATAAGGGGACAAGTGAAATGGTCTTTTAATTTATAATTTATATATATACAGAAATTTATAAATATATGTGAATTTATATATATGCATATGTCTATATAAATTGAAAAATATAGCAATTTAAAAATGATGGTAGTTTTATTATGATCAAAGGGAAAATTTTAAAAAAATAAAATGCAAAGCCACATGTTAACATTTCTTTCATTTTTGCTTTGGGGTCTTTATTTATTATATTACTATATTAATCAGGACAGGCTATGTTATACTGAAAAAACAAAGAGTGCCAAAATCCAATTAGCTTAATACAAAAATATGTTGTTTTTTCTTTTTATTTTCAGAGAACTAAGATACAGAAGTTCTTTCTTGACATAGGCTTTTATGTTTATGAGGGTTAGGGGAGAGTACATGATGAATCAGGATTGGCTCTTAATTTCCTCCATCTAAATATGATGCTTGCCACGTCTGCTCATATTTCATTGGCCAGGGTGGTTGTAGCCTCACCTACCTTCAAGGATCCCATGGGGCAATACAATCCTACCATGTATCTGCAAGAAGGGAAGCTGTGTGAACAGCTCAGTGACTACTACATTGGGGTAAATTGAAAAGAAACCAGTGAACACATTCTGCTTATTTTCTCATTTATCATGACTTCCCTATTGAAGAAAATTAGAAAGAATACAGTGTTATCACTGCAAAGACCTACCATCATTCCTAAGTGCCAGTGTAACCAATGGTTTCAGATTTTGAGAAGAGGTTTTTTTAATGTTCTTTTTTGAGAGAGCACAAGTCCGTGAGGGGCAGAGAGGTACAGAGGATTTGAGGTAGGCTCTGCATTACCAGCAGCAAGCCCGATGTGGGGCTTGAACTCGCGAACTGCGAGATCATGTCCTGAGCTGAAGTTGGATGCTCAACCTACTGAGCCACCTGGGTGCCCCAAGAACAGAGACTCTTATACTTAATGCACTTGTAAGTGTACACGTGACTGCATGGGTGCCAACAAGACAAATTGCTGTCTGAGTTCTGCAATCCCAGTATGGACAGGCAGGCATATCTAGTTATCCCCACCTTCTCTGAAAAATGCAAAGTCTTCATCTCCAGACTGTCCCACCTAAGGGAGATCCACTCCAACTCTACTTTCCCCAATGTCTTAGCAGAGGTTCTTAGTGATCTCAGTTTATTCTTCTAATGTGCAACTATTTAGTTATTTTGTCCTTTACAGGCCAAACTTCTTTGTGCATGTTTTTTTAAAGTCTTTGTCTACAACTGAAATTCTTTTAATTTATTTCTTGACATGTGTTTCTCAAATAATTTCCCTATATATGTTAGCTGATTACTTTATTCAACAAATAAACACAAAAGTAGTCTTAAATATTTCAACTATCAATGTGGTAATGATTCAAAACTTGAAATCCTCCCGTGTCTAATAAGTGGCAAATACCTGAAAAAAAAGAGTGTTCAAAATGCTGAGTTTAGTTAGTTCCTAAGTCTATTACTTTTTTTAGTTCATTGAAATTTATAATTTGGGGGTACCTGGGTGACTCAGTCAATTAAGCATCTGAATTCAGATTTTCTCTCAGGTCATGATCTAATGGTTCATGAGTGTGAGCCCTGTGCCAGGCTCCACACTGACAGCTCAGAACCTGAGTGGGATTCTCCCTCTCACTCTCTCTCTGCCCCTCCCCTGCTCTCTCTCTCTCAAAATAAACATTTAAAAAAAGAAATTTAAAATTTATAAAACAATTTAAATTTTATTCCCATTAGAGGTGATCAGAGGCAGGATGCATACTTTATCAAAAATAACATGAGTTCTACAATTTAAAAAATTTAAGTTGAATTCCCAGTTTACAATACTTATGAACAGATTTATTCACTGTGACCTTAAGCAGATCATATAACCTTTCTGAATCTCAGTTTTCTCATATGAAAACAAACACACAAAAAACAATTTCTAACATAGAGAGTGCAGGAGAACACTTACCCAGATCCTCCATGGAAAGAATAAACACTGTGTCTGAAATATAGAAGATGGTCAATAAATGTTACTTTTACCCTCATCATTCTCTTCCTGGCATTTTAATAAAAACAACTGGATATTATGACAAGAAAATATAAGGCTAAGAGAAGCATTTGTTCTTATGTCCTTCCTAGAAAGCAAACCCCAATCGATGAGACTTCCACGAACTCATTCCTTTTGGATTCCTAAAAAAAAAAAAAAAAAAAAAAAAAAAAAAAAAAAAAAAAAAACAAAAACATATACAAGAGTTGAATTTAAATAGANCTGTGTCTGAAATATAGAAGATGGTCAATAAATGTTACTTTTACCCTCATCATTCTCTTCCTGGCATTTTAATAAAAACAACTGGATATTATGACAAGAAAATATAAGGCGAGCCCCCCAATTTGCTCTGGGCTGGCAGCATGGAGCCAAACCACAATTCATGAGACTCCCCCGAACTCATTCCTTTTGGATTCCTCAAACAAACTCAAAAAAAAAAAAAAAAAAAAAAAAAAAACAATAATAACAACAAAAACATATACAAGAGTTGAATTTAAATAGACAATGCAGTGAGGCAGTATCCCACTCTTATTTTTAAAGGGATTAGGAAAACTTGATAGTTCGTGCTTTCTAAATGTAGGATGGTTATTTGTGTTTTCAATAATATATAATAGTCTTTAGTTTATTAGATATCAAAAACTTAGAGTCAACTTAAATTCATTTTTCTGAACTATCTCCATGTTTTGTTTTGTTTTGTTTTTCTGAGTTCTGAAGGTAAGAAACAGCAGCTGCAGTATTCATTAGTGCTCTCAGCAGAGTTGGAACTATGTGAATTCGGAATAGCAGTGAGTGCGGTCGTCCTGGTGGGCTTTAATGGTAACACAAACAAATTAAAATCAACTCTATTCCAGTTGAACCATCCAAATGAACCTGATTTTCAGAGCTCATACCGTTAATAAATCATGGCTCTACAGATATAATTGCTATTTATTTATTGTGTTCTTCTTACCACTTCCATGTAGGCAAAATAGTCAAGGATTCAAGAAACAGTTTTGGTAATTGTCCAGGTGATGTAGGCTAGTATCCTGATTTTGGATCTAGATAGTCACGTGCACAGTGTTACTTCGATACATATATATACTGTAATATGATTGCCAATACAGCAATAGTGTATATTAGTTATATCACATAATTATAGTACAATATTATTTTCTGTATTCACCATACTATTCATTAAATCTCTATGGGTTTTTTTTACTACTCAAAGCAAGTTTATACCCTTAAACACCATCACTCTTATTCCCTCCTCACCCATCTCTTGGTAATTGTTTACTCTTTTTTTTTTTTTTTTTTACAGATTTTACTTTTTTAGATCCACATATCAATGATACATAGTGTTTGTCCTTCTCTGTCTGATTTACCTCATTTAGCATGTGCTCAGAGTCGATCTGCGTTGTCACAAAGGGGAGAATATTTTCCTTTCTCATGGGTGAACAATATTCCATTGTGTATACCTACCACATCTTCTTTATCCAATCGACCATAGATGGACATGTGGCTAATTTCCACCTCTTAGCTCTTGTAAATAATGCTGCAATAAACGTGAGACTACATATATCTTGTTGAAATCTTGTTTTCAATTCCTCTGGGTACATACCCAGAGGTGGAATTTCTGGATCATGTAGTGAATATATTTTTATTTTTTGAGGAATCTCCATATTGTTTTCTATAGTGATTTGGTCAATTTACATTTCTACTTTTCACCCCATTCTCACAGCACCTATTTTTTCTTGTCTTCTTGATGATAGCTGTTCCAGCAAATGTGAGGTGATAATCTCATTGTGGTTTTGATTTGCATTTCTCTGATGATTAGTGATGTTGAACATCTTTTCATGCGTCTGTTGACCACTTTGATGTTCTCTGGAGAAATGTCTGTATAGTTCTTCTGCCCATTTTTAATTGGATTGTTTGTCTTTTTCTTATTGCATTGACTGAAATCTTTATATATTTTGGATATTAACCCATTATTTGATATTTGGTTTACAAAAATTTTCTCCCATTCTGTAAGTTGTCTTTCCAATTTGTTATAATTTTTTTTTTTTTTTTTTACTGTGCAGAAGCTTTGAGTTTGATGTAATCCTATTTGTTGACTTCTTTTTTCTTTTGTTTGTGTTTGCCACAACCCACATATCAGTGAGTTTCTTTTCTGTTTTCTTCTAGGGGTTTATGACATCAGGCCTTACGTTTAAGCCATTTTTGAATTAGTATTTGTGAATGGTGTCAGATCGCACTCCATTTTATTGTTCTGCATGTGTCTTCCCAGTTTTTCCAGGCCTTTTTGCTGAAGAGGCTATCCTTTCACCATTATGTATTCTTGTTCCTTTGTCAAATATTAGTTGACTGTATTTACCAGAGTTTAATTCTAGGTGTTCCATTCTGTTCCATTCACTAATGTGTCTATTTTTATTCTAGTACCAGACTGTTTTTATAATTGTGGTTTCATACTTTAGTTTGAAATCAGGAAGCATAATACCTCTGGGTTTTGGTTTTGGTTTTGTTTTCTCATAATTGCTTTGGCTATTTGGGCCTTTTCTGCTTCCACAGAAATTTTAGGTTTCTTCTATTTCTGTGAAGCACACCCTTGGGATTTTGATGAAGATGACATTGAATCTGTAGATTGCTCTGAATATTAAGGCCATTTTAACAGTATCAATTATTCTAGTTGATGAATAAAAGATGTCTCTCCATTTGTTTGTGTCTTCAATTTCTATCAGAAAGTAGTATTTTTTCAGTGTAGTTTTCACTGTATAGATCTTTCACTTCCTTGGTTAAATTTATTATGAAGTATTTTATTGTTTTTGATGTTACTGTGAATGGAGCTCTTTTGTTTATTTCATTTTCAGATGCTCATCATTTTGGGGGGGGGGTAAAGGATATTGTTTTGTACCCTGCCACTGTACTGAAATTGTTGGTTAAAGTCAATAGCTTTTGGACTGATTCTTCATATTATCAGCAAATAATGGAAATTTTACATCTGCCATTCCCTTCCCTTTTAGCTTTGGTCTTGCCTAATTGATCTCACAAAGACTTCCCGTATAATATTAAATAGGAGTGGAGAGAGTGGCATCCTTACACTGTGCCTGATCTTAGAAGAAATAGTTTCAATTTCTCTCCATTGAGTACAATGTTAGCGGTGGATTTGTCGTTTATGGACTTATTGTGTTAAGCTATGTTGCTTCTATACCTGGTGTGTTAAGGGTTTTTATCATGTAAGCTTACTGTATTTTGTCAAATACTTTTTTTACACCTATTGAGATGATCATGTGATATTTATCTTTCATTTTATTGAGTAATAAAGTAGGTTTGTGATTTGCGCATATTGAACCATTATTGCATCCCAGAGATAAATCCCACTTGGTCATAATGTATAATCCTTTTAATGTATTCTTTAAAAAAATTTGTTAATGTTTATTTATTTTTGAGAGAGAGAGAGACAGAGTATAAATGAAGGAAGGGCAGAGAGAGAAGGAGACACAGAGTCAGAAGAAGGCTCTAGGCATTGAGCTGTCAGAACAGAACCCAACTGTAAGATGATGACCTGGGCTGAAATTGGACACTTAACCACCTGAGCCACCCAGGTGCCCCCTTTTATTGTATTCTTGAATTCAATATTCTGATATTTCACTGAGAGTGTTTACATCTATATCGATCAGAGATATTTGTCTACAGTTTTCTTTCCTTATGGTATCCTTACGGCGTCTCAGTGTCATAGTAATGCTGGCCCTGTAGAATGAGTTTAGAAGCATTCCCTTGTCTTTGATACTTTGGAAGAATTTGAAGAAGATCAGTATTCATTCTTTAAATGTTTGGTAGAATTCTCTAGCGAAGTTATCTGATTCCTGGAATTTTCTGTGTTGGGAGGGTTTTTTCTTAATTATTATCATTAATTCAATCTCTTTACTCATTTATTAATCTGTTCAGATTTTATATATCTTCCCAATTCAGTTCTGGTAAGTTCTGTGCTTTAGGAAAATAGCCATTTTTTTAAGTTACATAATATGTTGGCATATAATTATTCATAGTCTCTTATGAGTCTATGTATTTCTATGGGTCGGTTTTGGTATCTCCTCTTTCATTTATAATTTTGCTTATTGGAATCCTCTCTGTCTCTTTTTTTAAATGTCTATCTATTTATTTTGAGAGAGGAAAGAGCTCATGCGAGCAATGGGTGGGGCAGAGAGAAAGGAAGAGAGAGCATCCCACGCAGGCTCTGGGCTCTCAGTGCAAAGCCTAACACATGGCTCAATCTCGCAAATGCTTAAGATCATGACCATAGGCGAAATCGAGTCAGATGCTTAACCAAAGGAATCACCCAGACACCCCTGAGTCTTCTCTCTTATTTTCTTAGTCTAATTATAGGCATATTGATTTTGTTCATCTTTTTGAATAACCAGTTCTTTGTTTTGTTCATTCTTTCCATTGTTTTTCTGGTCTCTATTTCTTTTATTTTTACTCTGATCCTTATTATTTACTTGCTTCTGCTAAATTTTAGCTATATTTGTTGGTCTTTTTCTAGTTCCTTGAGGTGTAAAACTTAGGTTATTTACTTGAGATCTTTAGAATTTCTTTGTATATGTATTATTGCGTTGAAGCTTTCTCTTAGAACTGCTTTTACTGCATCTCAGTATTTCAAATGTTCAGGTTTCTTTTAAATTTTCATTTGTATTGAGATTATTTTTTACTTCTCTTTTGATTTCTTCTTTGACTCAAACATTGTTTAAAAGTGTTTTGTTCAGTTTCCACAATTTGTAGATCTTTTCACTTTCTTCTGTTGTTGATTTCTAATTTCATTACATTGTGGTCAGAGATTTGCTAAGATTTGTTTTCTCACTTATCATATTATTTATCCTGGGAAATGTTCCATGGGCACTTGACAAAAATATGTATTCTGCTGGTGTTGCACAGGATGTCTGTATATACCAATTAAATCTATTTGTTCTACAGTATGGTTCAATTCCATTGTTTCTTTGTCAATTTTCTGTCTGGATCAACTATTCATTGCTGAGAGTGGGGTACTGAATTCCCCTATGATAACTGTATTGTCTATTTCTCCCTTAAGATCTATTATTAATTGTGTAATATATTTCAGTGCTCAGGTGCTGGGCGTGTATATACTTATGATTATTATATCTTCCTGATGTATTGACCCTTTTATCATTATGTAATGACATACTTTTTCTCTTGTTACCATTTTTGGTTGAAATGGTATCTATTTTATCTAATAAGTATGACTTATTTTCATTTCCATTGGCTTGGAATATTATCTTCAGTCCTTTCACTTTGAACTTATTTGCGAGCTGAAATGAATCCCCTATAGTCAGCAGGAAAATGGGTCTTGTTTTATTTTGTGTTGCTTTTTAATCCATCCAGCCATTCTGTGTCTTTTGTTGGGTAAATTTAATCTATTAACATTTAGGGTGCTTATTGATATGTAAGGATTTACTAAGGGCATTGCCTTCTAGTTGTTTTGTCTCTCCATTATTTCTTTTTCCCTTCTGTTTCTAATTTTGTAAATTGGTGTTTTCCCTGGTGATTTGTTTGGTCTCCCACTCCCTACCCCCCTTGGTTTATATTTTGTGTCTCTCTGCTCTGGATTTTTGCTTTGTGGTTAATGTGTGGCTTACATAAAACTCCTAAATAAAATAGTTATTTTCCTGGTGATAGCAATTTATCTTTGCCTGTAAAGTTTCCATTCTTTCACTCTTCCCTTTTCATATTTTTGATGTCATAAGTAATCCCTCTTTATGTTGTAATTCCTTTTTTTAATGTTTATTTATTTTTGATCAGAGAGAGAGAGAGAGAGAGAGCACACACAGGGGAGGGGCAGAGAGAGAAGGAGACACAGAATCCAAAGCAGGCTCCAGGCTCTGAGCTGTCAGCACAGAGCCCAACATGGAGCTCAAACTCACAGCCTACGCTATCATGACCTGAGGTAAAGTCAGATGCTTAACCTACTGAGTCACCCAGGTGCCTCCATGTTCTGATTCTTTACCAAGCTGTAGTGGCTATTGTTATTTTTAATGCTCTTTTCCTTTAACTTTATGCTATAGTTAAGAGTTTAATATATTATTCCAAAAGAATTACAATATTCTAATTCTATCACCTTAATCAGTTCTGTGTCCTTTCTTCTTTTTGTTTTAGCATGAAGAGTTTTTTCAACATTTCTGGTTGGGTAGGTTTAGATGCGATGAACTCCCTCAGGTTTGATTTGTCCGGGAAAGCCTTCATTTTTTCCCTTTGTATCTGAAGGGTAACTTTGCTAGATAGAGTATTCATGACTGGAAGTTTCTATCTTTCAATACTTTAAATATGTCATTCTACTCTCTCCTGGTTTGTGGGGCACCTGCTGATTAGGGGGTTACTAATGGGGTTACTGTATAGGGTATGTCTTTGTTTTCCCCTGACTGACTTTAAAATTCTTTCTTTACCATTGAATTCTGACAGTTTTAATATAATAGGTCTTGGAGCGGGTCTTTCTGCATTGAGATAATAACATATTCTGTTAGTTTTGTGGACTTGTAAATCTAGTTTCTTCCCCAGGTTTGGGAAGTTCTCAGCTATCATTTCTTTAAATAGGCTCTCTGTTCCCTTCTCTCTCTCTCTCTCTCCTTTTTTTTCTTAAAGTTTATTTATTTGTTTATTTTGAGAGAGAGAGAGAGAGTGCAAAAGCAGAGGAGGGGCAGAGAGAGAGGGAGAGAGAGAATCTTAAGCAGCCTCTAGACTGATAGGGTGGCGCTTGATCCCACAAACCATGAGATCCCGACTTGAGCTGAAACCAAAAGTAAGATGCTTAACAGACTGAGTCACCCAAGTGCCCCAGGATATCCATTATTCTTATGTTGGTTTTTCTAACAGAATCTGATATTTCTCACAGGGCTTCTTTTCTTTTACTTATATCTGTTTTCTTTCCTCTTCCACTTTAGTCATTTCTACATTTCTAACCTTGAGCTTCCTAATTCGCTCTTCCATATGATCTATTTTTTTATCTTCCATATAATCTATTTTATTTATCTTATTATTGGTTCTTTAGCTCTGGAATTTGTTTGTGTTTTTTTTTTTTAGAATTTCTACCTTCTGTTCATTAATTTCATTTTGAGATTATTGTATTGCACTTCTGAGTGTTTATTATTGTAACTCCTTGAACTTCTTCATAACAGCTATTTTATTTTAGGTTTTTTGTTTTTTTTTTTTTCAGTTAGATTGCAATATTCCATGTTTTGGGGTTTAGTTGCTAGAAAATTGTCATTTTATTTTTGTGATATTTTCTTTGTATTAGCATAATTTTTCACGGTGTTTGATGAGAAGTACCTCTAGTTTTGCTTAGAGAGCCAATTCACTACTAGGGTTGGGAGTGGGCATTAAAAACATCGAAGGATGGCCACAGGGCAGAAGCAGGAGTGTACTTAGAACTTCCAGATACACCCACAGCCCAATAGGGGGATCTGCAAGTTGCGGGGAGGGGATGCCCCAGAGATCTGTGCTATTTCCCCTTGCCTCTGGGGAGACAGCAGGAGACACTTCCTTTCTCTTCTCTTTGCTACTTCCCATTTCCTTTCCTTCAGCCTCAGTCACTGAGGTCTTTTTCTCAGTGAGAACTGGTCTCTTCAGCTACAAGAGGCTTAGCCAGGCAGACCCCCACTCACCTGCTACTGCCTCTGCCATAAGGGTTGTACTGGTTCACCACCATCCCTTCCACTCCACACCACCTCCCTCAGAGTCCAATGAGCCCACTTTGGGGAGCACAGATGGATGGATCTCTCAGCTCTCCTGATACACTGTAAAGAGGTGCCTTTCTTTCCTTCTTCATTCATGGATGTCAATTAATTTAAGTCCAAAGAGACAAAAAAAAAAAAAAAAAAAAAAAGGTATGACTTCACCCTGCCATGATGCTGATGTCACTCTGTTGTTAGCACATTTTCACGTGACATTTAATATTTTTAAAACATTTAAAATTGAAACTTCTTTACAAAAACTGTCTCTGATATGTTGACACAAAATTATGTACCCATTTCAAGCAAGACAGGTTAGGACTCATTATTTGAATAACTTCACCCAAGGAAGCACTCCCTCAATTTAGACAACTAGGCTAGAAATCCATAGTCTTAGTCTAGGGTATATTCCCTGGAAAAAAACCTCCTTATTACTACAAGTTGCACACATTATTTGGGTTTATATAGAAATAATAATGGAAACAATAATCGTAATAATTCTTTCATATTAATTGTAAAGTCCAGTGACTTTGAAACTTTAAATGTATTTTTTTTGGGAAAAAAAAAAAGCTAGTCGATAAAGAAGTTGGTGCTTTTTCTGTTGTTTTCAATTCTTTATCTTCAATAATTATACGGAGAACATAGGAAAACAGGAACCCAGCGAATACTAGAATTTGGAAAATTAGTAACAGATATTTATTGTGCACCTATTTCATACTAGGCTCTTTGCTAAGAGGTAGTGAATCAAAAGCAAACAATCACAATTCAAACTAAGGGAGTACATATTCCAGAAGAAAATATGTACTATGGTCATGTACTGGATTCAGTCCAAAAGGAGATTAGGGCCCCTTACATGTTACAGGATTCAGTTAAACTTGAGCTTTATAGGGTGCCTGGGTGACTCAGTTGGTTAAGCGCCTGACTTTGGTTCAGGTCATAATCTCATGGTTTGTGTGTTTGTTGGTTCAGGTCATAATCTCATGGTTTGTGTGTTTGAGCCCTGTGCCGGGCTCTGTGCTGACAGCTCAGAGCCTGGAGCTGCTTCGGATTCTGTGTCTCCCTCTCTGACCCTCCCCTGCTCACATTGTCTCTATTTCTCTCTCTCTTTCTCAGAAATAAATAAAACATTACATTTTTTTTTAATTAAAAAAATAAGCTCAAGCTTTATGCCAAAAATTGCAATGCATGTTCTTTACCAATCTACAGTTGCCGTTGCTTGTACAACACTGGTTTAAACAAGCAGACATGGTTGCCTTTATTGCCGAATGTCAGAAAATGTAGGCTGCTAGTAATGCTAATTACGAAAACCTGAAAAACATACACGTGTTGTCTCAAACTTGGTTTCCTACGTAATTATTTCACAACAATGGTGTTCCAAGGAACAGAAGTCAGTAAGTCCAACTGATAAAAATTATTTGCCAAAGCTGTTTGATCTGATATCATGTAGTTGTGTGTCCATTCTTGACATTCTAGTTCTGGTAGATTCTTATGACTCGTTAATATCTATGCAAAATTTATGTTTTCCAATGCTCACCTAAGTTTTTATGGACTTGATTAGAAAACAGTCTTTCAGAACCCAAACAATGACTGCTTTCCTTGTAACTTTCTTATAAACGTATACTTATGACGTGTGAGTATTCTTATGTACCACTGACAGTCAGCTTTCAAATCTAGAGATTTTCTTCTAAACTCTAGAACTGATTTTTTTAAATTTTCAGATGTTAAAAATACTGAGACTAAGATACAGACTGACCATAAAGTAACCACAGAGTTGAGAATACAAAATTCACGTTTCTGCAAATAATTGAAATGTGGCAAGGGATAAAGGAATAATTCGGGTATCTAACAACAAGAGTAATATAATCGTTACTATTATTATAGTAATATTTTGATCTTTGAATCTTTGAATGTTGAACATTCAACAAATAGAAGCTAGCATTTTGAAAATCTCTAGATTGGACTTCTGAGACATTTTAAATTAAAGAAATATAGCAAAAGAATAAAGCTTTTGCAGTATGAAATAAATAACTTTTAGCAAATCTGTGGACCATGCAATATATAATATAATTATAAAGGTATTAATATCTTTATTCATCACATTTTGTAATATATCCAGTTTTATTCATACATAAAGCTTTAGTGATAGCAACTAAATTAGACACCACTTAATTTTCAGTCTCTCCTATATGAAGAAAAGCTATTCACCTCATAATTGAAGTATTATAATTAATTACCACCTTATGCACCAATGAAATAACATACTACTTTACAAACCATGGCATGCTTATAAGATCAAATTAAAAACAAATTCCTAAGGCATATTCCTAGATTACAGATTTTGTCACAAAATCTCCAGGGGATAATTGAGACCAAAAACAAATTAAAATAAGCCAAATTTAAATTAGAACTTTACCATTTTTGTTGTTGGGCCATTTATTTAGGTATGCTTCAATTTTCTCATTGATAATATAAGCACAATACTACCTAGGAAAAGTTGTTATTAGAAAACATTCCATTTGACAGAATTTGCAAAGCTCTCCACATCATATCTTATAGTTTCAATTTTATATTATTAATTGATAATAATACTGTGGTAAACTGGTTTTACAATTATAATCTAAAAACAACTGTTCGATTTACTCATTATGGTAATTCCTAAATAAACACTCAGTAAATTCCAGTGTATTCTCTTTGTTAGTTTGCAAAATGAATCTTTGTGTTTTTATGCAATTATATATTTTCAACTCTTTAAATTATCAAGAATATATTATAATACTGAATCTTGCAAAAATATATACAGAATAGATAGAAACTATGTCCATGTGTTCTTTTAGGAAAACTATGAAAGGAGTTGTAACCAAGCTCTGCAATATTATCATTTCAAGAAATCAGTCAGATTACTTTACCTCTTTGAGCTTTGATTCCCTCAATATTGGCTGTGTTTGGGTTTCAATAAGATGGTTTTACCTAAATGCATTAAGTAATGTCAGGCACATAAGAAGTAGAAAATAATCTTGTATTCATAATATTATTAGTGGTCAATAAATACCAAATAAGTAATAACAATGCATGAAAAATAAATTTTACTATAAACACAGGTTAAATTTGCCTAAAAAACTGTGTGCTAAGTTATGTGGAAGAAATAACAAATGTTAAATTGTTTATCTGATCCTATCTACTGAACTTCCAATATAACTCAAGGAGCCTCTTGTTTCTCCCTGTATCCTATTTGTTGCTCTGTGAAAAGCTTCTTATTTCATCAGTATATCTTCTACAACATTGCTCCAAAATCATCTTTGAATAAAATTTTAAAAAGGGAATAAAACGTTTGATACCTCACAAGATGGAGTAACATGAACCAATTGTGCCCGTCTACTGAAATTATTGGAGAAAGAAAGAAAAGAAAAATGACAAACCTAATAGAATATAAGAAAAGAGTTAAAATGGTGCAGTATAGGAGGAGAGTTTTTTAGAAATCACTACCAAAGTGGTGAATCCTACAATCGTCCAACTTTACTGCCCCAAGCAAGCTTCCAGGCCTCTGGACAGGCATGAAGAACGCTGGGAAGGCCGTGCAGTCTCCCTCTTTGAGGAGTGGAAACCGAGAGTTCATGACGGCCAATATGGCGGTAGTTTACAGAGAGGAGTGCCAGAGAGGAGGTAACTGCAGAGACAGAGAGAGAACAAGGACGCTGGAGATCTGCTGAGGTCTTTCTTGGGTCATCAGTCAAGAGCCGATCAGCACATGCACAGGAAGGAACTCCCAGGATCTGAAAATAATTAGTGCTCATAATTCCTAAAGCTCAGCAAACAACCAGAGTGGAAGGCTTCATACTACACAAGATGTAGGGAGAGTACTGAGAAGGCTACTGACTACCAGGCATTCTAAAGGCAGGAGATCACAAACCACCGTAAGAAAAAAAATAATAATAATAATCAATAGAAACAGAACTCTGAATGATACAGGTGATAGAATTAGCAGACAAGGGCTTAAAAACATCTGAGTACATTGCTCATGAGAAACCATTTTACAACACGAAAAAAGACAAAATGTAATGTCTAGGGAAGACCTTTCCAATGGCTGGGATGAAAAGTGCACCATGTGGGATTATCAGCAAATTAAATACCACGGAAGATAATATTAGTGACCTTGAGGAGACAAAAATATCAAGAAGTGTAGAAAGAAAGTGACATTAAAAAAAAAAAAAACCTAGGAACAGAAAACTTCAAAACAAAAGAGGGCTAACAGAACATGAAAAACAAAAAAAACCAACCATGGGACATTAACTGGTTTAAATACATGTGAAAGATACAATGTGAAAGATAAAATAATCTGAACTCCCAGAACAAAGATCCATCAATTCCACGTAAGACATGAAGAGAACTGTGGTAAAGCATATTTAATAATCAGATTGCATAAAAACCATGATAAAAAAAAACAGATTAAAAGTATTCAGAGAGAAAACATTTTACTCAGAAGTACAAAGATGAGCAAGAGAGAGCAGGTGTCTGTTCTGTAGCAACGCAGGGCACACGACAGTGGGCTGTCTTCTGTAAACCACTGGCAAACAGCAATAGCCACAATAACAACAAAAGCCAAACCATCAAATTGAAAATCTGCATCTATATATTTCAAAACCAAAGGCAAAATATTTCCTCTGATATTCAAAGGCCAAAACAATCAATCACAAGAATTTCTGTGCTAGTCAGTATGAAAGGACCCCTTCTTCCTGGAAGAAGGAAAACAAAACCAGGAATTAAAAACACCTTAAATTGTAAATGCGTGGGTAAATATCATTTTTTTCTCTTTTTATTTTTTTTATTAAATTTATTTTAATGCTTTATTTATTTCTAGGAGAGAGGGAGAGAGAGAGAGAGACAGCGTGAGCAGAGGAGGGTCAGAGAGAGAGGGAGTCACAGACTCTGAAACAGGCTCCAGGCTCAGAGCTGGCACTCAGCACAGAGCCCGACGTGGGGCTCGAACCCATGAACCGCGAGATCATGATCTAAGCGAAACGGACGCTTAACCGACTAAGCCACCCAGGCGCCTCCGTTTTTCCTCTTTTTAATAATACCTTTAAGTGCATTTACCTGTTTCAATCAAAATAAATAATAATGATAATCTCATTAAATGAACATAGTACAAACACACCACCTAAAAGAGTCTCAGATTGGATAAAAAACCAAGAACCAAATATATGCTGCCTAAAAAAAACCTACCTGCAATGTAAATACACAAACTGTTTAAATAGCTGAGAAAACTCCCATGCTATAACCAAGCCAAAGAACATTTGGTGGATAAGTTAATATCAGACTGGGGCACCTGGGTGGCTCAGTTGCTTTAGTGTCTTACTTCAGCTCAGGTCATGGTTCACGAGTTCGAGCCCCACATCAGGCTCTGTGCTGACAGCTCAGAGCTTAGAGCCTGCTTTGGATTCTGTGTCTCCCTCTCTCTCTGACCCTCCCCTGCTCATGCTCTGTCTCTCTCTCTCTCAAAAAAAATAAATAAAAACATTAAAAAATATATCAGACTAAGTAGATTACACATCAATGACCAGGATAAAGAAGGCATTTTCAGAATGATAAAGGATTAATTCATCAAAAAGATATAGTAATCCCAAATATTTATGCACCCAATAACAGAGGTTCAAAATAAGTGAAGCAAAAACTTAGAGAACTATAAGGAGAAATAGAAAATTCCACAATTATGATCAGAATAATTAATGGAAGAAACTTGATAGGCTATCAATAAGGACATAATTGACTTGAACAACATTGAACATGAACTAATGAACATTTGCAGAACTTTTCCCCCAAAGGAGCTGAATGCACATTCTTTTCTATTTCTACCTGGAATCAGATTACCATTTTACCAATTTTCCAAGAAACACCAATCAAGTGCTTGGCAAAGAATGAATTCAATCACTGTTGAATAAATGAATAATTAATGAATTAGTATATCTCTAAATCTCCCTTCTATAATATGACCTTTAAAATAAAATTTAATGTGATAATGTGGCTAATAATAGGAAATATGGCAATGTATTTGCTGAATGCACAGATTATATGTACAGGAATAAAAAAATCTATTGTATTAGGAAGGATTCGAGTTTAGGTATATATCTAATATTTAATGAGTTTCTTGTGTTTGATAAAATACCTTCCATTTTGACATGTATTCCTTGTATAACAGGGACATTGAGGTCTTTGAGTCTAGACTGAGGGTGTCTCTCACAAATGACAATTCATTTCACGCTCCAATTTAGCCTTCTCAGTTAAGTCTGATTAATCTTCCTAAAATAGATGTCATTCCCCTAAATACAAAGAGGTTAAGCAGCTTGCCTATGCCAGTAAACAGAAAGCCTGGGATTTGCATCTAAATAGATTCTGTTGTATACATTTTTCAACAACTCTGCTACTCTCTTGCTCAAAAGGCAGTCTTGTATGAAAAATGAAGTGTTATATGATAGGGATAGCAGGGACCCTCATAATGTTATCAGGTAGAGCCCTTTCCAACTGGATAATTCTTCTGTGAAGTTTACCTGGTGGACCTGACAGAATAAACTCCCTCTGAAAGTCAGAGGCTAATGAAACACTTACACATTCTGTTTAACTACATGATGACTGAACTCCTGGCTTATTTATGGCTTCTTTGGGGACTAGAGTTCTAGCGAAGGTATTGTCTTTTCCCTTGCACTTTTCAGGGTGTCAAGTACAGAATATATGACTATCAACAGAGTGATTACACCCTGGATTGAGTAATAAACAATGTGGGCATTTTCAGAAAGCCCATTTGTTGGTTATATCCAATAGTAATTATAATTACTGAGCAGGTATAATATACATGTTTTGACCTTTCTAGACTTTGCCTTTTCAATGTATTTTCTTATTTTGACAATTAAGTGAAAATTATAGTCTCTCAATAAAGTTTAACTTTCTCCAGCTTTCAAAATGACTGTGGTCTTGAATTAAATCTCTCCTTCATCTCTGACTATTTTAATGAAGGTTTGGGTAATCAGGGTGTGGTTGTGTCAATTAGAAGAAAAATATTTGTGTGATTAAATTTGAGTGCTATTATATGTATGCATTTATATATATCAGTATTTATAATATTTATAGAACTTGAAAATCCATTAGCTAATTAGAATCCCTTACTTAAAAAAATCTGTGTTTTAAATTTACATCTGCTTTGCCATCAACTGTTTCATGTTGCCTTTGGGCATAGTTATGGTTGACGTTGGTTGTGCGGAGGCTTAACATAAGGAATACATTAGCTACACCCTGCTTATACATTTAAGTTAAAAAAAAAAAGTTCCTAAATTAAGTTCAAAGTGTTATCAATGTGGCAATTCGCTTTGCAGACAAGGCTAGATTTGGACACCTGTCTTTTTATTTTGCAGCTTAATTTATTAATTAAAATATTCCTTGAATATCGCCATCTGATATTTATTAGGGAAGTTGCTCAATTGTGTTTTGTGGAATTGTGTGTGCATGTGTGTGTGTGTGTGAGAGAGAGAGAAAGAGACAGAGACAGACAGAGAGAGAGAGAGACGGAGAGTGAGAGAGGGAGAGAGAGAGATCAGGAAGCATTTTATTGACCTGATGGAGTGAGGAAGCTTGTCTAGCAGCTAGACCCTGGACACTCCCCCAAACCCTCCAATGTTCCTTCCCGCGGGTATAGTGAAGGGGACCCTCCAAGGGCAAGAAGGGACAGAACCCGGAGCTTCTTAGAGTGTGGCCTGGGGCTCTGGTCCCGGGCTCTGGCTTGCAGCACCGCTTTGTTCTTCCCTGTCATCTCCTCGGGTAAAGGCACCAGGACCAGGACAGGGCAGGGGACCAGCCCTTCCGCCTCCCAGAAACACTGCCCAAGACAGTACTTCTGGGAGCCAAAGTGGGTCGGGTAAGAAAGCTACTGCTTCTCCTCTTTCTTGACAGATTCTTTGTTCTTCCCTAAGAATTTTTGTGTAATATCTCTTATTCAAAATGTTACTTTCAAAATATTACATGTGTTCTTAAAATATGTTTATTTACAGAACTAGGTTTGTTTGATACCTAGGCCTATACATCTTTTTCCTTACGCGTCACTTTCCATCACAATTTTTAAAATTAAGAAAGACAAACATATCATTTATTGTTTTCAAGCATAATTCTTACCATTCTTATCTCTCATGTATGCATATTATTATGAGAACTAACACCTAATGGAATCTGACGTCAGGACTCGTCTTCATTTCACACAGTCTGTTATTCATGTGCACCTACCGATGATTCTTTTCACCTCCAGGGCACAAAGAACACTATTGTACCCTGCACCCTTCTGATAAGGCGTAGGCACTACCTGTCTCCATTAGTCACAGGATAACATGGGAAATAGACACCACTATAGGTATTTTAATTAGTAAGAGATTTAATAGAGGGACTTAAGAGCTTACAAAATCGTTGGAAGTGCTGAAAACAAACTAACAAAAAAGCCCTCTAGGTGAATCGTTATAGCGAAGCTGGTTGGAGTTTTCTAGTTGCTGCAGAAAATCATGATGATACAAGACAGCAGAAACAGCTATTGTTGGAGAAAGATCAACCCTGCCTAACTCCTGCTGGCAGAAACCCGCACAAAATCATCTAGAAGCCAGAGCCAGTTATTCATCTAGAAACCATAGAAAGGGAATCTGCCATATATCCAGCTGTAACTCCAGTACTGTGGAAGACACAAAAAATTGAGGGCATCAGTAAGAAGTTCATCACAATCTGTTGTTGTTGTTTTCATAAAAACATTCATGAAGCTTTTACAATTTACCTTAATTTAATTTAATTACTTTGGATCAGACCAAATGAGGCTTTCACCCCGAACTACTATTAAATTGGCCCATGTCTTTAATAAGGACCAAGGGCACAATCCTTAGTGTTCACTGCATTGGATTTATTTCGCAGGACTAGTGAAGTAGCTTTCTCCTCCTGCAGATTAAAACTAGAAAACAAAATTTTCTTCTTCTTCAGTAACTTGACTTCAGTGATCCTCTACTTTCCAGTTATTCCTCCTATTTTATAGTCTTTCCCAGTTTCCTTCTTCAGATATTCAGTATTTGCCTTCCCTATGCTGAAAGTTATAGTACCTCAGCTGCTCTTCACACACCTCTTAAGCGGACATCCTATCTCCTGATTTTAACTATTATCCTTTCCACATTTAAACCTCCTCATGATTCCTCTTTCTTGGATTCCAGGCTGATAGATCCCAGCTGCCTACACAGCATCTTAGCTTGGATGTCTAATGATTACCACTAGGTTCACACGTCCCAACTCAACTCTTGATCAAACTTCAGCCATCTAAATAGCTCTCATATCCAGCCATTCAGAAAATTCTACAAGTTCTATTTTCAACTTGTTTCCCAGACATCTGCCCACAGTCTCTACCATGGCTTTTCCTAAGCCAAGTTAGTGTCATCTCTTGTTTGCACCTCAGTGCATCCCCTTCCTATGGATGTACTTGGAAACCCTGGCATGTTTCCAAAGGCCAAAACCCTGCACATTTACCTCCAAGAGATTACAGTTCACATTATAATTATAAAAACAGTTTCTCTGAAAATTCATTTAGGTTAGATATGCAGTCAAAAGAGAGAAAACGGCTCATGGGAGTACAATAACAAGAGAAGAGAAATACAGATTGATAACCTTGTGACATAAACTGTCACTTATGGATTACTCAGCCTCCTAATGCTCTTACTGCTTCCATTCCTTCCCAGTGGTTACACAGTGACTACTTTCAGCTGTTACTAAATTCGGTTATGTCACCTTCATCTTATCCTCTAAAATTTCCAGTGGCTTCTTGCCTTATTCAGAGTGAAACCCTTCAACTCAAGATGCTTCGTGAACTGGTCCCATTGGCCACCAGTTTGCCATTTTCCCATTCCTGTCTTTGTTGTCCATCAACTAGGCCAAGCACATCCTTCTTTTTTTTCAATTTTTTTAATGTTTATTATTTCTGAGAGAGAGAGAGAGAGAAGAGGAGGAGCAGAGAGAGAGGGAGATACAGAATCTGAGGCAGACACCAGGCTCTGAGCTGTCAGCACAGAGCCCAACACAGGACTTGAACCCATAAACCATTGAGATCATGACCTGAGCTGAAGTTGGACACTTAACCAACTGAGCCACCCGGGCACCCTGCCAAGCACATCCTTCTTAAGTCTTTGCTCTTGCTCTTCCCCTTGTTTGGAACACATTTTCTTTATGTAGACACATGGATGCGTCTTCATTTCCTCAAGTCTGTAGTCAGCCAAATGCCACAGTTCTGGTGGGGGGGTTCTCCCAATGCATTCCCACTAAAATATCAAGACATATGATTCCCTAGTTGAATAGAACTCTCTATCTTTATTCATAGATTAATCTTTATCAATCTATCTTTATTAATATTTACAATATAACTCCATTTCTTAGACCACATTTGTTAAGATTGTATCATTCAGAAGCTCTGCTGCTTTATCGTTGCAGGAAAGTAGGATGATTTTGATTAATATTCATATGCCTTGGTCTCTTGATCTGTATGATGAAGGTTATAACATTTTCAACTCAATAGGATTATTTTAAAGATTAAGTAGGTTACTAAATAAACAAACTCAGAACAATGATGGCACCTTGTAAATACTCAATAATGTTAGCACTCATAATATATTTGTTCCTCCTTGTTAAGCCCCATTAAGATTTGTTTACTGTTTGTTACATTACTCTAGAATAGCATAGCAAGCATTCAACAAATATTTGTTGACTGAACTGAATGAATCCAAGTAGGTAATAGGAGGTAACTGAATTCCACTGAGAGAATAGGAGTTTTCATTTTAAAGCCAAACACAAATTTAACTATCTGCTAAAATAAAGTGCATCTTAGCTATTTGGTGAACGCAGTTAAATAAACTCAAATTCATGAACTTCACATACTTGCCCAACGTTCATCAATAGACAGGACCACTTTTCTACGAACAGGGGTAAAGGAAATTGCACCAACACGAAGGAACACTGGGATGCATTGGTGCTGGACATTCTGTTTTAATAAATTATGTGTGCACCAACAAGGGCTAGATTGCCTGCCTGAACAATCGTTTCACTTATTGATGCCTTTTTTTCCCTCTTTGATCCAAAATGAAAGGGCAAGATCAAGAACCACAGAGCAAGAGCTAACTGGCTACATGGACTAAATAAAAACCTATCTGAAGCCTCCGGCGTTATTTTATTGAGACACTGGGAGAGTTCTATATATGAGAGTGGGATAATAAATAGACCAGCTTTTACTAAAAAAAAAAAAAAAAAAACAACTAAAAATATTCCAGGAAAAATTGACATTGTGATCAGCAGGCCACCTATAAGATATAACCTTGACAGTCAGTAAAACAGGTGTTTGTATAAAATCAAACCACAGTGAAATAAATTTATCAGCTTAAGTTCAAAATCACCAGTTTTGATAAAGGAATGTCCTTTGTTACAGATTAGTTAAGGTTCCCGAAAAGCAGCTTTGATTCCATCTGTGTCTAATCCCATAATGACACAATACAAATGACCGAAAATACCATCTTACTTTTTATTTGATAGGCACAATTGAGACTTCTTTCTGTTGTATAATTTTGTGCCTATCAATGAAGTTTCATAGGAAATGGAGTTTCTATATTTTGAAAAAAATTGTGTTAATGTTGATTTTTGAGAGAGAGAGAGAGGGACAGAGCATGAGTGGGGAGGGAGAGAGAGAAAGGGAGGGAGACACAGAAACCGAAGAAGGAGGCTCCAGGCTCCAAGCTGTCAGTACAGAACCCAATGCGGGGCTCAAACCCACGAACAGCAAGATCATGACCTGAGCCAAAGCTGAATGCTTAACTGACTGAGCCACCCAGGCACCCCGTTTCTATAACTTATTACATACTAAGCATACTAGAAAGACTCACTGGGCTTTGTACTAAAAGAATCAAGACTTGAAGGTGAGTTTTAACATCAAAATTTTACTTGTGTTTGTAAAATTGATGTCTTCTGACTAAATGTTCTCCCTGCACTGAGTTTAAACACGGCATAGCCTTGAGCACTTAACACCAGACATCACAAGCTATCTGATTACAGATGTTCTGAGAAACTATTTTTGCGTTGAACTTTGACCTAGCTATATGAAATGCTTCTGGACTTCAAAATGTGTTTTCTGTTCCTCTCCAAAGCAAAACAATAAAAACCTTTGCCTTTGTAAACTTTGCCACCTGAAATTGACCTAATTGCGGGGGAATTAGGTTATTACCGGGAAAAGGATGCCATGCCTGGTGATTCAGTGCTGTGCTTGCTTCTGATAGAGGAGGCAGGGAAAGAAAAAATAAAATAACATACTAATATCTTGAGTGACCCTGAAGGGAAATTGAGTTGTGCAATAATAATCTCTTCTTTGAAGATTTGGAAAGATGTTTGGTATCAGTGGCATGTTAAATATAAACTCTAAACACAAACTATGTGTGTTATTTGAATAATATTTTAAGCTTTCTGTGTGTATCATGACCTGGTAATGTTTACCAGTGATAGCCTCAGTGCGTCCCTGATCATCACTATATATTTGGCTGCCAGGCGATCCTTAAGCAGTTGATGGAACCTCCTGACTTGCTTTCTTACCTCGCTGACATGTTGTCACGCCATCTTGTTTTTGAGCCTTATTGAGGCTCCAGTGTGGGGAAAGCCAGAGGGATAGGTAGCCATCTATCTTGGTTTGAAGATGGTCTTATACACTGATATAAATAGATAGACATAGATATAGATATATATAGATACAGATATGCATATACATATATAATATAATACAGATATTATATATACTTGATATTATGAAATAGAGCTTTTATAAAGTCATATTTTAATAATAAATTTCATATTTTAGGAAGATTAGCAGGAAAAATTTGAGAAAATAGTTCAAAGGTCAACCTTCTTATCTACCTCTCACTGTTTCCCTTATTAACATCCTAAATCAGCAGGGCGCATTTGTTATAATTAATGGAGTTATATTGATATATTATTATAAAGCAAAGTCCATAGTTTATTCACTGTTCCTTATGTCTTTAACTAATGTTCTTTTTTCTCTTTCCCACCTGAGATACCACAGTACATTTATTCATCTTGTCTCTTTAGGCTTCTCTTGGTTGTGTCAGCTTCTAAGACTTTCTTGGTTTTTCTGACATTGGCAATTTTAAAGAGTCCCAGGCAGTTATTTTGTAGGATGTCCCTTCAGTGAAATTTGATGTTTTTTTTTTTTCAGGATAAGATGGGAGTTAATATGGGCTTTGAGATGGAGATCACAGAGCAAGGTGCCAATTTCATCACCTTATATGAAGAACACATGCAGTGACCTGGATTACTATTGCTTTGCATGTTGACCTTGATCACCCAGCTGAGTCATATTTGCTATTTCTCCATTTTATGTGACTTTCCCCAACCCTGCACCTTTCTATGCCACAATCTTTGGAAGCCTATGCTTAAGCAGTGGGATGTTATGGTCCACTTTCATAAGGGCAGAATCTATGTAGATTATTTGGAATTTTGTTTGCACAGAAAGTTTGTTCTTCATTGATTTATCTAGTCAATCATTTATTTCTATCATTTTAGTCTCATGGAAATTTTGTTTTTAATCCTTGGGGTTATAATCCAAAACTATTTTATTTACTTTTTAGTTAAAATTGTTCCAGCTTTAACCATTGGGACCTTCTTCAATTGGCTCCGGTGACACTTGATATATATAGCCATCAGTGTGTCTGTGTGTGTGTGTGTGTGTGTGTGTGTGTGTGTGTGTGTGTGTTAGCACTTACTATGAGATGCTTTAGATTAATCACTTCAATTTGCTGCCCCAGTCCTAGAATCAGAAATGTGTCCAAGAACACTGGTCATTTTATTGTTTTGTTGTTTGTCCCTGCACAAGGGGCAAGCATCTTGGTTGGTTCCTTGAAACTTTAAATAATGTTCTGTACACATATCTGTGTAGGTATTTTGTGTACACAAGTTATCAGATCCTTTGGGTAAATACCTAGGAGCACATTTGCTAGCTCCTAGGTTAAAACTATGTTTCATTCTGTAAGAGACTGCCAAGCTGTCTTCCAAAGCTCATGTATCATTTTGCATTCCCATCAGTAGTGAATGAGATTTTGCGGTTCTCTGTATACTTGCTAGAAATGTTCATTATCAATGTCTTTGATTTTTAGCCATTTTAATAGGGATGTAGCAGTACCTTATTATTTTTGATAAACATTATTAAGACAGTGTAGGGACCCAGGGCAGGCTGCCACAGATTAGCCACTTTGACATAAAGATTATCTGGAGTTAAAATTAATCAAAACCCATAAGATGCAGAAAAGTTCTGTGCGTCTCCTAAAACTGCCTACATTTACATCGGAAAGGAGAGTCTGTAACCGGAAGAGAGCTATTAATAGACTGTCCTTTTCCTAAGGAACCTATCTGCATAATAGGGCAACCTTGTTTTCCTAGACATCTCTTTCCACCTTCTTGCTAATGAGCTTTCTTCCTGTTGTATCCTCAGACTTTATCCCTCTCTTTAGGTCACAGAAGTTTCATGTTGCCTCATTGTCTGTGAAATTTATTGTCTGCGTGGATTCCCAGTACCTATGCTATTAAATGTGATTTCCTCCTGTTAATCTGTATTATGTCAATTTGATTGTAAGTCCATCTGGAAGGACCCTAGATAGGGCAGAGGAAGGTCTTCCTCCCTGATGACAATACTTTATTTTCTTATTATTTTGATTTAGAAAAACAAATTCTTTGGAAATCAGCACCTTTGTCTCAATAGGCAAGAAAAAATGACATATAAGGGTAAACAGCTTGGTTTTTCATCTGTGAAAGTGTATCTGTCCATCATATATCACATACTGCACTTGGCCAAAGTCTTAATAATTAAAGCAAAAAGGACACAAAGGGTGAGCAGTGTTCCTGGGTACATCCCATAAAGTGGTTTCAAGGTCTCAGTTTTCTGAGGTAACAATTTTTAGTGCAGAGTGATTTAAAGCACGAAACAGCTAAGAAAAATAACACAAGCAAGCATATTTTTAATTTCAAGTATCTGATCATTCCATACTCTTATCATCATCTACACAATTCAATATTTGCCTTGTGGCAAATATTTAAACAGTGACAGGTGAATTCAAGATATTTATGAAGTGTTTTTCATTAGATGACATCAGTTAGACTACAACTTAATGAGGAATAATTTCTTTAAATGATATACTTATAATACCAGGTAGATTTTGAAAAATCCAGCTATCTTATTCTGTGAGATATGAAGCGGAATGTGTTTTACTTGACCTGTTGTTAATACGGATGACAGTAGTCTTTGCTCTCTTATTACTTCTAGATTATTCAAAGATGTGTGGTGTCATTTTGATTCTGGGCTTCTGTAGGCTACAAAGGATAAAGATCATTCTGTACATTTTACCTAAAGTCAGTGAAGTGAACATAAAAAGGGTTCACCTATGTTTCTTTGGAAAGGAATTAAATAATTTAGAAGATATTTTCTAGGTACCAATACATTTTTTCTAATAGATTTCATTATATTAGAAAACCTTTGACTTAGTTCTATTTCGCTGTCAATGAGCCTGGAGAGGCAAATATAAGGGAATAAATATGCCACATATAGTATCAAGCAAAAGATTTGTTCTCTCGGTCCGGTAGGTTTGAGGTGAAAGTAAAAATAACTAAGGTAAAAGAGAAGAGATGACTTCTGAATGAATATTACCAATTCAACAAAAAGAATCAAATTTTTAAATAGCAGGATTTGACAGAAAACAGTAATAATGTGTGCTGTTATCATTGCCAAAACATAATCAAACATGTAAAATTTTCTCAATATAACACAATGGTACTCCCTGTTTTAAGCCTCCATACACCTCTTTTTTACCTTAATCTAGTATAGTACCTATCATACAGTGTCTTTTCTGTTAAATTTCTTCCTTCCTAGGTAGATGTGAGATACTTTGAGAACAGGGGTTCTGTTGTATGGACGTCTTTATTTCCAGCATTCAGCAGTGTGGCATAAATTATACATACAATACATGTTTGTTTGGTTTGGGTTTTAAACTGAATCTAAAGATAAACATATTGTGGAAGTCAGATTTATATGAAATTGAAAGCATTGGTTGTTGAACACATGGATAATATAATAGCCATATTTATACTTGACGTTTACTAACATACAACCATATGATTATAGAAGGGAATTTTATTGTATAAAAAATCTGACTCCATACCAAGCCTTAAGGCAGAGATCAAAACAACAATAACAAAAAAATTCCATCCCCAGAATAAGTTGGTTTCTAGGAGGTGATAGAGAACTGTTCACTACTGTTTTTGTGTTTTACTTTTTTGTAGTTAATGTATCATAAGCCATGCTAATTCCAATCTCAATTGTTTATTTAATTGGCAGATTTCTGAAAAAAGTTGCCCAAGTCTCCACAAACTTTCCATTCTATCCTGCAAATGAAGACGACAGGAGGGTTTGCAAAATGTCAAACTAAGAAAACGCAACAAAGCTAAGGGTTCAGTGGAGAACAATGTTACAGAATATCCAATTATTCTTCTCAGAATTCTCTTCCTGGAGAATGTCAGTCAAAGTGTACATTTTGACTGCAGCAGCGATAAAGCAGATCTATGGGCTTTAGGATAAAAAGAATGTCAGCAGTAGTTTTAAAAATTTTATATCTAAATGGCTTATATAATAACAATTTTATAATCACTCAACAAAAACAAGCAGTCTCAAAACTGTCTTCTACGATCCTATTATCTCAAAATATGAGATTAATTAGAATAAAACCTACAGTGGGAGCTGCCGGGAGCCGCACCGGCCTCGCTGGATGACAGTCACAGCGAGGAAATGGCAGTGTTTGCGCAGCTCCTGTCATGAGAAACGAAAACTGGTATCTCCTTCTGCTACTACTGGCTCATGTTGGAAGTGAGGCTGCTGGTATTGACCAGGCCTCACAATATTCCAGATCAGACCGATATTCCCCCCACAGATTGCTCATAAGGAAAAGCATATTCCTGCCTTTTCAAAAGAGACTTCACATGAAAACACTGTGGATGATTGTTAAAAGGCTCTTCCTATGGGCCTTGCAGATCCAAGACTCACATAATACAGGGAGCTAAGAACACAGAGTTACAATTGAGTCTGGCCCTGAGACAAAGAGCCTAATTTAGAGTTAAGGACAGATATCCAACCCCACCCAATTGTTCCTGCTTGGAGCATCTTGTGAGTGACTTATTCTGGCCTTGAATATGCTGATTGTTCCCTGTGAAGGAACCTATTGAGGAATTTCTTTTGTGATTATGGGAGCAAAGACCTGTTTGACCCCTGCTCACAGAGAAGTAACTTCACCCTTTTATGCTAAAAACATTGTCTGATATGCTAAAGATACCTACTTCCCCACAGGATAAGCATCAAAATCCCCTACCTCAATCACTATTGATAAAGGTTATGCAGAAGTCTTCTACAAATCTATGTTCTGGGAAATTCTTACATATCAAAGAAGTTTGTTATCAGAAATCATTGTCTAAGGCAAATGCCACTTGTGTGCCTTCCCCCAAACACTTAATTATAAAATAAAGTTGAGCCCCAGTCAGAGTAGAAATGCCTGCCTGGTGACCAGAAACTCTCCGGCCTCTCCCATCCCTCCCTTGCCGACAGCATCCATCCTTCGGGGACCCCTGGATCCCAGCTGGAGCCGGTCTCTGACAGGGAGCATATCTGAGTCTACTGAACTCAGGGCAAATAGTATCGATGTGGGGAAAGACCTGAGTTCTCATGTTTATTCATTTTATATGATATTAATTTAGTTCTATTTTTTAGGGCACATGTATTAAGTTTATTTACCAAAATCTACTTTTAACCAATATCTGTGTAATTTGATATGGGAAAGTTTGATGAAAGAGTATTTAAGTGTATTATTTATTATAACTATAATATCAAATTGTCTAAAAATAAAAATGTAGTGATAAGTTATGCCTCTATCCTTCAGATCGAACACATCACTAGAAAAAACATTTTGAGTACAATTTGGAAAACTTTGGTTAAGATTCTTATGTTGCCATTTTACTTACTGCATAGTACATATTTGTCCCAGGTATGATGTTATATTTAATATATAGGTTGCTCAGGATGTGGTAAATGTGTAAATGAATTAGAATAGAAAGTGAAGAAAAAAAAGAGGGAGAGAAAGGGAGAAAAATGTGATATTTGTTCAAGGCAGTCAGTTCCATCAGATACTGCATTATGGTCAGTTCTGAAAGGTTGGGTTTGCCAAATGTTTTTTTCAGCATAAGCAGAAACATTTTTGAGTCTTTTAAATTTTATTAAGGTTTTATTTTCAAGAGAAAACACAAGCAAGGGAGAAGGACAGAGGAGGGAAAGAGAGAGAGAGAGAGAGAGAGAGAATGCCTAGCAGGCTCAGTGCTTACCATGGAGCCCACTGTGGGGCTCAATCCCATGACCCTGGGATCATGATCTAAACCAAAATCAAGAGTCAGATATTCAACCGACTGAGCCACCCAGGCACCCCAACATAAGCAGGAACATTTTGACCACAGTATTTGAGGTAAGTAATATACTTTTGACTGATGTTTATGAATCATATTTTAGTAAAATATAATTTTTAGTATCTTATACTAAAAAGGTTATAAAGAAAATCACACCCTATCTCTGTTTATAAAACCAAACCACCTTCTCTTCATACTTTTTATAAATTTCAAGTCTTGAAGATAAAATTTAAAATTAACATATCTTAAATATAGCTATTGATAACCAGATTAATAAATATCTGTTTTTTTACCAGTAAATAGGACAGAGCCATCCAGATTTCTGTTTGGGAGTTCTTTTTCTATTAGCTTTAGGGATCACCGGGACATAACTATACTTTAGGCTAAATACTAAAGCCAAGTTCTTATTTCACTGTGTGAAAATCTAACGGATAACAATGTTATAAATTGGTCAAAAATAAGTTCTAATTTCATAACTATAAATTAAAAACAAATTCATGTCATAAAGTATAAAATAAAATGACAACATGAGTTCTTTTTCCATAGTTTTTATCAATAAAGCATGAAGAGTACTTAAAATAAAAATGTGTTACCTAAATCAATGTATCTCTTTGTAAGTGTTTGTTAATGTAAACGTATCAGGGACATTTCTATGCATATTAAAACTTAATTTTTCTTCTGACATAAAACAAGATTCCTTCATAAGTGAACAACACAAAAATACTATCTACTTAGATTCCAAATCCTAAGCATAATATCTAACCATTAAGTTTATTTAGTAACCTCTGTGGTATTTTTAAATTAAAATACCACAATCAGTATTTATGTAAAATATGCCTGGAAGTTTAGAATATCCCTTATTGAATTATGTAAATTTAATATAAACCCAAATATAAACATGTGAAGATAAAATGAACCTATCTTCTTACTATAGAAGAAGTGAATTAAGTTGATTAAGCAATAATACCTCAACCAATATTTTGGGAAATATTTTCCTGAGGGCTTTCGCTAGTGATATATAATTAAAATAAAACTGTTCATAATCCTCTTTCATACCTTTATCATAAGTTTATTTCTTCATTCCAAATCAGTATTCTGTTTTAATCACCCATATGTAAAAATGAGCCTTTAACCCCTCAAAGCCATTATTGCTGTGGGAGCCATTCTTACTCTGATTTCTAGGCGGATTTTATGAGAATTCAGAAAGTAAAGAACTGTATAGGTCTAGAGGTTTTGCACTCAGGATTTATGCATAGAGAGCATTTACATCTCCTCGTATGATTTGACTTCAGTTTAAAGACGCTATTTTGATTAACTGTAATTAATAATTATAAGTTGGTAATTTGTACAAATTTGTATAAATTTGTAATTAATATTTACTAAGCACCTAAGTGTGCCTGCAGCTCCTCTAATCCTTTGGTATTCAAAGCAGAACCACATTCCTTCTTTTGGAATCGGAGTCAGGAAGAGAGATGTATTATTAAATATTTAAAGCTGATGATACCTTTGGTGTATTATGTCGGTGCAAATGTCTATGGAAAAGGCATCTTATAAGGAATTGCTCTGCGGAAATAGGTCAGGTTTCGCACATTCATCTATAGTTGCCTCAGAAAAGTACATTTTATGTTCTATACCTAAAATGTTACCTGGCAGTGTGATGATGACAGAATCTCAGAAACATCATTTCCCCAGCCCCACTCCTTGTAATATGAGGAAAAGAAACGTAAGGCGTGTGGAACTGTCAGGTGCTGGTGTAGACACCATCCAACTAGGGACATGCACTCAACAGCCACCAAACCATTCGACAGCAGCATGTGTTGTACATACCTCAGTGGCTTCCCTTACTATTTCCTGAATCCTCCTAGTTCTGCAGAAAAGTTCTTATTTTAAGTTTAAAGATGAAGAAACTTAGAGACGTAATTAAGGACACTAGGCTTCATCTGGCATTAAAACACAATCTATCGGGGCACCTGAGTGGCTCAGTCAGTTGGGCGTCCGACTTCGGCTCAGGTCATGATCTCGCGGTTCATGAGTTCGAGCCCCGCGTCGGATTCTGTACTGGCAGCTCAGAGCCTGGAGCCTGCTTCAGATTCTGTGTCTCCCTCTCTCTCTCTCTCTCTGCTCCTCCCCCACTCATGTTCTCTCTCTCTCTCTCTCTCTCTTTCTCTCTCTCAAAACATAAATAAACTATAAATTTTTTTTTTTAAGTAAAACACAATCTATCTGCCACATGATGCTTCATCCAGTTTTCAGACATGGGTAACTTACACACACTTGGTGTGTCATCTCATAATACTGAATTGCTGGAAATTTTCTCTCATGTTTCCAATCCAGCATTTACACAAATTGCAGTATTTATAATTTCCCTTTTTATTTTTTTTTTTATTTCAGTATCAGTGACACACACATAATTTCTTTATAACTGCAGGGAAACAATTTTGTAATTATCCGCCATTGAACTGGGACTTTAAACATTTCAAAATTAGAAATTTTCCATTTTAAATCAAGCTGCTAAATGAAAGAAATGTTTAATCCAATTTTATTTTATCAATTCTATGAATTCTTCAATTTTCCTCTAATGGATGAGCATAGGAATTAAGAATTGCTGTTTTAAATGTAAAATACTTTATATAATTATGTTTGTCAATTTGTTTCCACTCCTTTGCTGATTTTGGACGTAAGTGTGGTAGAGAGATTGTGCCTGTGATAAATATAGACAGTTGTCAAACACATATAAAGCCAAAAATTAAATTTTCACTCAAACACAGAACCATTATGCCTACTGTTAACTGATTTTAGGGAGAATAAGCCAGTCATGGCAATATACATCAACAGTCTGGTAACAAAATAAGCTTCCTGAAGTTACTTTCACTTCAAATTGCATTTCCCATATAAGAATTGATGAGGATGATTTACAGGCAGGTTCTCCTTGAATTTCTTAATGCAAATGTGCAGTATGACATTGGGAACACTTCCTCTGTCCTTTCCCCAGCTGCTTACACAATGGAGAACGTGCTCATAGTCTCTGTGGATCATTATTGATGTCACAGGTGGCTGTGCAGGATTTCGCTCTCATCACAAACACGACCACCTCCCTCTAGAGAATTCACATATCAGCTAACTTCATTACACAAAGCTTTCTGTTTGGTAAAAAAAAAAAAAAATGTTTTTTAAATAAAAATATGGATGGACCTTATTTATGAAGGGTTTATTTTTAGTAAGCTTATTTACAGTGCTTTATTACCATTCCCAAGTGTCTTTCTTTGTGCATGTTCAAAGGAAAGTGCACACGATGTAGCTCTATGACCTACGCTAGGTTGAACAACTTTCCCTCAAAAGTCATGTGCATCTGGAGCTTCAGAGTGTGACATTATTTGGAAATGTAATCAGTCTATACATATGTCATTAGTTAAGATGAGGTCACACTCAATTCAGGTGGATTCTACAGCTATAGACTGAATGTGCACCCCTAGACTTCATATGTTGAACTCCTAACCACCAGTGTGAGATGGTATAAGGAGATGGGGACTATGGGAGACGATTAGATAATTAGGGTAGAGCCCTTATGAATGAGAAGAACCCCAGAGAACTCCATTCTCCTTTTGCCATGTGGGGAAACAGAGAAGACAGCCATCTGTGAATCAGGAATGGTGTCCACACCAGAAACGGAAGCTGCCGGCACCCTGATCTTAGACTTCCAGTCTTGAGAAGTGTGTTCTGACAAATTGTTGTGTGTAAGCCACCCAGCCTGTGGTATTCTGTCACAGCAACCCACACAAACAAAGACACTAACCCAGCGGTTGGTGTCCTTACAAGAAGAGAAAACAGACCCAGGAAAAACGCCATGTGAAGACAGAGGTGGGAAGAGCTGTGAATGCTGCCCCAAGCCAAGAACACTAAGCATGGCCGGCAGCTTCCAGAAGCTAGAATAGCACAGGGACTCGCTGAGAGCAGTCAGAAAATGCGGCTCTGCTGACACCTTGATTTCAGACTTCTCACCTCAAGAACTGGGAAACAATAAATTTATGTTGTTTAAAATCACCTAATTTGTGGTAACTCCTTAAGGGAGTTCTTAGAATCTAATACACGACCCTACTCTTTTCATACCATATTTTTCCATTTTGAGGAATGAGAATTATACTTATTTTTTAATGTTTATTTATTTTGAGAGAGAGAGGCCCACTCAGGGCTCAAACCCATGAATTGTGAGATCATGACCTGAGCCAAAATCAAGGGTTGGATGCCTAATCAACTGAGCCACCCAGACACCCCATACTTAGTTTCAAAGTATATCTACACTTTACGTTTTTCTAAAATTATACAGTTTTGGGGGCGCCTGGGTGGCTCAGTCAGTTAAGCGTCCGACTTTGGCTTACATCATGATCACATGGTTTGTGGATTCGAGCCCCACGTTGGGCTCTGTGCTGATGGCTAGCTCAGAGCCTGGAGCCTGCTTCAGATTCTGTATCTCTCTCTCTCTCTCTCTCTCTGACCCTTCCCTGCTCACGCTATTTCTCTCTCAGAAATAAACAAAACATTAAAAAGATTTAAAATAAAATAAAATAAAATTATACAGTTTCTCCTGGCTAGGATTATTGGTTGTTTTCTCTTTATAATTTACAGACTTATTCAAAAATTTGAGGTCAGTAATGAATTTTTAATATTAAACCGAAAGCATGATACATGAAAGAAAAAACTGATTAGTTGGTGTCATTAAAATTAATAACCACTGGTCTGTAAGAGACACTTAAGAAAATGGAAAGACAAGATATAGACTGGTAGAAAACATTTGTAAAATTCTTTATCTGATAAGGAATTTAGTTCAAAATATACCAAAAACTCTTAAAACTCAACACTAATAAATTAACCAAATGAATTTAAAGTGTATAAAAGATCTAAACAGAACCAGACAAAAAGAAGATATACAAAAGAGAAATAAACATAAGATGCCCAGCATTGTAAGTCACTAGGTAATTGCAAGCTAAACCACTTTGGCATCTGTTAGAACAACTAAAATAAAAAGAAAACTGGGGCACCTGGGTGGCTCAGTTGGCTAAGCGTCCGATTTCGGCTCAGGTCATGATCTCACGGTTCGTGGGTTCGAGCCCTGTGTAGGGCTCTGTGCTGACAGCTAGCTCAGAGCCTGGAGCCTGCTTCCGATTCTGTGTCTCCCTCTCTCTCTGACCCTCCTCTGCTCATGCTGTCTCTCTCTCAGAAATAAATAAAAAACATTTAAAAAAATAAAATAAAATAAAAAGGAAACAAAAATGGGGGATGTCAAATGCTGGCGATAATTTAGAGCAACAAAAATTCTCATTCATCAGGATGGGAATGCAAATTGTACAGACACACTAGAAGAAAGATATTTTTATGTTTGTTTTTGTTTTAACAAATCTAAACATAGTCTTACACGGGGATCTAACAATTGTGCTCTTACGTATTTATATGAATGAGTGGAAAACTTAGGTGCACATAAGAACCCACACATGAGTGTTTCCATCACTGCTTTGTTTATACTTCCTCCAAACTGGATGCATCCAAGATATCCATCAAAAAGTGAACAGATAGGGGCACCTGGCTCAGTCAGTTAAGCTTCCGGCTTCAGCTCAGGTCATGATCTTGCTGTCTGTGAGTTTGAGTCCTGCGTTGGCTCTCTCTTGACAACTCAGAGCCTGGAGCCTGCTTTGGATTCTGTGTCTCTCTTTCTCTCCACCCCTCCTATAATTGCATTCTCTCTCTCTCTCTCTCTGTGTCTCAAAAATAAATAAGCATTAATTTTTTTTAAAAAGGTGAATGCATAGGGGCGCCTGGGTGGCTTAGTCGGTTAAGCGTCCGACTTTCGCTTAGGTCATGATCTCGCGGTTCGTGGGTTCGAGCCCCGCGTCGGGCTCTGTGCTGACTGCCATCTCAGAGCCTGGAGCCTGTTTCAGTCTGTGACTCCCTCTCTCTCTGACCCTTCCCTGCTCACACTGTCTCTCTCTCTCTCTCTCCTAGAAATAAAAAAAAAAAAAAAAACATAAAAAAAGGTGAAGGCATAAAGATACTAGGATACATCTATGTGATAGAATATTATTCAGAATAAGAACCACTCAGCTATAAAGCCACAGAAACACATAGAGAAAGCATAAATACATAGTGCTTAATGAAATGAAATTGTATGAAAAAGCTGCATATGACAGGATTTCAAATCTAGGACATTCTGGAAAAGGCAAAATTGTAGAGACACAAAAAAGATTAGTGAATGCCAGGGTGTATAGGGACAAGGGGAAGGAGGAGTGGATAGAGCACACAGAATTTTAGGGTTAAAACCAATATTGTTATGCATTTCTCAGAACCCATAGAACTGCATAATGCAAGGAGCAAATCCTCATGTAAACTCTAGGCTTTGGTTAATAATGATGAGTCACTGGGGCACCTGGGTGGCTCATTCAGATAAGTGTCTGACTCTTGATTTCCACTTAAGTCATGGTCTCATGGTTCATGAGTTTAAGCACCACATTGGGCTCTGCACTGACAGTGTGGAGCCTGCTTGTGATTCCTTGTCTCTCTCTCCACCCCTCCTCTGCTTGTTCTCTTTCTCTCTCTCAAAAAATAAATAAATAAAAAATAAATGAATAAATATTTTTAAAATATTTTATTTATTTCTGAGAGAGAGAGAGTGTAAGCAGAGAGGGTCAGAGAGAGAGGGAGATACAGAATCTAAAACAGGCTCCAGGCTCTGAGCTGTCAGCACAGAGCCCGATGCGGGGCTCGAACTCACAATTCGTGAGATCATGACCTGAGCCGAAGTTGGACGCTTAGCCAACTGAGCCACTCAGGTGCCCCATGAATAAATATTTTTAAAAAATAATGAAGAATCATTATTGGTTCATTATTGTAACAAATGTACAATATGCAAATTGTTAATAACAAGGGAAACTAAATAGGTGAGTTAGGGCTATCTGGGAACATTCTCTTCTGTCTGCTCAATTCTCTGTAAATATAAAACTGCTCTATGGGGCGCCTGGGTGGCTTAGTCAGTTGGGCGTCCGACTTTCACTTAGGTCATGATCTCATGGTTCTTGGATTCGAGCCCCGCGTCGGGCTCTGTGCTGACTGTCATCTCAGAGCCTGGAGCCTGTTTCGGAGTCTGTGACTCCCTCTCTCTGATCCTCTCCTGCTCACGCTGTCTCTCTCTCTCTCCTAAAAGTAAATAAAACATTAAAAAAAAAATTAAAAAAAAAAACTGCTCTAATAACAAACATTGTATATGTATGACTGAATTACCTAAAGTTAAGTATTATATTAATTGTATCTATGGTTTCACTTTCAACTCTGAAATTCTGTTGTTGTTTTTTATCAGACGTTACGTCATTGAATTACATGTGTTATTTCACTGCATTAATGCCCTTTAAAACCTCCTGGTTTAACATGAAATATCATCTTTCCTTTGTTTTATATCTCCATAAAAAGGGTGTTTCATTGGAGTGACAGCCTTCATTTCTTCATTTATTTCTCCTCAACAAAGTCAGCTTGATGTGTTTAGAGAACAGTGTGGTAAGCAGACAGACACATACAGCCAAATGACTAAGAAAGTAAGTAGTGTCAGAGCCAGAGGATGTAAGATGTTAGAGCCCATGGAAAGAGTGCCTGACTGACTTCTCTCATGAAGGGAGATCATGGGAAGGTGGTGGGAGGGCGGTGACATTATCTGATTTATGTTATAAAAGGATCATACTCTTAATTTAAAACAATACTGTCATAGTCAAGGTAGAGAAGAGTAGTTAAAAGTAAATTCCAATAGTCTGATGTAAATGAGAATGCAGCACACGTGAAGGTCTTACAAGGCAGGCAGATGTGGGAAACAATTTGCTGAAGGATCAGGTGTCAGGAGCCAGAAAAAAACATGAATTAAGGCTCTTTTAAAGATTGAAGGCTGAAGAAAATAGTAGTGTTATTTATTGATTTGGGCAACACTGGGTCATGGCAGAGATAAGATTTAAATTAAGAGAGCTGACCAAGGATGGATGGCCTAAATTAATAAGCTAATCTATGGGAAACTTATATTTGTGGAGTATAAGTAAGCAAATAGTAAAAGAAGGAAAGGAAGACAAAAAGGTATGTTGTTTCTGCTTTATTATTTTCCCTAAGGAAATCGTTGCTTTCATTGGGTTGAAAATAAAAACAAGAATCAATACTCAATGATTTTCTCTCTAAATATATGTATAAGTAAGAAATGTGTTTAACTTCAAGTAATAGAAAACCTGACTAGAAGTAGAATAAACACATAGGTGTTTCTTTTTCCCTTGCTTATGGATACCCAAGGGCCAGGCAGTTTTCAGTACTGGTTCAGCTACTCAATCCGACCATCAGAAGATGAGGCTCCTTCATTCTGCTTATCTGACTGACCGCATGGCTTTTTGCCCTATGGTTATTGCATTATGGTTGTGATATAACCATACCTGTATATTCCTGGCAGAAAAAAGAGGCAACATATATGTCGAATGCAAACAAAATAAAACAAACCAAAAAAAAAAAAAAAAAAAAAAAAAAAA